>NC_068914.1:115213004-115516034 GCF_023091745.1 Budorcas taxicolor
CCTACACAGTCTGCCCCTCCCCCACCTATCCCATCTCTGACCTCATCTCCTCCCACCCCCACTGCTCACTGGCTACTCCTTGGACACACCAAGGATGCTTTCCACTCGATATTCCCTTGGTCTGAAAACTCTTCTCCCACATTGCCACATGGTTCTCTCTCTTATCTTTATTCCTGTGTCCACACCATTGGAGAAACCTCTCCTTATCTACCTGCATTCTATAGCAACATCCTTATTCCTGTCACAACATATTCCCCAACCAATAGGTGTGTGGCCCGAATCAAGGTTCTTAACTGTTCTGTCTCAGTTTTCTCCTCTATAAAGTGGCTACTGTAAGAGTACTCATAAGGATGCTACGAGGATAAAATGAATTAATCCATGTAAAGCACACAGAATAGTGCCTGGCTCATAGCAAGTGGCCAGTGAAATGGTAGCCATTACTATTATTTTTAAAAATTATTTGATGTAATCATCCTGGCCTCCTGAAGTTGTCTGTGACACGGATGATAAAATTCTGAAAACTGAATAACCAGAGAGAAAAAAGTTCACTGACAGACAATGCAGAGAAGACACCAGAACAATTTCCTAATTCCCAGGACAGGCTCTTGGCACCCTCCACACTGCCTCTGTTACACAGCGGCCTTCACCCAGGCCAGTGGAGACACTAGGTGGGGGATGGGCTCCAGGACCAAGCCTGCTACCTACTATCTTTCTAATAATAGGCCAGTTGCCTACCTGACAATTCTGAACCCCAGTTTTCCGTCTTATTTTATTATCTGGCCACCTCACGTCTTGTGGAATCTTAGTTCCCTGACCAGAGATTGGGCCCAGGTCTTGGGCAGTGAGAGGACAGAGTCTTAACCACTGGACTGCCATGGAATTCCAGTCTCCCTTCTTTAAAATGGAGATAATAACACCTGTCTGCCTTCTGCACAGGGGAGGATCACATGACACAATGGTGCCCAGAACCCTGAAGTCCATACTCAGTATACACAACTGGCCATTTCAAATACCCAACCAAAATATGAACACTGTCCTGTGTTTATTTTCAAGCTGTGGCTTGTGCAAAAAGATGCACACTCTACTTGGAGAGGATTACCTGTGTGTTTGTGTGGTGTACATTCATTCCCACAGCAAACATTCATTTATCACTATGTTTGTGCTAGTTTTTACCAGCCTGGAAATGAACATAGCTCTATTTGCATGATCAAACTTGGAAAGGGGAGGGAAAGTATATTTCTTTTTTTTTTGCTTTACAATATTATATTGGTTTTGCCATATATCAACATGAATCCACCACAGGTGTACACGTGTTCCCCATCCTGAATCCCCCTCCCACCTCCCTCCCTGTACCATCCCTCTGGGTGCACCAGCCAGTGCACCAGCCCCAAGCATCCTGTATCCTGCATCAAACCTGGACTGGCGAGCTGCTGCTTGCTGCCAGGTTTGTACAAGGCTCAGGGAGCAGAACAATTCACCATGGGAAGGATGGTTGCTTGCATAAGAATGGAATAGGTTATCAGGAGAGCAGTTTCAGCCAGAGGGGATGAGGTAAAACCCTCCCAGGACATCAGAAAAAGCCATCAAGCCTGTACAATCAGGTGAAGAAAGAGTCCTGCTCTGGAAAACAGAACTTCCCTGCTAAAAATTTCCCATCCTTCTTATACCTGAGAACAGTGCTAGGCCATGGGCGAGATAAAAATGGGACCAGAAAGTCAGAAATGTTGCAGATGTTACTGTAATTTGACTTTTTTTTTCAGGGCAGAGGTGAGGAAAACCATACATAGTCCTAGGAAGTGTTTGACAAAATGGAGACCCCTAATGTGGGCCAGATATAAAGTGAGTCAAGGGGCCTCCGGAAGGCAGCCTCAGAGGGTGGAAGCTGACTAGTCTGGGGGTGGCTTCCCTATCCTTCTAGAACAGGGGTCAGCAAACTTTGTAAAAGGCCATGCATGTGCTAGGCTGAAAAATGGCTCCCCAAAGATATCCACATCCTAATTCCTGAAACCTATAAATATCATCTGAAATGGAAAAAGAATATTTGTAGATGTGATTAAGGATTTTGAGATGGGGAAATTAACCTGGATTATTTGGGTGGGCCATCAGTTCAGTTCAGTCATTCAGTAGTCTCCGACTCTTTGCGACCGGATAGATTGCAGCCCTCAGGCTTCCCTGTCCATTACCAACTCATGGAGCCTACTCAGACTCATGTCCATCGTGTTGGTGATGCCATCCAACCATCTCATCCTCTGTCATCCTCTTCTCCTCCTGCCTTTAATCTTTCCCACAATCAGGGTGTTTTCCAAGAGTCAATTCTTCACATCAGGTGGCCGAAGTATTGGAGTTTCAGCTTCAGCATCAGTCCTTCCAATGAATATTCAGGACTGATTTCCTTTAGGATGGACAGGTTGGATCTCCTTGCAGTCCAAGGAGATTCTCAAGAGTCTTCTCCAATAACACAGTTCTTGACCTGCCTCCTGAGAAATCTGTATGCAGGTCAAGAAGCAACAGTTAGAGCCGGACATGAAACAATAGACTGGTTCCAAATCGGGAAAGGAGTATGTAAAGGCTGTATATTGACACATATAAAATGCCAGGCTGGATGAAGCACAGGCTGCAATCAAGATTGCCAGGAAAAATATCAGTAACCTCAGATATGCAGACGACACCACGCTAATGGCAGAAAGTGAATAAGAACTAAAGACATTCTTGATGAAAGTGAGAGAGGACAGTGAAAAAGTTGGCTTAAAACTCAACATTCAGAAAACGAAGATCATGGCACCTGGTCCCATCATTTCATGGCAAATAGATGGGGAAGCAATGGAAACAGTGACAGACTTTATTTCTTTGGGCTCCAATATCACTACAGATGGTAACTTCAGCCATTAAATTAAAAGACGCTCGCTCCTTGAAAGAAAAGCTATGACCAACCTAGACAGTATATTAAAAAGCAGAGACATTAACTGTACCAACAAAGGTCTGTCTCGTCAAAGCTATGGTTTTTCCAATAGACATGTATGGATGTAAGAGTTGAACTATAAGGAAAGCTGAGCGCTGAAGAATTGATGCCTTTGAACTGTGGTGTTGGGTGGGCCCTAAATGCCATCATTTAGTAGATAAGGAAATGGCTACCCACTCCAGTATTCTTGACTGGAGAACTCCATGGACAGAGGAGCCTGGTGGGCTACAGTTCATGGGCTCTCAAGGAGTCGGACACAACTGAGTTACTAACAATACACACTAAATGCCATTACAAGTATCCTTGTAGGCAGAGAGAGATTACTCTCTTTCTCTCTCTCTCTCTCCTCACACACACACACACACACACACACACACACACACACACACACATACTCACAGAGGAGAAGGCCATGTGAAGATGGAGGAAGAAGAGGTCATAAAGATGCAGCCACAAGCAAAGGAATGCTGGCTGCCACCAGAAACTGGAAGAGGCAAGGAAGGGATTCTCTACCAGAGCCTGCAGAGAACGCACAGCCCTTCTGATGCCTTGATTGCAGCCCAGTGAAACTGACTTCTGGCCTCCAGAAACGTGAGGGAATAAATTTCTGTTGTTTAAAGCCACAAAGATTGCGGTACTTTGTTAAGACAGCCCTGGGAAATAAATACACCCATTATCTCACTAAATCATCAAAGTAACCTGAGGTATTAATAGTGAAATAGATCACTTACTATGTGCCAGATAACATCCATTCAATATTCACAACAACCCTATATGAGGTAGATAAGATACTCTTATTGTCCCATTTTACAGATGAGGAAACTGGTCCAGAGAGGAGATCTGGCTTTCCTGAGGTTACACAGCTGGTACATGGTAGAGCTGCACTTAGAACACAGGTGGCCCTGGGCCAACTTGAGGTGAGCTCTCTGACCCACCGTAGGTGTTTTTTTTACATAACACATGGCTGAGAGAACCTAGTTACCACCTCCCTCTGCACTACCCTGAGTGGATCCAGGGATCCACTGGGGATCAGATGTAACAGAAGACATGAATAGTGTTCAGTAAACTGTAAAGTGCGGTCCTAGGGGAGGCATAAGAATTCCAAGTGGAAGCAAACTTGCTTGCCTAGAAGGCATGGAGAGGCTACCCTCACTGCTCTGAGGTCGTGCAGGCCCCCAGGAGCAGAAGTCACCCCTTCCCCCACACAGGCACATATAGGAAAACTCCTGAAGCTGGGAGTGACCACAGATGTCACCACCCAGGGCAACCCACGATGCTGACTGCACAGATGATGGCTGAACGCCAAGGTGTCAGTCCTTCAAGCCTGAATCTGGTCATGCACCAGCTTATCAGTACCTCCTCCCCTCTGCCTTCCCTGTAGGTTTCAAACTCAGAACCAACCCCTCCCAGAATCATAGAATTTCTTTCACTGTAATGAATTCACTCTACAGGGAAGGAGACAAGAAGTGACCTATTCAAGGCCACACAGATATTGTGTCCCATCCGAAGTGCCCTCACTGTGGATTCCGATATTCTCAGCTCCTGCTTTACTCCAAGCACCTAGACATTCTGTCTGTGAGGAGAATCTGAGATGGGGGAAGATAGCCAGCATTTGGGCACATTAGATTTCACAGCCTGCAGCCTCCCTGACCCTCAGTTTACCAACTGTTACCTCACAGAAGCATGTTTAGGAAGGAAAGCCCTCCCAAGTACATTGTTCCCAAGGCACTTCTAGGAAGACCTCACCCTTTGTGGGTTTGTCACAGCCCAAGATGTCAAGCCCATCTCTCCATTCACCATTTTCATATCCATACATCCCACCTTCACTGAATACCGGGCTCCTTTGTGTCAGGTACTATGCTAATGCTTGGGATATAAAGAATAAAAGGTAGTCTCTATCCTAACAGAACTCACAAATTAATGGGGAGAGAAGAAAATAAATAATTGCAGCATTCTTAAAGCTCATACATTAGTTTTCCACATTCGTTTTTGCCATTTTCTCCTAACAGTTTACTATTAATACTTAGTATTTTCCTTGGATTGACTCTTTTTTCTCCCCTCTTATTGATGTGTCAGTTTGGGGTTTATCTAAGCAATAATATCCATGAATTTGTAGATCTAATTTGCTAGTTATATTTTTTATAATTTTTTTCAAATAATTTTTCTTACTGTACTAGTTAACTATTAAGTTAACTACAGTTAACTATTAAAATAAAAAGTTGATGGGGATACCACCTAAAACCTGTGAACAACACTAAATTATTGCTGGAATAGAGAAATGTGAAGGCTCTACACCAAGAAGAAAATGCTTTTCTCCTATCAGGTCCTGGCTGGTCAAGAAGGGTTAAAGAACTGATAAACAGCATCTCAAGGCAGGAAGTTATATGGCAGGAAGCAGATAACTCTGTGCTTTTACCCTTGGTTCTTAGAAGCATTAACTTTTCAATGTTCACGTCATCTGAAAGACAAGGACATTCTCATTTCCAGTTTTTTAGGCCAGAGGCTACAAGCAAAGAGGATCTGCCATATAAGACCACATTTCTCAACCTTCTGTTTCCAGCAAGACCCAAAGACTGGAGGATATTTGAATAGGAGACATAATCAAAGGATTACAATGGGTGGAGTGCAACCCCCAAGGTTTGCAATGAACTGTAGCTCCACCCAAGAAAGCATACTAAAAAGCAAGCAAAAGAGGATAACATTATTTTAATTTCACTTTTATTTTTTCAGGTTTTTTAAAAAATAATGTTAAAGTTTCCTACAGTTTTTAAGAATTATTATGCATACAGTGTTTGACCTGAGAGCATTTTGTTTCCCTTTGTTCAGGACCTGTGTTTCTAGGAGAGAGTCCACTCTTGCCAGAGTGCAGTTGGGCCCCTCTCTGCCCTCCCCCACCAAAATCAAATGCAGAAGGGAACGAAATCCTTTTGTTTGTCTGGCTGTGCCTCGCCCTTGCAAACTACTTCTGTCTCCACTGTCTCAGGAAAGAGATAGCCAAGAGGCAGAGAAAACAAGAAAGGCTAAATGTTGACCTTGGCACTTATCAGGGCCCAGATGATTTGTGAAAGGTTTAGAGGATGTTTTCTGACAGTGAGTAATGTTCAGTTTTTGGCTCGGGTGAACTCTAGCTTCAGGCAGGTGTACCTTACTGTGGACCGTTTGGTCCTGCCTAGCCTACTAAGGTGGAATTCTAGGCCCTTCTGCTCACCCAGGAAGGTGAGGCTCCAACCCTCTTTCCAGGGACAGCTCTTGAGGCTGGGCTTTGCAGCAAAAGCACAGGGAGGAGGAAAGGGCAGACAGCAGGAGGGGACCAGAGGAAAGAGCTGGGCTAAGGGCAGGCAGCAGGAGGGGACCAGAGGAAAGAGCTGGGCTTTGGAGTGTGTGCTGGCTGCGAAGGAACACCAGGAAGGACACCTGAGCCACCTGACAATGCCAGGGCAGCTCCGCCTGCCTGGAGGTTCCATTCTGGATGGCCTTGACCCCAGCTGATAAGATGCCTCCCGCTCCTTATCTTTTCCCAAGGGTGGTGTCAGGTGTGGGGCTCGAAGCAGGTGTCTGGTGCCTGGTTCTGTTTGTCAAGTGAACCTGACTAATCCAACAAGGCCCTGATCACCTGCACCATTGCTCCTGGTAAACCTTCTGGTAACAAGAATGACACTATTTTAAAGATAATCTTGAAGATGCCTTAATTATTTCTTCAGAACAAAATGAACTCCGGAAATTTCACTACCAATAACAAAAACCTACTTGTAACTCTGTTTTCCAAATAAGTGGAATACACCAACATATTAAGTTCCTACTCACTTCCTTCATTAATTTACCCCACATGCATTTATTGAGCACCTATTATGGGCCACGTTTGTCTTAGGCACTGGGGTGACAGTGATGGTCCAAAACAGACATTGTTCCTGCCTCCATATCTTGCTAGTGAGGAAGGCTGATAGGAATCAAATAATCATTCAAATAAATGTAAACGTGATGTATACCACAAAGAATTGCTACAAGTGCCAGCTTGCAACAGCGGATTCTTATCTGGCCTCAGAGGTAAGAGAAGGCTGCCCTGAGGGAATGACGATGGTGCAGAACTGTGGATGTAAGACGCCAAACTACTCGACTCTCTTCATCAAGTTCCTTCCATGAATCAGGTGCATCTCATTTCATCTCCCCGAGACCCTCTGAAGTGGACATTACTACCCCTACTTCACAGGAGAGGAAATCCTAGCACGGGGAAGTATACTGAGCGACTCAAGTGCACACAGCTGCTTTGTGGCAGAGCTGGGAAGCAAACCCAGGTCTGTGTGATTCTCACGATGTGCTTTCCCTCACAACACACTGCCTCTCACAGAAATGCATTAATAGGAAGAATGTAGCTATCAGCTGCACACACTTTGCAGATTACAATGGTGATACTATCCATATCAATTCCTTCAATCCTCAGTAGCAGCTATGATGAGCTTCCCTGGTGGCTCAGATGGTAAAGATTCTTCCTGCAATGTGGGAGACCTGGGTTCAGTCCCTGGATTGGGAAGATTCCCTGGAGAAGGGAATGGCTACCCATGCCAGTATACTTGCCTAGAGTATTCCATGGACAGAGAAGCCTGGAGGGCTACAGTCCATGGGGTTGCAAACAGTCAGACACGACTGAGTAACACACACACACACACACACACACAAGCTATGACAAAGGTTGAGCAGGTACTGGTGGCCCCATTCTGCAATGGGATAACGGGAGCTGAAAAGCAAAACATGGCAGAGGGAGCCAGAACGAAGAGCTTCCTCTCTTGTGAAGGCTGAGCAAATCTCTGTGTTCTGCCCCTGGCATCACCAAATCCACCTGGAACCCTATGTGCCCTGAATAACCCCCTCGATGTCTGTTCCCTTGATTTCTTTTGCCTACCTGCCTGGACACCAATTAAACAGCTGTCAGCTTACGGGTGTGGGACAGTGCATCTGGTTTGTGTTTTGCTGAACTAGGTTGGGATTTCATGGCTGCAGGTGGCCCTGGGGAGACGGGGAGGTAAATGAGAAGGGTATCTCAGGAGTGTGTCCTGGGGAGTAAGATTACAGGTGACCAGAGTAGAACTGCATGAGACTGAGCCACCCCTGAGTGGATCAGACCACCACGGGGCCTCTGAGCCGCACACCGAGGTCGGCTGCGCTGGGTTTCTATTTCACGTCTCCGATCACCTTGGCATTTTCCACCCAAGTGTTAGCTGAGAATTGCTGGCTGAGAACCCTGGAAATTTCTGTCCCCATCTCCACCCTTGGAAACCTCACCACATAGAGTTGTATAATCCACCAAATACCCTGCATATGGGTGGGATTACACCTTGACCTCAAATATTTACTGTTTTTGCTACCAACTAAGAGTCTGGGAACTAAAACGACACTGCCTGGTTGGAATCCTGGCTCCCCCAACTCACCACCCATGTGACCCTGAATAAGCTAATGAACTTCTCATGCCTTGGTTTCTTCATCCTTCAGAAGGAGATAGTAGTATTAACCATGTCATGGGGTTGCAACTGTGAGATTAAATAACATAATGTGGGTAAAGCACTGAGCAGTACCTGACAAAATAAACACTTACTAAGAGCAGGCTACTATTATAAATATTGTTGCTTCTATTTCTTTCCTCCCTTCCTTCCTCACTGTCTCCCTCTATCTGTCCCTCTGTCTCTCCTTTTCTCCCTTCTTCCATCAATTGTTTTTTTAACTGTATAAGGCACTAGAACTACCAGGACCTGAAACACCCAGTTGCTTAGAGTCCTGCCTGAGGTCCCCAGCCAGAAAGTGGACTTAGCTTGAGAGACTCAGCATTTAGGGCCGTGCTCTTTCCTCATGCCTCCTTCCTCCTTCCTCTCACTCCCTGGCACTCAGCATGGTGCCTTATCTGTGCTCAATCAATCCTGGAGGGTCTGAATAGACAGCAGTTAAAGGTTCAAGTCTTTTTTAAAAAAATTAATTAATTTCTAAAATATAAATTTATTTTAATTGGAGGCTAACTACTTCACAATATTGTATTGGTTTTTCTATACATTGACATGAATCTGCCACAGATGTACATGTGTTCCCCATACTGAATTCCCCTCCTGCCTCTCTCCCCATTCCATCCCTCTGGGTCATCCCAGTGCACCAGCCCCGAGCACCCTATATCATGCATTGAACCTGGACTGGCAATTCATTTTACATGTGATAATTTACCTGTTTCAATGCCATTCTCCCATATCATCCTACCCTCGTCCTCTCCTACAGAGTCCAAAAGAGTGTTCTATACATCTGTGTCTCTTTTGCTGTCTCGCATACAGGGTTATTGTTACCATCTTTCGGAATTCCATATATATATGCATTAGTATACTGTATTGGTGTTTTTCTTTCTGGCTTACTTCACTCTGTATACTAGGCTCCAGTTTCATCCACCTCATTAGAAATGATTGAAATGTATTCTTTTTAATGGTTGAGTAATATTCCGTTGTGTATATGTACCACAGCTTTCTTATCTACTCGTCTACTGAGGGACATCTAGGTTGCTTCCATGTCCTGGCTATTATAAACTGTGCTGTGATGAATATTGGGGTATACGTGTCAACCTCAATTCTGGATTCCTCAGTCAATATGCCCAGCAGTGGGATTGCTGGGTCATATGGCAGTTCTATTTCCAGTTTTTTAAGGAATCTCTACTCTGTTCTCCATAGTGGCTGTACTAGTTTGCATTCCCACCAACAGTGTAAAAGGGTTCCCTTTTCTCCACACCCTCTCCAGCATTTATTGCTTGTAGACTTGAGGATAGCCGCGATTCTGACTGGCATGAAATGGTACCTCCTTGTGGTTTTGATTTGCATTTCACTGATAATGAGTGATGTTGAGCATCTTTTCATGTGTTTGTTAGCCATCCGTATGTCTTCTTTGGAGAAATGTCTGTTTAGTTCTTTGGCCCACTTGTTGATTGGGTCTTTTATTTTTCTGGAATTGAGCTGCAGGAGTTGCTTTATATTTTTTAGATTAATTCTTTTTCCGTTGCTTCGATGGCTATTATTTTCTCCCATTCTGAAGGCTGTCTTTTCACCTTGCTTATAGTTTCCTTTGTTGTGCAGAAGCTTTTAATTTTAATTAGGTCCCATTTGTTTATTTTTGCTTTTATTTCCAATATTCTGGGAGGTGGGTCATAGAGGATCCTGCTGTGGTTTATGTCGGAGAGGGTTTTGCCTATGTTTTCCTCTAAGAGTTTTATAATTTCTGGTCTTACATTTAGATTTTTAATCCATTTTGAATTTATTTTTGTGTATGGTGTTAGAAAGTGACCTAGTTTCATTCTTTTACAAGCGGTTGACCAGTTTTCCCAGTACCACTTGTTAAAGAGATTGTCTTTTCTTCATTGTATAGTCTTGCCCCCCTTGTCAAAGATAAGGTGTCCATAGGTGCGAGGATTTATCTCTGGGCTTTCTATTTTGTACCATTGATATATAATTCTGTCTTTGTGCCAGTACCATACTGTCTTGATGACTGTGGCTTTGTAGTAGAGACTGAAGTGAGGCAGGTTGATTACTTCAGTTCCATTCTTCTTTCTCAAGACTACTTTGGCTATTCGAGGTTTTTTATATTTCCATACAAATTGTGAAATTATTTGTTCTAGTTCTCTGAAAAATACTGTTGGTACCTTGATAGGGATTTTATTGAATCTATAGATTGCTTTGGGTAGTCTACTCATTTTCACATTATATTGATTCCTCCGATTCAGGAGGAGGGTATCTTTTTCCGTTTATTAGTGTCCTCTTTGATTTCCTTCACCAGTGTTTTATAGTTTTCTATATATAGGTCTTTTGTTTCTTTAGGTGGATATATTCCTAACTATTTTATTCTTTTCATTGCAATGGTGAATGGAATTGTTTCCTTAATTTCTCTTTCTGTTTTCTCATTGTTAGTGTATAGGAATGCAAGGGATTTCTGTGTGTTGACAAAATTCAACATCCATTTGAAGCAGGAATAGAAGGAACATACCTCAACATTATAAAAGCTATATGTGACAAACCCACAGCAAACATTATCCTCAATGGTGAAAAATTGAAAGCATTTCCCCTAAAGTCAGGAAAAAGACAAGAGTGCCCTCTCTCACCACTACTATTCAACATAGCTTTGGAAGTTTTGGCCACAGCAATCAGAGCAGAAAAAGAAATAAAAGGAATTCAGATTGGAAAAGAAGAAGTAAAACTCTCACTGTTTGCAGATGACATGATCCTCTACACAGAAAACCCTAAAGACTCCACTAGAAAATTCCTAGAGCTAATCAGTAAATATAGTAAAGCTGCAGGATATAAAATCAACATAGAGGTTCAACTGTTAGAGCAAGACTGTAAGGGCATGAATCCTGACTCTGCCTCTGAATCCTGGCTCTGCCTCTGATGAGCTGTGAGGCCTTGGCTGAGTTACCTAACCTTTCTGGGTTTCAGTTCTCATCTATCAAATGGAATTATGGTAATGTTTGCCCCAAAGGGCTCAGCCAAGGCTTAAAGGAATCAATAATACAGTACTTATATCCTTGCCTGGTACATAATAAATATGTGCTAAAGTGTAAATATAAATAAATACACTACTTAAGTGTCAACTGTTATTATTGTTGATGATAACTGGCTGAGGTAGGGCCAAAGCACAATTGCTGTTTAAGGGTTTCCATGATCTTTTTTTTGTATGATGCATTTTCCTTTCTCCAGGGGCTGCTTTGGGATTCTTGGGCAGGGAAGACCCACAAAAGAATATACTTCTCTCCTTACTCTTTCTTTTCACTCTCTTGAAGAATAGCTTTCTTTCAAAGTATCCACAAAGAACTCCTGACCTCACAGTGGTGCTTTCCCTCCATGCATCCTCCCCTTTCTATTTTCTCAAAGGATTGGGCTCTTTCCCCCTTCAAAACTATCTCTGAACAAAAAAGGAAAACACATGGGTTTTCAAGTCTTGTAGATCTAATACCAGGAATCTGGTTTCTTTTAGACTATGGATCTGGGCCATGAAGGATGTGTAGGAGTTAGTTTGTTCTCCAGGATCTCACTGGATCCTCCCAAGGACCACAGCTACCGCTGCCATTAAACAGGTAAGGGAGTTAAGACCCAGAGAGGTGAGGGCCTTTCTCTCAGTTCATGGTGGAGGCTGACCTGCTTTATACTTGTATCCCTGTCTGAAGGCTCTCTTCCTACAATGGCTGAGCCTCGCACACGGTCACTGAGGACCAGCTCCTCCTTTGCCTCCTCCCATGACCACAGTTTTAGACTACCTGAATGCCTGGCCGAGGTGCCTTGAAACAGCAGTATGAGAAGTAATCGACCTATGGCTTCAGTTGAAGAGACAATGGGGTATGGTGGAGACTGCAGTAGGCAGAAGCACACTTCCTAGTCTAACCTGGACAGCTGTTCCTCAGTGCCGGCTAATTCTGCCCCAGCAATGTGGACTCGGGAGCTTCTGATAAGCCCCAAACCTACCACCTGGTAGCTTTTCTTCTTTGGTCCTATTTTCAGTGGAAACCCGACTTTGTCTTCTAATGACTGACAGTCTTTGCCAGGCATGAACCCTGGAGGCAGACTGCCTGAGTCCAACTCCCAGCAGTACTACTCAATAGCTGTGTCACACCTGGCATATCTTGACCTAGTTTCCTTATCTGTAAAATGGGGACGATAACAGTAACTACCACACAGGGTTCTATAACACTTAAGTGAGGTAACATATGAAAAGTCCTCAGTTCGGTTCAGGTCAGTTCAGTAGCTCAGTCGTGTCCGACTCTTTCCGACCCCATGAATCGCAGCACGCCAGGACTCCCTGTCCATCAGCAACTCCCAGAGTTCACTCAGACTCATGTCCATTGAGTCAGTCCTGCCATTCAGCTATCTCATCCTCTGTCCTCCCCTTCTCCTCCTGCCCCCTATACCTCCCAGCATCAAAGTCTTTTCCAATGAGTCAAATCTTCACATGAGGTGGCCAAAGTACTGGAGTTTCAGCTTTAGCATCATTCCTTCCAAAGAAATCCCAGGGCTGATCTCCTTTAGAATGGACTAGTTGGATCTCCTTGCAGTCCAAGGGACTCTCAAGAATCTGCACCAACACCATAGTTCAAAACCATCAATTCTTTGGCACTCAGCTTTCCTCACAGTCCAACTCTCACATCCATACATGACCACTGGAAAATACATAGCCTTGACTAGATGGACCTTTGTTCGCAAAGTAATGTCTCCGCTTTTCAATATGCTATCTAGGTTGGTCATAACTTTCCTCCCAAGGACTAAGTATCTTTTAATTTCATGGCTGCAGTCACCATCTGCGGTGGTTTTGGAGCCGAAAAAAATTAAGTCTGACACTATTTCCCAATCTATTTGCCATTAAGTGATGGGACCAGATGCCATGATCTGCGTTTTCTGAATGTTGAGCTTTAAGCCAACTTATTCACTCTCCTCTTTTACTTTCATCAAGAGGCTTTTTAGTTCCTCTTCACTTTCTGCCATAAGGGTGGTGTCATCTGCATATCTGAGGTTATTGATATTTCTCCCGGCAATCTTGATTCCAGCTTGTGCTTCTTCCAGTCCAGCGTTTCCCATGATGTACTCTGCATAGAAGTTAAATAAGCAGGGTGACAATATACAGGCTTGACATACTCCTTTTCCTATTTGGAATGAGTCTGTTGTTCCATGTCCAGTTCTAACTGTTGCTTCCTGGCCTGCATACAGATTTCTCAAGAGGCAGGTCAGGAGGTCTGGTATTCCCATCTCTTTCAGAATTTTCCACAGTTTATTGTGATCCACACAGTCAAAGGCTTTGGAATAGTCAATAAAGCAGAAATAGATGTTTTTCTGGAACTCTCTTGCTTTTTCCATGATCCAGTGGATGTTGGCAATTTGATCTCTGGTTCCTCTGTCTTTTCTAAAACCAGCTTGGACATCAGGAAGTTCACGGTTCACGTATTGCTAAAGCCTGGCTTGGAGAATTTTGAGCATTACTTTACTAGCATGTGAGATGAGTGCAATTGTGCGGTAGTCTGAGCATTCTTCGGCATTGTCTTTCTTTGGGATTGGAATGAAAACTGACCTTTTCCAGTCCTGTGGCCACTGCGGAGTTTTCCAAATTTACTGGCATATTGAGTGCAGCACTTTCACAGCATCATCTTGCAGGATTTCAAATAGCAATACTGGAATTCCATCACCTCCACTAGCTTTGTGCGTAGTGATGCTTTCAAAGGCCCACTTGACTTCACATTACAGGATGTCTGGCTCTAGATGAGTGATCACACCATCGTGATTATCTGGGTCCTGAAGATCTTTTTTGTACAGTTCTTCTGTGTATTCTTGCCATCTCTTCTTAATATCTTCTGCTTCTGTTAGGTCCATACCATTTCTGTCCTTTATTGAGCCCATCTTTGCATAAAATATTCCCTTGGTATCTCTCATTTTCTTGAAGAGATCTCTAGCCTTTCCCATTCTGTTCTTTTCCTCTATTTCTTTGCATTGATCGCTGAGGAAGGCTTTCTTATCTCTTCTTGCTATTCTTTGAAACTCCGCATTCAGATGCTTATATCTTTCCTTTTCTCCTTTGCTTTTCGCTTCTCTTCTTTTCTCAGCTATTTGTAAGTCCTCCACAGACAGCCATTTTGCTTTTTTGCATTTCTTTTCCAAGGGGATGGTCCTGATCCCTGTCTCCTGTACAATGTCATGAACCTCAGTCCATAGTTCATCAATAAATAAAGGTTGATTATTATTATTATTTTCCTCTTTCCCAGGTAAAATTTTTCAAGTACTTTTGACTGTTTTCCATACACCATGCTTTCTGAAGTTTTCAACATTCTTACCAGTCTTTTTGGAAGGTAAGGCAAAGTGGTCCCTGTTATCCCCTCCTCTTGGTATCTACATCTTTGCGTAGTTCCCTTCCTGAGTGTGAGCAGGACCATGCCATGCTTTCCACCAGAATAATACAGCACAAGAGATGGGATGGATATGATTATACATGTACATGTGTACATGATCACATTACATAGGACTGCAGTGCCCATCTGGGGAGGAGTTACTCTTCTCTGCTGGCTTTGAAGAAGCCAGTGCGATAAAGTGAGCTCCTACCGAGAGTCAAAAGGCAATGAGCTGAGGGTGAACTTCTGCCTGCAGCCAGTAAGAAACTGAGTCCACAGGAAATGCAATGTGGCCACAAACACAAAGCAAGGAAGATAAAGCCACAGCCCTGGTCAACATCTTGATTGTGGCCTTACAGAGGACCCAGTTAAGCCAGGCCTGGACTCCTGACCCATAGAAACCATGAGATATCAAATGTATGTTGTTTTAAGCCACTGAACGTGTGGTAATATTGTCGTGCAGGAATAGATAACTAATACAGTCAATTAACCAAAATGCTAACTTTCCCCTATCTACCCTACTTTGGAAACTCCCTAATATGTCACTGGCCTGCTTAAAATAGGAATCCTGGAACAGAGCAGCAAATCATAGCTGGAAACATCTTCACACTGCACGAGGGGCAGCCAGCAGCAGTGGCATTGCTTTTCTAACTGGCAAAAGAGAACACTAGTCAATACAAGAGCAGGCTTCAGCTCCTACTGTGCACAGGGCACTAGGCTGGATGCTGTGAGGCAGGGCAGTCATCTCTCCCCTTCGTGCCCCTCCCAGGCAGACCCATTCTCTTGCGGTGTGATCCCTTGGCACAGGTGGTACCCGCAAGCTCGTTTGTTTTCCTAATTCTCTTCTCTCTTTGCATTACGTTTCCCCATCAAAGAGGAGGCAGAGAAAGTAACAAACCAGGTGAACTCACCTGATTCAGCTGGAGACCCTGTGAGGAACCATCCAGTGTCAAGGAGGGTTATACGGAAACTCAAGGCTCACAAGCCACAGAGCTGGGGTTAGAAAAGTGCCTCTGACATCCAGCACAACCCTCTTTCCTCAAATGAAGACCTGCTGCTTTGTCCCTGTGAACAGTAAGAAGCTGACACTCATTTTTGGTGCAAGATGCAGTCAGAGAACATTTGACTCTTTGATCTTGGGCAAATGCACTTGCTTCTGCAAACCTCAGTCTCCTCATGTATAAAATGAGGCCAATGACACCTACTTGAGAGGCAGGGCAGGAAGGCTGACAGGACAACCGATGTGAACCGCACAGCTCCAAGCAAGTGATAGAGAAGTGTTGTTCCCATGATTACATTCGGTGCAGAGGATTTAACTCTCATGCATCCCACTGTGCACACAATCATGAGAAAAACATTTATTGAGCAACCAAATTGTGCCTGATGTATTCCCAGAAGGCATTTTTCTCAGATTAAAAGGATCTAGTAGAACTTTGATCTCATCTGAGAAGTCGTCTCTGGTTACTCTAATCAAAGGAACCCCTATATGCTTCCTGGCCCTAGAGTCACTTGGTCTTCTCGTCTTCATTGCACTTATGACCTGCTGAAACGGTCGATCTATTTGCTTTCACGTCTACTGTCTGTCCCCACCGTGCAAACACAAGTCTGCCTTGTTGGCTGCTCTATCTCAGTACTCAAAACAGAGTCACACCGGGCATCACTGTTCAGTAAGCAAAGACAGGGGAATGAAGGAAAGAACCTGTCTTGCTTTCTCCTATGGAAATCCTGCCTGAAGAAGGGTCAGATGAAATTCAAGAAGTCAAACCATTTCAAAGAAGAAAAGACCATAGCATTCTGGCAAATCACTCCCATTTATTTATTACATGCTTTTCACATCCCAAGCACAGTGCCGACCCCTTAACATGGGATATCTCATTTAATTCTCACACTGACCCTATGATGTAGGTGTGCTTACTGCCCCTAGTGTACAGATGTGGAAACTGAGGTCCAGAGGAGTGAAACCTGCATAAAAGCACACAGTTCGTAAGACGCAGAGTTGGGGTTTGGAATGGAAACTGCATTGCCTAGGCTGCTCCACACTGCACAAACTGATGGAGGCCTGTGTTTGGGAAATGAATACTGAAATACTTAGGGATAAAGAGGCATCATGTCTGTAGCTAACTGCTAAGCAGTTGTGTGTGTGTGTGTGTGTGTGTGTGTGTGTATGAGAGAGAGAGAGGGAGAGAGAGGGAGGAAAGAGAAAATGAACTAATATATTAAGCTCTAAGGGCAAGAAGTATCTGGTATTTCTTTGAACTATTCTTTCAACTTTTCTATAGATAGAAATTACATCAAAATAAAACACTTTTTAAAAAGCCAATAGTGGGATAAGATACAGCCTTGTCATGGTGAGGAAGGACACAGATCCTCCTTAGCTAGGAGGAAGCCTGGAAATGGGGGTGAGGTTGGGGCAGACTCTGGAGTAGGAAGTTTCTATAAGGGAGGCAATATAGTGATAATGTTCCTTATTTAACCAAGTCTGCCCTTCCTCAAACAGCACAAAGGATTTTAAAGGCCAACTTCTAAATCTAGTTGCTCAGTGCCGAGGTTATCCACTTAGTCAGGAGAGCGCTGTTCCTCTGAATTGTGGCTCCCACCCTATTGGATCATTGAAAAAAGAACAGAGTTTCAGAAAAACATCTATTTCTCCTTTATTGACTATGCCAAAGCCTTTGACTGTGTGGATCACAATAAACTGTGGAAAATTCAGAAGGAGATGGAAATACCAGACCATCTGACCTGCCTCTTGAGAAACCTGTATGCAGGTCAGGAAGCAACAGTTAGAACTGGACATGGAACAACAGACTGGTTCCAAATAGGAATGGAGTGCCTCAAGGCTGTATATTGCCACCCTGCTTATGTAACTTCTATGCAGAGTACATCATGAGAAACGCTGGACTGGAAGAAGCACAAGCTGGAATCAAGATTGCCGGGAGAAATATCAATAACCTCAGATATGCAGATGACACCACCCTTATGGCAGAAAGTGAAGAGGAACTAAAAAAGCTCTTGATGAAAGTAAAAGAGGAGACTGAAAAAGTTGGCTTAAAGCTCAACATTCAGAAAACAGATCATGGCATTTGGTCCCATCACTTCATGGGAAATAGATGGGGAAACGTGGAAACAGTGGCTGACTTTATTTTTGGGGGCTCAAAAATCACTGCAAATGGTAACTGCAGGCATGAAATTAAAAGACGCTTACTCCTTGGAAGGAAAGTTATGACCAACCTAGACAGCATATTAAAAAGCAGAGAGATTACTTTGTCAACAAACGTCTGTCTAGTCAAGGCTACGGTTTTTCCAGTAGTCATGTATGGATGTGAGAGTTGGACTATAAATAATTAAGTGCTGAAGAATTGATGCTTTTGAACTGTGGTATTGGAGAATACTCTTGAGAGTCCCTTGGACTGCAAGGAAATCCAACCGGTCCATCCTAAAGGAGATCAGTACTGGGTGTTCATTGGAAGGACTGATGTTGAAGCTGAAACTCCAGTACTTTGGCCACCTGATGGGAAGAGCTGACTCATTGGAAAAGTCCCTGATACTGGGAAAGATTGAGGGCAGGAGGAGAAGGGGAAGACAGAGGATGAGCTGGTTGGATGGCATCACTGACTCGATGAATATGGGTTTGGGTAAACTCTGGGAATTGGTGACGGATAGGGAGGCCTGGCATGCTGCAGTTCATGGGGTTGCAAAGAGTCAGACACGACTGAGCGACTGAACTGAACTGAACTGATGCGAAGAGATGACTCATTTGAAAAGACCCTGATGCTGGGAGAGATTGAGGGTAGGAGGAGAAGGGGACGACAGATGTTAAAATGGTTGGATGGCAATACCGACTCAATGGACATGAGTCTGGATAAACTCCAGGAATTGGTGATGGATAGGGAGGCCTGGCGTGGTCCGGTTCATGGGGTCACAAAGAGTCGGACACGACTGAGCGACTGAACTGAACTGAACTGAACTGATCTAGGTGGTGTGCAAACACCAGAGAAAGGACAGACAAGGGCCCTGACCTTAAGGAACTTCTATTCTATGTGGAAAAGACAATGAATAAAAAATAAGCAAATAAGATTTTTTTTCAGATGGCAGTAAGTGCAAAAAGGAAATAAATCTGAAACACAGGGCAGTGGGAGGCATAAGTGACTGGGGATGGTTGTCCTACTTCAACCGGGGCATATGTCTCTGAGAAGGTGACAACTGAGCTGGATGCTGAATAACAAGAAGGAACCAGCCATGGCAGTACTGAGGAAAGCCCAGGGAGGAGATGAAGGCAGTCCTGGAGACGGAAGCAAGCTGAGCTTGGTGAGCGGATGAAAGCAGGCCAGCATGATGGGAACGTGGTGAGCAGTGGGGAGAGCAGGGGAGGCAGGGGCAGTGATGGCAGGGACTACATCATGCTGGGGATGGAAGCTGGAGGCATTCAGAATTCACTCTAAATGCATGAGGGATTCAGAGAGTTTTGAGCAGGAGGGTGATATGGTCTGAGTTTTGTTCTTGAATTCAGATAATATACATAATATTATTAGTACAGGACCTGGTACTGGGTAGCTATCTCATTCATTGTTCACCATTTCTCGGTAGCACCACTGATCATTACAGACTTCCAGAAGGTGGGTGGCCCACGTACGTGTATCTTCCTGCTAGAGGTGGATGCACCTGACTGGGGAAGGGGACTACTCCTGACCCATCTGACTTCCTCTCTACTGCCTACCACCCCCCACCCCCCAAGGCAGATGCCAACCACCTCTGCCAGGCCAAGGGGCAGCCAGGGTAGGATCATGGGGCCTCCAGCTGGCTCCAGCTCCAGGCCTCTGAGCCGCCTTCACGTTGTTTTAAAAATGCGAAGCATTCCAGCCATTTTAATTACTGGGTGTTGCATAAGCCAGCAACCAGTTCATACAAAGGAACAACAGACAAAAAATGATTTTTCAACATGCCTTTGGCCTCTCCCCTCCTTTCTGCCTGAAATCAGCCTGCAATCACTGGCTCCTAGGCCTTGAAAAGCACTCCAGGTATGTGCAATCTCTTTAAGAGTTTGTTGATGTGACATCAAGATGTTTTTTTCCTCTAAATACTTGCGGGAGAGGCAGTTCCAGCTACCTTCAAGTGGTTTGGAAAGTTACTGGTCATATTCTTCCTAGACACACTAAAACTATCACAGGGGCTCCATATTATATGCACTGAGAACTTTGAGTTCAGTGTGTGGTAGGTCTGTCTGGGCACTAAAACAGGGGACTTTTGGTTCCTGAAATTCCAAAATGACCACATGATAAGGTACTCCCAAGGCATGAACCCTAAACATAATATTCCAGCAGTGCCTGGATGTGGAGAAGAATTTCTTAAAGTTTGCAATGTGATTAAAGAAACCTCAAGTTCCCTAATTCTGGTTTTTCAGAAGCTTCTAAACACTTTGCTCACTAATAATCTAAACAGTTTGTTTAGGTCCTACTGTGGGTCAAGCATTGGGCTAAGTGTTCAGAAAAGAAAACTCAAGAGTTTGTTAGGTAGCTCACTTCTTAAAGAGGGGAAATGACACAGAAACTGATAATCCCACCGTACTGTGATGAAAATCAAGTTACAGATAATCTCTATGGTGGGACCCAGCTTGGATGGAAGGAAAGGCTACTTGCACAAGATGACTTAATGATAATAATAAGTTTGCTTTAATAATAATGTTGACCATGTCCACTCATTCATGGCTGACTCTGTACTAGGAGTTCTGCTAAATCCTTCCCATGTATCGTGTTTATTCTTCACAACTCTGTGAAGTAGGCGCTAATGTTGTCTCCATCTTGTTGATAAGAAAATTAACAGAAAGGTTACTTGTCCAAGAGTACCGTAAATTAACGGTGATGTGCTGGTAATTACTTAGCAACTAGCTCTTCAAAACCAAAAGCTTGGTTTGTAGCATCTGGCAATTACTCTAATGGATCTTCTTCAATCGTGGCCAATTTTAAATTACCAGTGTGATGTCACTGAATGCAGAGTTGGGAAGACTGTTTTTGTCATATAGGTACAATAGCTGGAAATAACCTCAAGAGCACAGATGAGAGTATGTAACAGAATAAAATAATGAGGAAGTGATGGGTATTAAATATTCATTACTGTATTTTTAATATAATTTGTTTGATTGTAAGTTTATACAATTGCATATTTAATAATGCCTATGTTTAACAACTGACTGGCAAAATTCCAGAAAATATAACTATCAGCTCTCACTCACAAGCGAGAGTAAGGCAGCCCCAACACATCATGTGGAGCTCTGGAAACTCACTTTTTATCCCATAAGACAAGTAAGAGGTAGCCGGAAGAGGAGTAAAGACACTCCAGGTCAAGGGAATAGCATGAAAAAAGACTTAAGACATGGAAATGAGAGAATAGACAATAGTGACATTTAGTGTTTGCAAAATGTTTTCAACCCATCACTGGAGTGCAGGGCAGTGGTAAGGAGCACAGAGCTTGATGGTGAACTTCCAATTCTGGTTCTACCACTTATTAACTGTGTGATCTTGACCACGTTTCTGAACCTCTTTATGCCTCAACTTTCTTTCTGTAAAATGGGTATGATAATAACAGTTGCTACATCGTAGGGTTTTGAGAATTAAATACATTTATATTTCTGCTTTATGGACTATGCCAAAGCCTTTGACTGTGTGGATCACAATAAACTGTGGAAAATTCTGAGAGAGATGGGAATACCAGACCACCTGACCTGCCTCTTGAGAAACCTGTATGCAGGTCAGGAAGCAACAGTTAGAACTGGACATGGAACAACACACTGGTTCCAAATAGGAAAAGGAGTGCATCAAGGCTGTATATTGTCACCCTGCATATTTAACTTATATGCAGAATACATCATGAGAAACGCTGGGCTGGAAGAAGCCCAAGCTGGAATCAAGACTGCCAGGAGAAATATCAATAACCTCAGATATGCAGATGACACCACCCTTATGGCAGAAAGCGAAGAGGAACTAAAAGGCCTCTTGATGAAAGTGAAAGAGGAGAGTGAAAAAGTTGGCTTAAAGCTCAACATTCAGAAAACAAAGATCATGGCATTTGGTCCCATCACTTCATGGGAAATAGATGGGGAAACAGTGGAAACAAAGTCAGACTTTATTTTTATGGGCTCCAAAATCACTGCAGATGGTGATTGCACCCATGAAATTAAAAGATGCTTACTCCTTGGAAGAAAAGTTATGACCAACCTAGATAGCATACTCAAAAGCAGAGACATTACTTTGCCAACAAAGGTTCATCTAGTCAAGGCTATGTTTTTTCCAGTGGTCATGTATGGATGTGAGAGTTGGACTGTGAAGAAAGCTGAGGGCCGAAGAATTATTGCTTTTGAACTGTGGTGTTGGAAAAGACTCTTGAGAGTCCCTTGGACTGCAAGGAGATCCAATCAGTCCATCCTAAAGAAGATCAGTCCTGGGTGTTCACTGGAAGAACTGATGCTGAAACTGAAACTCCAATACTTTGGCCACCTCATGTGAAGAGTTGACTCATTGGAAAAGACCCTGATGCTGGGAGGGATTGAGGGCAGGAGGAGAAGGGGACGACAGAGGATGAGATGGCTGGATGGCATCACTGACTCGATGGACATGAGTTTGAGTGAACTCCAGGAGTTGGTGATGGACAGGGAGGCCTGGCGAGCTATGATTCATGGGGTCGCAAAGAGTCGGATACGACTGAGTGACTGAACTGAACTGATGATACTTGTAAAGTACATATAGAACAGGACCTGGTACATAATAAATCCTCAGCCAGTGTTAGTTATTTATTACTTTGATCCTTAAAATTTCCTCTGTGAATTGAATGTTTGTCCCCATTTTAAAGGGAATAAATGTAAGTTTAGAGATAAACTCAGTAGATAGAAGAGATAGAATTTCAGTAATTGTTCTGATTCTAGCTTCTGTGCTCAACCCAAGGCAGAAATCACAATGACCCCATGAGTATTACTCTTCCGTAGGGCCTGCTCATGTACTCTCTGGCCTACTAAGTATCCTACTGATGGGGAGCATAGCTGATTCCTAAACACCTGGATTGATGGGTGCAAGGCATTCTGGGAAGGAAGACCCACCCGGTGACTGACATTGGGCATTGGCTATTGCCAATGGAAATTGCATCCTTGCTATTTTCTGCATGTTCACCTTCACCCTGAACAGGAAGGCTTGCAGGGTGGTTAAGAGTACGGACTCTTGGGAAAGGCTGCTCTGGATTCAAATCCAAGCACTGCACCATCCTGCCCATGTGATCTTGAGCAAATTACATAATCTCTCTGTAGCTTTGTTTCTACACCTGAAGAAAAAACGGATTGTGAGGATAAGCTCATCTACCTCACAGCTTTCACTATAAGATTAGTATGAATTAATATATGAAAACTGCCTAGAAGAATGCCCTGCATTTAATAAGCTGCTGCTGCTAAGGCTGCTGCTAAGTCGCTTCAGTCATGTCCGACTCTTTGCGACCCCACAGATGGCAGCCCACCAGGCTCCGCCGTCCCTGGGATTCTCCAGGCAAAAACACTGGAGTGGGTTGCCATTTCCTTCTCCAATGCATTAAAGTAAAAAGTGAAAGTGAAGTCGCTCAGTTGTGCCCAACTCTTCGTGACCCCATGGACTGCAGCCCACCAGGCTCCTCCGTCCATGGGATTTTACAGGCAAGAGTACTGGAGTGGGTTGCCATTGCCTTCTCCAATTTCATAGGCACACTATAGGAATTAGCAGTTACTATCAAGGATTGCTCTTCTTTGCTTCCTCCTTTCCCCCATCCCTTCTCTGGGTGTTACGGACATGGTCAAAGGGGATATGACATGGGAACATGGTATTCATTAATAAACAAAGATCATCAAACAGCAGGCTACTTATCTGCAGGGATCTCATTCATTTCTGTACCTGGAGGGCCACACCGTGGTCCACACAGGTTCTCACTGTGCCAGAGCCTTATTCTCTGCACCTTGTTTGATCCTCATGAAGATCCTATGAGTTGCTCCTCTGTTTTACCATTAGATATCTGAGGACATGAGTTTGAGTAAACTCTGGGAGTTGGTGATAGACAGGGAGGCCTGGTGTGCTGCAGTCCAGGGGGTCACAAAGATTCGACTGAGCAACTAAACTGAACTGATCTGAGGCTCAGAGAAGTGAAGGAATTTGTACAAGGTCACAATGTGAAAAAGTCAAGAAAGATCAAAACCCAGGTTTATGGACATTACAAATCTTGGTGCCTAAGCCTCTCTTCAGTCTGCCTTCCAGAATATTCCATTGGAAAGTTATGAGAGATCACAAAATCTAAACCCCTGGTTTTACATTTAAAGAAAGTGGGTTTATTGATTTACTCATGGTCACTCAGCTATTGTGTATGGCAGAACTGAGAGAAAAACCTGGTATACTGCCTCAATCTTATGCTTAAAAATCTCAGAACGAAATGAAGTCACATTCATTAGTTGTTAAAAAATACTGACCAACATTTTATCAGCTTGCCTCTAGATTCTGGGCCCTTCTTTGGTAATACAAATGTAATTTTCCAGTAGTATTCACTCAGTCATGAAGGCCATGATCTTACACCAGATACTGCCTGCTCTGTGATTTCTCCTGTCTCACCTCCCCTGCAAACCAGGTCAAAGAAGAGATGATGCATAAACACTCCCTCACTGGCCCTCCTTTGAAAGGTACCATGTCTCCTGCTTGGCTGCATCACACAATAATCAAGAGCCCTGAGTACTCAATGGGAACCCAAAAGATGAAGAGGAAGTCACCTGCAGTCCATGAACCTATGGATACAGTGACTTTTCAGTCTCCAGAAAGAGTGCTCATTTGGAAAGAGGCCTCTAGGTCTCAATCACAGTTCTGCCACTCCCTTCCTTGTAAGAAATTGGACATGCAGTTTAATTTTTGAACCTCAGTTTTCTTTGCTATAAAATGGACATAAAATAATACCTATTTTTTAGGGCTGTGAGTATTGGAGGAAACACTAAATGCCTTGTATGTAGCAGGTACTCCATTAATGCAAGTTCCCTTTCCTTTCTCTCGTCTTAGAAACCTTTCCAGTTTATCATCCCAAGGTTGATGAACATTACAGGACAGGAAAATAATTATTTACTGCATGTTTATTATGTACCCAGCCACGAATTAGAGAAATCTGGAGTGATGGGAAGATGATGAGATACTAAGGGGTCTGATTCCTTGCCTTGTCTTTGCCAGTAATCCTGTGTGACCATATGGAAGCCCACATCTCTGGGGCCTTTTCCCATAGGCGTTGGATTTGATGATCCACAATTCTCTCCCACCTCCGGTTTTCTGTCTTACTCTAATATGGGTTTCCAAACATCTCCCTGTTCCCTGGTTGGGTGGCCCAACTCCTGGCACATCTGACCCTCCTGTTGTAGATCAGGCCACCCACTATTGTTTCCACGTCTTTCTCTCCTGCTAGACTGGGAACTCCTTGAGGGTGGTCTGTGCCTTGTTCACTTGGATCCCCAGTGTGCTTGCTGCATACCAGGGGACACCCATTCAGTGTCTAAGGAAACTGGAAGGAAGGAGGGCAGGAAGGTGAGAACCATATACTTTGCTTCGAAGAGCTGATGATCACACTGTGACACACAAGCTGTGAGGCAAACAGAGACTGCCAGTGTCTGACTGCCAGTGACTGCTTCACAGGAGAGCAATGGAAAGAGGCTGTCTGTCTTCTGAGCACTGAAGCCATAAATCCACACGCTATGCAAGTGCTTCACAGTACATCAGAACACAGTAAGGGGAGAATTCAAAATCCAAAACTCAGGCTTGTTAGTGTGAGGGTCATTATAGGATGGTGACTTATAATCGAAAATATAGAAACCAAATAGATCATAATATTCCTAGTACAGGAAAAGCCTAGGCAGAAGAAGCCAGGAGTGGCAAGTTTGGAGCAGAAAATTGGAAAGACCAAGAGAGCCAAAGTTGGCAGTATGTATATGACCTTGTCACTGTACAGGCAGAGGGACTCTAGCCAGCAGCTGTGGGCACTGTCACTCTTGTGGCCAAGGATTCCTCTCACTGAGAAGGAGAATTCTACAGTATCTCAGCTGAAATACCCTTCTGATCCCATTCCCTGTGTTCCAACTCTTTCTGATGAGAAACTAGCTTCATGTCAAGCTCTCTATGGTTATCAGGAAAAAACATAAGGGTCATGTTGACACACGTATCCTATCCTACATGCCAACTGTATCTCTCATGGGAAACAAAGATAATGTAGTTTGCTTGGGTTGCTGGTCTCCTATGATTCCTAGTGTTCCTGGGACTGATCAGCTCGGACCTGTATCTAGTTGACTTTCTGGACTTGAGAAGCTGGATTCCAGAACCTCTGTTACGATGAACTTGTGAAACTGATACATTGACTGTCCCTCCCCCCATTTTCTCTGCTATTCATTGGTTAGTTTATTTTCTCAATATTTGGAAAGTGCCTATGAGTATGAAGTGCAGATGCTGTGCTAGAGGCTGAGGAAGGGCCTGGATTTGCTTGCTGTCTAAGGGAGAGAAAGACATATCAACCACTAGGGACAACAGAGTATGGGAGGAACCCAGTAGGAATCTGCGGGATACTGTGTGAGTGGGAGAGGACTGAAGAAGGAGAGGCCTTGGAGGAGCAGTCAGATCTGCTGAGGCAGAGACAGGGTCAGGGAAAATATCCATGAGGTAATTCAAGTTGAATCCGAAACGACAAAGATCCTGACAGATGAGACAGAGGAGGGTCAGGAATATAGTGGTGGAAGGTGGATTCCAGGCAAAGAGTGCAGTGTGAGCAAGCCTCAGAGGCAGGAACTAGGAGCTGGAACACAAAAGGCTTGAAGATGAGAATGGGGACATAGATTAGAAGCCTAGGTTGAATGGGGACATAGGTTGGAAGCATAGGTTGAATGGGGACATAGGACAGGACATGCTGTTGTGTAACTGAGAGCTGGAAAACAAAAGGCTTGAAGATGAGAATGGGGACATAGGTTGGAAACATAGGTTGAATGGGGACATAGGACAGGACATGCTGTTGTGTAATGGCAGGGATAGCAGTCACAATGTATTCTGCTCAAATGGTGCACCTCTGGGGACCCCAGGATGAGCCAGAGCACACAGAGCCTTGTACGCCTTTCTTGGGAGCTTAATACTTTGTTCAGAAAGCCACGGAGAACAAGTGAATCATTTTAAGCCAAAGACAGCATGACTTCAGATTTATATTTGAAAAACTTAACATGAGCAGCAGTGCAAAAGCTGAATTTGATAGAGAAAGACCCTGGATAGAGTGAATAATTATGCAACAATTGAAATTGTCAGGAAAGACTATAGGGGCCTGATCCAAGGCAGACATAGTGGAAAGAAGTGAAGGTTAGAAGAGATGCATGGAGGGAGAATCTACAGCACTTGGTGAATGATGGTGCCACTGGCAGGGATGGGTCATACCAGAGAGGACTGAGAGGAAGACAGTGAGTTTGGACTCTTAGGGGTCTGAGGAGCCCATGGGACCTCCAAGTGCAACTGTCCCAGGGAAATTGGGTCTAGACAAGAGCTCATAGGGATACCACTGCTTACAGCAGTGGACAGACCAGAGTGGGAGGTGGGTCCAGGGGAGACATTGGGATTAGCCAGGGGGAGTGTGGAAGATAGGAAGGAAGGGAAGGGATGAAAAGGGATCCTTGGACAAAATTGGGAAACACCTATATTTTAGTGGCAGGAAGAGCCTGAAGAGTCTGCAAAGAAGACTGAGAAGGTACAGTTGGAGAGGCAGAAAGCAAAAACCCAGAGAGAGTGGAGTCTCAGGAGTCGAGTTTAAGGAGGATGTGTTTAATGGTGTCCCCATTGCATAGGACAAGTCAATTTCAATTCCAGCAGGTTCCACTGCAACAGGCTCAAGCACCTTGGCAGAAATGGGATCTCTAGCCCAGGCTGACAGCGTAACAATCCTGTATCTGTCTGGCCATCCCATTCCCTCCCAAGCTACAGAGCGGCAGGCAGAGACACTCACATGAGTCTTCTGTGCAAAGCTGAGCATGCAACCTTCAAAGAAACCACAAAGGAGCTGCTCATTTTTAAAGGAAAACACACGGACTCCATGGGCATAGGGAAGACATTAAGACAGGGTCGAGGAGGAGAAGCTCTGCTTCCACTTCATATTACCCTTCATAGAAACAGTCAACCGAGTACACAGTCACTTAAAAACAAAAAAGAGCAAGTGCTGGAATCTTAGCTCTGTTTCCCATCTCCTACCACCCCAGTAAAAAGGAGCACAAAATGTCTCCACTATGCACATGTGTTTTCTGGTTTAAAATCTCTGGGAGTAGCTCCCTGCAAAAAGAAATGCTGACACCCCAGGATTCAGGTGAATTCAGCCAGAGACTCACACTAAGGGGTCTTCACTCCCTGGCAGGGATGGGCGAGAACTGGGGGAAGAGACGCCCGGGGAAGAGACGCCCTGCAATTTTACTGCCGTGAAATTGGCTCCAGATGGAAGCAAGGCAAGGTGTTCACTCCCTGCTGGTGCCAGACACAGAGAGAACCTGAAGTGCCTGCCACCTTAGGTCCATAATCCCCCAGCGCTGGGTGGCAGCCCTGCTGAGGGTCTGGTCAGGGCTCACGGTGCAGGGTGGACCGGGGCTGTCTGTTGCTCAGAAGAGACTATTTTAAAATGCAATGACTTTCAGATGGACTGTGGGTTTGGGGAAGGCGCGGCGGCCGGGGTCTGGAGGAGAAGGGACAGGAAAGGGGAGAGGTGTTTCCCTACACGGCCGCAGAGATGACACACATCTTAGGACCTTCTCCAGTTTCAGTTTTCAGAGGCCAGCTCTGCCCTGAAGAGAAGGACCATGGGATCCTCTGTCGTATTCCCAGGTCTCCCCAGTACCCCTCAAATCCATGATTCACAAGTATGTAGCTTCCTGAGAGCACGGCTCCCCTTGGGTTGACATGTGGCCAGCCTGAGAGTGGAGAAGCTAGGCAGCTGCGGACCCAGACGGGATGCTGACTGAGAGCTTTGTGGCCATTGCAGATGGGAGGGGTTAGCTTCACCCACTCAAAGGCACCCACACCCCACTGACTAGTGTGGAACTGTGCCTTTCCCCCCTTCTCAGTGAGACCAGCTGAGGCTTCAGGCTGAGGGAATGGGTGTTCTCTGGCTTACAGCGCCCCCTAGCATTGGTCAAAGGGATAGAGCCCTGTGAGCTCTCCAAGGAGCTAGCCACCTGCCTATGTCAGTACTGGCTGGTGTGGCCAATTAATTCCATCCATTCAGCTAATCCTTATTGACATCTTTGTTACCACGAACACTGTCCTCAAGGAACTTACCATCCAGGAAGGTAAACAATCACATTACAGTCAGACAAGTAGTGTGAGGGAAAGAAGCACAGGATCACATGGGAGGGACTTGACAAAGACTGGAGACGGGAATCAGAGAAGGCTCTCTAGAGGAGGTGACATTTAAACTATGATCTGAAGGCAGTGCAGGAGTTAAATGAATTTTAGAAATAAGGCATGGAGATAACAAAAGGCTTATTTCTTGATCTTTTAGTGCTTATGATGCAAGAGGCAAAAAGGCAGAAAAACAAGTAATTACAATGGGGCTCTATCAGGAATATGACCCTCAATCTCTTGTATGCTTTCACCATCAAAATCTTTGGTTTCAGCCTGAGACTTGGAGGAGAGAGCAGAGAGCAGAATAGGAACTCAGTGTTGATTGAGAAATTGATGGACATGCTTTAGTCTCTCACATTTAATTTTTCTCAAACTTCTTTAATGGCAAGATCTATCTTCGCTTCAGAGACATTCACCTTGTCCTTGAGACTTTTCCATGGGTCCTGAGACTTTTCAGCCAGGGGGGATCTTGGAGATCACTGAGTTACAACCTTCATCCAATGAACAAGAAAACTGAGTCTAGACAGGTGAGATGACTTGCCTCAACAACTGTTTCTGCAGCAACCTTTGGAACAAATCTCACATCTTTTGCTTCTGTTTTTCATCCCAGCCTCTTTTTGTCCCCCAGAAAGAAAATTTTCATGTGTCACTTTGCAGCAATATACTTGAAATGCTTTCAAAAGATATTAGATAATTTAGAAAGGGAAAAATAAACACACAAGAGATAAATCTCTGAGGAGTACAGAGCTGCATTTGTTATGACTGGCTCAGAGGTGATTATTAACATAACAGAGAACTATTTAGTCAGTGCGGTGCAGTTCTCTACCTGTTGGGTACTGGACAAAGGGACTCTGAAACTCATCTATAGACTTGAAATGCAGATTCAAAACTGCGAGTGGCTGCACAAGAGTCTAAACGTTAGATCATGCACTGCAGTTGGGGGGACTGGGGCCACGAGTGTGTGGAAGACAGCCCAGGTAAGGAATCAGGCAGCCACAGCACAATCTTGGGTCTACCATGAGCTCACCATGAGACTTTTGGGCAAATTTCTTCATCTGTCTGAACCTTATTTTCCCCACCTGTAAAATGAGGATGGGCAGAATCTCAGGTCATTTTTCAGGTTCTCTAAATGTCTGTGAGAGACTTCCCAGAGAGTCTAGCATCTTGGAACTTGATATGAAGAGGGGGTGGACCACTCAGATGTAGAAACTTCTTCAGTTCTTCTGGGGTTTATAAATCTATCAGTGTCCTTAGCTATCAAGACAAAGTGGGGAGACAGTATCCTCATTCTTATTTACCATTGGCCCCAGGCCCCCTCCATCTAGCTTCTAAAGTGGACTTGAGAAAGCAATTCTTACATATTACTAGGTCCAGGGACACAATGACATCTGGATTGATGGCTATGAGGTCTGCTTGCTGCCCTTGACCCAGAGGCAGTGCGTAGTGCTCCTCTCTATAAGGATGCATGAAGCTTGCTTTTTCTCTTGTTCAAAGTGAGGACTGAGGATGGATGGACAGAAGATAGTCCCCTTCGGTTAGACATTAGGGAGAACTTTCCAACTGAAACAGAAGCTGAACTCCAAACACACTGACCCAGTTTGGGATAGGGAGTTAGAGGAAATAAACCAAAGGGCAATTTTGCTACCTTTCAGCTAGAAAAACAATCAGATTACTCTTACACTTATATAACTAAGCTCCAGTACTTTGGCCACCTCATGCGAAGAGTTGACTCATTGGAAAAGACTCTGATGCTGGGAGGGATTGGGGGCAGGAGGAGAAGGGGAGGACAGAGGATGAGATGGCTGGATGGCATCATGGACTCCATGGACATGAGTCTGAGTGAACTCCGGGAGATGGTGATGGACAGGGAGGCCTGGCGTACTGCGATTCATGGGGTCGCAAAGAGTCGGACACGACTAAGCGACTGAACTGAACTGAACTGAACTGCCATAAAATCATATGCTTCAGATGTTTTCTATAAGGAACCTGCTGCTTGAAATTCAGCAAAAGTTATTTCTCTGACACTCATTTTCTAGGCAAGCCTTCCCTTGGAGAAACTATTGGTAATTTGGACAAAACCTTAAAGTGAGAAAGAAAAGAGAGAGAGAGAGAGAGTGAAGAGAACGCTTCAACACGTAAGATGCTTATCCAAAGTAGATTTGGTCTGGAAAGGCCTATAAAACCTTCCACATGACTGGCACAGTGCAGGGATAAATGAAACTCTCAAATCCTACCGAGTATGCCCTCATTCAACCTGGATCCTTGGAGCGGCTTCCAAAGTGTCCACAGCTCAAGACTCAATGGGTTGCTGGCCACACCCATACCCGTGTCCCTTGAGACCCTAATTTATACCCTAAGGAGTAAAAAGCAGCCTTCTCAAATATCTTAGGCTTCAAAGTGTTTCTTCTAGTGTGGTTGGGGAAATAGTACAACTACAGTTCATGGAACAAGGGGCAAAATTCTAAGTAAACACTGAGAGAAGGAAAGCTCTCTCTGGATGGGGCTACAGTCAAAGTTAGGATGGGAAGGGTCTTAAAAGTTGGGGAGGAAACAAGACAGAAAAATGTGGAAACTAGATTCCTCTCCTTACAGCTAAATTCTTAAGGGGGAAAGGGAAGCTTTAAAAATGTTCTTGGAAATATCATTTCCAATGAAGCTTTCTGCTCCTGCCATTGTGGTGTCACTTCTCTGAGGTGTAAACAGAGGAATTTCTGAGAAAGAGGATGAACTTGCACTTCAGAGCAGTACTTCTCATCCTTCTTTTGTGCCAAACTTTTACCATTTTTATTGCCAAATCACTTTAGTCTCTTTCCAAACGGGATGAGTTGGGTGAGAAAGTGAGAAAGATGCAAGAATAGAAAGAAGATTCCAGCTGCAAAAAGGACACTTGCACAGATAAAGCTAACTACCACTAAAAAGTCCAAGAAAATAAACACCTGTCTTAAGGCAGGAATCAGAGAATTCAGTTCCTGGCTGGTTGCCAAGTAATGGCACCTTTCTGCAACAGTTTCCTCATCTGGAAAGTGTGAATAACACTTTGTGTTTTTCCTATCTAAAAGGATCATTGTGAGATGTAATGAGGTGAAGTATGGAAAATATTAATATAAGGCAGGCTCAAGAGGTTACTGAATAAGAAAAATAGTCATAGTATCAGTTTTTAGCAGATATCCATTGTTCCTCATATTCTTGAATCCTGGATAGTTCTCCAGGATCTAGTTTCATTTCCGGTTGGAATTAGTTCACCTCTAATTCCTCGCTGAAGGATGGAGACCTGTCTGCCCTAGGTGGGGTTACCATTTCCTCGTGCCCTAACTTACTGTTTTTCAAGTAAGCCTAGGGACTGTGCACTTGCTGTTATCTCCTCCCAGCTGCCAAAGGGCTGAGGCTTCTTGTTCACAGCCAGGCTGTCACCTTCTCAGCCATTTTGCTTATTATCCCGTAGACAGTAGCGCCCTCCGCAGTATTTCTAACCCATCATTCATCATTCAGGGCACTATTACCTTAGTAAATCACCCTATGTACTCATGTATCTTCTAATGTATTGCCTACTAGTTCCATGGGAACAAAGAGTTCGTTTTGCTCATCCCAGAATCCAGAACGATGTCTGTTGAATGGCCTCACGATTTACTCCGGCTGAGCCCGGGAAACAACCTTTCGTTACAGTCAGTTCCAAAAGGCAAACGACTTCCTACTGAGCAGGAAAGTCTGGAGCAGCGATACGCGGAGGGATAGGGGATTTGTCAGCAACCTGGTTCTTTCCCCTCTGACCCGGCTCTCTCCAGAGAAGGCACAGTTAGCCTTTATTTATCCTTTCCACCAGGCGCAGTCAAGGTCCCCAAGGCAAGGCCACCTCTGACCTGCCAAAGGGGTTGGTGCTGGGGTGAGCGGTAGTTGATTTTGGTTTGGGTCAGAGGCGCCCAGAGGGCGGGGTGGGCGTATGGCGGGTTTGCAGTCGAGGAGGGCAAGGGGGCGCCGCTCCGAGGGCCCCTGCGACAGCGCGTAGCAGGGGCGCGTTCAGCCCACCCACTCGCGTGCCCACAGCTGCATTATTCCCTAAAAGGACCTGAACGGGACGGGCGGCCCCGCCCCGTCGCCCCGCGCCCCCGGCCCCGCCCCCTTTTTGGAGGGCCGATGAGGTAATGCGGCTCTGCTATTGGTCGGAGTCGGCGGGCCCCGCGCGCTCGAGAGGGGGTGCCCGGGGGGACCCGCGCTATATCACTCGGCCGCGGGGCTGCGGCGCAGAGCGGGCAGCGGGCGGGCGCTCGGACAGCTTCTCCTCCTTCTGCTCCCTCAGCTCCTGCTCCTCCGCCCAGAGAGACTGCCCACCCGCCCAGTCCTGCGCCAGCGCCGAGGCAGCTCCGTCGCACTCCATCCCGTCCCGCCGGGCACTCGGAGGGCGGCGCGCTCCAAGCCAAAGTTGCCCCCCACAGGCGGGCGGGCGAGCGCAGGCTGCAGCGACCCGGCCCGTGGCGCGCAAGGCAACTTTGGAGACGCGAGCAGCAGCCCCAGCAACGGCAGCGGCGATGACTCCCTGGCTTGGGCTCGTCGTGCTCCTGGGCAGCTGGAGCCTGGGGGACTGGGGCGCTGAGGCGTGCACGTGCTCGCCCAGCCACCCCCAGGACGCGTTCTGCAACTCAGACATCGGTAAGCGCTCCCGGGGTCCCTGCCGGAGCCCCCGCGGTGACCGTTCGCTCGCGCGCTGTAGCCGGGACTCCGGCGCTGCTATGGGTGGCCTCGCCAACCCCCAATCCTTTCCATTGCCTGGGCTTGGGGGGAGGTCGTGGAGGTAGATATTGAGATATGCTTCAGCACGACCGAGGTGGGTAGACGCAGAGAAACCCACCGAGGCCGAGTGAACTCTTTGCAGCCATGGTCTTTTAGGGCGTGAGGTCCTTACTGGTCTTTTTGACATGTGGAAAATTCCCCTTTTCACTAACACCGGAGAACTGCCCGGGGAAGAAAGATGGGGAGAGCATTTCTAAAACTTGTAATGTCAACTAAAGTGCTGGGATGATGACGAGTTTAAAAGAGAAGAATTAAAAAGAAAAAGTTGCCAGCCATGTGCAGGGGAAAGTTACAGGAGAAACTTGTAGTTTTCTGAGTTTTCACCATCTCCCCACTATGTTCATTCTTTTCACCAAGACCCAACTCAGTCTCACAATCCCTGGGCAAGTGCAAACTGAGCTTCTTGGACTGCCAAGTTTGGGTGGATTTAAGGGGGGAAATAAGAAGGAATCTGTGGGGTTGACCCTCCCCGAAGGAACTGTATTTGAAAGTGTTGATAGCAAGCAGGAGGTGGCGTGTGTGAGGGATCACTTATCACATAGCTGTGAGAATTCACAGGAAGGCTTTTTTTCCCCTTGAATGTGTGTGGGGTGGGGGGAGACAGGGCAGTGGAAAACAGATTTGTCACCACAAGAACAAAGATGCCAAGGGTCACATCATGGTGACTATTCCAAATCGGACTTAGTGTCTTGATTAGAGACAAGGGCCTTGAGAGTCCTGGGAGAACTTGTTTCAGAGTGTTCAGGACACTTGTGCTTGGATGGCCAGAGGGGGAGCAGCAGCTGGAAAACATCTCTCCTCTCCTTTCCAGCTCATAAAGCTTGCAAGTCTAGTGGCCCTTGCTCTGTGTGTGTGTGTAAATGCGGGCGGGGGGTGGGGTACAACACAGTCTAGTCACCCTCTGCCTGTGTCGATTCAGAGGTTGAAGAATGGAGCGTGTGTGTTTTAAGCACAGTCATAAAGAGGAAAAGAAATTTTCCACTGGGTCCTGGGTGAGGGCCTCCACAAGTGTGCTGCAGGGGAGGAGGGGGAGGAGGCAGGAACCTGGCAGGGGAGGCAGCTGAGGCTGGGAGGGGTGCTGCTGGTGGGCCTGGCAAGCCTAGGAGATGTGAGGGAGGTGGCTGTGGTGACTGGGTCAGTCTGGCTGGCAGGCAGGAGTATTTGTGTGACCTAGGGTCACCCACATTAGTGGCTTCCTGGGGTCCTTGCTGTGCCCCTTTCCTTCTCCTGGGGGAACCTGACTGGCCCCTGGGTTTGTGGATTGCAGGGAAGGATTCTTCGGGGCTGCCAGAGGCCTGCAAGGTTTTCTTCTCCCTTGACTGCCCCCACCCAAATTCCACTTGGCCTGTCCCTCCTCACCCTGTGGGTGTCATTCCCACCTAAGTGATGCTGGCAGCTACTGCTGGGGGTGGCGGCTCTGGTCCTCTCAGTGAAGAGCACATACTTGGGTCCAGGCATCAGGTGGAGTCAGGGCGTCGTCCTCTACCTGACAGTGGTTCGGGCGTGTTCACTTGGATTTCTGATGTGTGTGGAGAGGGAGACCTCATGCCTTCCCCTTGCCCTTGGCTTTTAGGTTTCTACCCTGGAAGTTCGCCAGGGGAGAGTGGAAACAGGAGCAAGGAGACCACGTCCGATAGTGGCCCCGCCTAACCACTGCTTAGGTTTCCTGCTATGTGTCTGGGACTGATACAGAAAGTTTCTTGTAATTTCTCTGGATTTTAGTAAGAAATCTTCCCACAACCCCCTCTTCAACTGACTGCCCAGAGAAAAGCGAAGTTACCAGGAAATACCAAAAGGCAAGAACATTGTGGTAGCAAAAATGAAAAAGAAACAAAAAGACCTCGGTGCTGCTGGCCCGGATCCAAAGCTGTGCTGCCTTGGTTGGCGCACTGCACTAGTGGCAGGGATGAGATAATGCTTTTTATGGGAGGTGTGGATGCGGGCTGCTGGCTTGTTGACCTCCACTGCCTTACAGCACCCTGCCGGCGGCCAGTAGGTGGCTCCCAGTACTCCTAGCTCACAGCGCCTCTTCTGGTTCCCAGTCTGGGCTGATGCCTGCCTGTTCTCTCCCTGAAGGAAATGTGTAGACGCTCCCATTCCCCTTGACACCCCTATGATCCTACCAATCAATACTATAGTCTTTAAAAGATGCTCACGCCAGCCCACTAGCTTCCTCTTTCAGAACCTTCCTGGCTCTTTTCATGGCTGGGTGCCACATTGCCAGGCAAAGCCCCTCTCTAAGGAATCCCTCCATGGCCTTCCATCTCCTTCCTCCTCATCCACAAGTGTCTCTTCTTGCCTTCTCCCCACCACACCCCCTCCCCCGCCGAAGACCTGAGGATTGGCGCTGCCTTCTGGAGGACGAGGAGTTAAAAGGTGTTTCTATGGCAACTCCAGGCCCTACACCCCAGTGAAATGTTTAGAAGAATGAACTATATCCCGGCTTATAAGACATACTGTGGCGGAGAGAAAAGGACTTGGAAGCATCCACGATGTCCGTGGCCCCCTCCCCACCAGTCACTGCCCCTGAAACTCTTGACGAAACCTTGACTTTGGAGGAGGGGAAAGGGGAGGACTAGGAATGAAGGAGGCGGCCTTGGCCTGCTTTCTGCTCCACAGCTCTGTCCGGCTCAGGAAGGGGCGGGCAGTGGGGCATGCATGCGTGTGGTTTCTGCAGGGGTGGCAGCAGTAGGGAGAGAATTTGACTTCAGAATGCCAACCCCTCCTTTGCACAGAAGAATGGGGCTGTGCGATGGAGGGCTGGGGGCCTGCTCCTTGAGCCCGTGGGGAATTCAAGAGGGAGGCTCAGCTGGGGGGCCCCCTGCCAGCTCTGGAGGACAGTCTCTGGACATCTCCAGATTGTTTTGACAGGGACCAGTGCCAGCAGATTCTTTCGGTATCAGATCTGAGGTTGTGGTTTTAGCGAAGAAGCCATTTTTAAGGAAGCCCGATCAATCCTCTCTCACAAACACAAAATTACAATTTACACTGGGCTTGGTGACTTAAGGAAAATAAAAAGGATCCAGCTTCGGAAAGGAACCAATCACTTGGGGAGTGGATCCAGGCTGTGGACATCTTAGTAAGTCAGGAAAAAGGAGAGCTACTTATCTTAGGGAAGAGGGGACATCTCTCAGACTTCAACTGGGTGCAGGCTCTTTGTGTCTTTTATCCACTCAGTATCCTTAAGAGTGGATATTACACCTATTTTTCTTCAGATGGAAGATAAATTGTGGGTTTGAGATAAATTGTGCTTGCTCAAGCTCACCCAGCTACTATATGGTAAGGGTAAAGCCATTCTGAATTATGCCATTCTTCCAAAACTTTTCAACTTCCATTTATCCTTGCTATTGTAAGGCAGACAACCCTTCCCAGGATCAGGATGGAATGGACAGTTAACATTTGAACAATGCCTTACTTATTGATTTGGAGAGTTTTCCTTAGAAATATGAAGACAGCTGAAATGGCCAGAGGTTATAATTAAACATCATCATAGGAAAGTAAGAACCAATTACTGTCATCCTCATTATATCAGGTTATCAATAGAGAAAAATAAAGAAAAAATTCTAATGTTCTTTGGCTGTTAGAACTAGAAGAGACCCTCAAAACTACCAAGTCAAAGTTAAAAAAAAAAAAGACTCGGTTTGTCTCACTAAAGTTGGCCTCATATACTCTTACCCTTCTGAGGTTGGGCTGAGTGAGGGCTTCCCAGGGTGATGTGCCCTGTCTATGCAGCCTGATAGTATGATGGGAGGAAAACCAGAGAGAGTCAGGAGGCTGGGTCCTGGGCTGGCTAGAGAAGGTGCCCCTCCCACAGTTTTGTGTCCCTTTCACAATCCCTCGATAGATAAGACTAGAAAAGTGGCCACAGAAGTGGCTTGGGTGGAGGGACTTTTGTTTGTTTTGCAGGAACAGCAGGAACCATTCAGCTCCACTGCTGAATGGCACATTCCAACAGGTTCACTAATTAAAAACAAAAACAACAACACAATTCTGCATTTCATTTAGCTTTTATCATTCTGGTCAGTATGGACAAGGAGGCCCCTTCTTCTAGCCTTTGTCATAGTCAACTCCTGGGAGGCCTGGAGGGGCAGTGTGGGGCGGCAGAAAGGCCGTAGCATGGGCAGGGCAGGGCTGGGCTTAAATCCTTCCTGTGGCGTGTTGGCTGTATGCACTTTAGCATGCTATGGGCCATCTTTAAGATTTAGTTTCCTCACTAATAAAAGGGGAATCATAATCTGTACATCCTTGGCCTTTTAATTTTTAATCCACATTTCTAAAATTACAAGAGTAGTTGCATACATTCTATTATATCCATGTGTATATGTATCTGTGTGTTCAACTGTATCCATCCGTCTATCCATCGACCATCATCCATCCATGTCTATCCATCTATCTAAAGTCAGATAAGGGGAAAGTCCTTTTTGATCAGTTCCTCTAATTCTAGTCCCTTCCCTATGAATTTACATACATAATACTCATAGAAAATTTGCAGTAGCCTTTCCCTTGGAAACATGAATGGCAAATACTATAAACAGTGGAATACCAATACAGCATTCTACTTCTTTTCAATAAGCAACATGTTAGAGGTTGTTCTCAGTTCATATGCACACATATGTACTTCATTTTCTTTAATGTGCAGAATTCCATAGGGTTATAAATTATAAAAACTAATCATGGAATGATTACTGTGCACCAAATTCCATTCTAAATAATTAATATGCATCAACTCAGTTTAACTTAATTCTCTCAAAAGTTCTATGAGGCAGGTGTGCTACTGCTATCTCCAATTTACAGATGAGGAAAGTGAGGCTTAATAAAATTATGTAACTTGTTCAAGACTGTTACAGAGCCCATATTTAAACCCTTACAGCCTAGGTCTAAAATATATACATGTACTACAGTATATGAAATATTATATGATACATATAATTATATACTATTTTATGAATCTAATAATATTATAGCCTTATGCCAGTACCAGTGCCAAGTTACTTCAGTCATATCCAACTCTTTGTGACCCTGTGGATTGTAGCCCACCAGGCTCCTCGATCCAAGGGATTCTCCAGGCAAGAATACTGAAGAAGGTTGCCATGCCCTCTTCCAGGGGATCTTCCTCACCCAGGGATGGAACCTGCGTCTTATAGGTATAGGTATAGATTTATTTATCCATTCCTCTATTAGATATTTTAAGGTTTCTAACAGCTTTTCATGGTTACAAAGAGCATTATGGCAAGTATTCATTTTACGATCCTCTTGTTCATATGCATGGATATTTCCCTATGGCAAATATACAATTTGGAATTCTCAGACATAATGTATGTGCACTTTACATATGAACAGTTCCTGACAATTCACCCTCCAGAGTGGCTGTGGGAAACCCCTGTTTTCATATATGCAACATGCAGTGATGGAGAGACCATTAGCCCTGTGCTGGAGACATTTCTACACTTCTCTCAAACGGGAAAACACGTTATGACTTTTATTGACTTACTGAGTTTTTTCCCTTTTTTGCTTGTTCTTTTATCCTTTTGAAAGGGGGCAAAATTAAGGCTACTTACATCAAGTTGATAGGAGCATTTTTGTAGGGAGAATGGCGCTATGTGCCAATGGTGCTACGTGCCAAATGGCTTTTGACTTGTTGCCATTTTAGATTAATTCAACTGCAGATGGTTTTATTTTTTGCTTTAATAAGAAGCAATGGGCCTTTCAGTACATTAAGATGCTTGACTCCAGGGTTTGACATGAACCCAGGTTCATGTTTTAAAGACAGGATCTTATTGCTAACCCAAAGCTGTCCCCTTTTTGGCTGGGCGTGGCCAGGCTCGTGGTGGCAGCAAGGACTCAGCCCTGTGTCTCCCTTCTGCTCACTGAATTTGGATGGTGCTTGGATGAGAGTGGTGGGATGGCCATAGGAGGGAGATGGACAGTGAAGAGGGGACAGAGTGGGTCCTGGCTAAGAAAGATCAAGCTAGAGTCTCACTTTGATGGCAACTAGAATGGCTGGTTTAAGAGAACTTCAAATGTTCTGATTACAACTTTTCAGGATTCTTGGGATAAAGTGTCATAAAATGGCTTCAACAATAGCCAACCTGGCCTCTGCCTGCCTTGTCAACATCACAGGCTTTTCCAGGTGCCGCTGTTCCCATTCTCTCTCTGCCCATTGTCCTCGCCTCAATTTTGAGTGCCCCTTGTTAATGTCTCATTCTCTGGAGCTCACTTGGTGCCTTTTCCCTGCCTACTTCTTGGCATTATTGCAGGATCATCAAACCTTGCCCAAATTTTAAACATGTCAAAAAACATCATCTTTAGGAAAAAACAATTCTTTGGAGCTGCTTGGGAAATTCCTAGAGGGGCTCATTCTTGGGCAGACCTAAGGGCTGTATACTATGCAGAGAGAGGCATCTGACCCTCCAAAGAGGGGAGGCACCAGCTATTGCATTACTTATTAAATCTGATCCCACCTTCTGGACATGGTACTCCATCACCATCCCAAATAAAAAAACTCCTTTTCCTCATATCAGTCATCCTACTAGCTGGAGACTGCCCATCCCAGCTACCTGTTGAGTGATCTGAAGCCAGTGGGGTGAAATCACTCACCTGAGATCACACCATGAACAAACAGATGAACTGGAAGCTACATTTGCTTCAGTTCAGTTCAGTTCAGTCACTCAGTCATGTCCCACTCTTTGCGACCCCATGGACTGCAGCACACCAGGCCTCCCTGTCCATCACCAACTCCTGGAGCTTGCTCAAACTCCACTGAGTTGGTGATGCCATCCAACCATCTCATCCCGTCATCCCCTTCTCCTCCTGCCTTCAATCTTTCCCACCATCAGGGTTTTTTTTTTTCCAATGAGTCAGTTTGTCACATCAGGTGGCCAAAGTATTGGAGCTTCAGCATCAGTCCCTCCAATAAATATTCAGGACTGATTTCCTTTAGGATGGACTTGTTGGATCTCCTTGCAGTTCAAGGGAATCTTAAGAGTCTTCTTCAACACCACAGTTTAAAAGCATCAGTTCTTCAGTGCTGAGCTTTCTTTATAGTCCAATTCTCACATCCATACATGACTACTGGAAAAACCATACCTTTGACTAGATGGACCTTTGTCGGCAAAGTAATGTCTCTGCTTTTTAATATGCTCTCTAGGTTGGTCATAGCTTTTCTTCCAAGAGCAAGTGTCTTTTAATTTTGTGGCTGCAGTCACCATCTGCAGTGATTTTGGAGGCCCAGAAAAGAAAGTATGTCTTTTATTTTCTTTCTGTTGTTTCCCCATCTGTTTGCCATGAAGTGATGGGACCTGATGCCATGATCTTAGTTTTTTGAATGTTGAGTTTTAAGCCAATTTTTTCACTCTCCTTTCACTTTCATCTCAAGAGGCTCTTCAGTTCCTCTTCACTTCTGCCATAAGGATGGTGTCATCTGCATATCTGAGGTTATTGATATTTCTCCCAGCAACCTTGATTCCAGCTTGCGCTTCATCCAGTCCAGCATTTCACATGATGTACTCTGCATATAAGTTAAATAAGCAGGGTGACAATATACAGCCTTGATGTACTCCTTTCCCAATTTGGAACCAGTCCATTGTTCCATGTCCAGTTCTAACTGTTGCTTCTTGACCTGCATACAGATTTCTCAGGAGGCAGGTAAAGTGGTCTGGAATTCCCATTTATTGAAGAATTTTCCACAGTTTGTTGTGACCCACACAGTCAAAGGCTTTGGCATAGTCAATAAAGCAGAAATAGATGTTTTTCTGGAACTCTCTTGCTTTTTTGATGATCCAACAGACATTGGCAATTTGATTCCTCTGCCTTTTCTAAATCCAGCTTGAACATCTGTCTTGGTGCATGTACTGTTGAAGCCTGGCTTGGAGAATTTTGAGCATTACTTTTCTAGCATGCGAGATAAATGCAGTTGTGCAGTAGTTGAAACATTCTTTGGCATTGCTTTTCTTTGAGATTGGAATGAAAACTGACCTTTTCCAGTCCTGTGGCCACTGCTGAGTTTTCCAAATTTGCTGGCATATTGAGTGCAGCACTTTAACAGCACCATCCTTTAGGTCTTGAAATAGCTCAGCTGGAATTCCATCACCTCCACTAGCTTTGTTCGTAGTGATGCCTCCTAAGGCCCGCTTGACGTGGGACTCTAGGACGTCTGGCTCTAGGTGAGTGATCACACCATCATGATTATCTGGGTTATGAAGACGTTTTTCGTATAGTTCTTCTGTGGATTCTTGCTACCTTTTCTTAATATCTTCTGCTTCTGTTAGGTCCATACCATTTCTGTCCTTTATTGTGCCCATCTTTGCATGAAATGTTCCCTTGGTATCTCTAATTTTCTTGAAGAGATCTCTAGTCTTTCCCATTCTATTGTTTTCTTCTGTTTCTTTGCATTGATCACTGATGAAAGCTTTCTTATCTCTCCTTGTTATTCTTTGGAACTCTGCATTCATATGGGTATATCTTTCCTTTCTTCCTCTGCCTTTAGTTTCTCTTCTTTTCTCAGCTATTTGTAAGGCCTCCTCAGAAGCATTTTGCCTTTTTCCATTTCTTTTTTGGGGATCGTCTTGATCACTGCTTCCTGTACAACATCACAAACCTCTGACATTTGCTGAGTCACTTTCAAAATCTGTGTTCCAAATTGGCATAGTCTAATGGCAAGGACTTTTTGGATTTGAGAAGATGCTACTCCTGTTGTAATTTCCCCCAAATTGGTTTTTTTTTTTTTTGACTCCCTACTTTGGATGTCTCCTCTGTGTGCTTCTCTTTGATTTTCTTCCACAGGAAGCCTCTGCAGCCCCTGCTTGCCCCCACCCAACCCCCAGTTTTATTACACAATAGTCCTAATAAAACCAAGTCTTGCACCCTAATTCCTAACTCAGTACTCTTTCCACTTAATCAGCGGTTCCCAGCCTTTTCAACACCATGGACTGTTTTTATTAATTTTCCTTCAAAGGATTTCATGTTTGAAAAAAATTATCCATCACAACTTCATGTCTTGGGTGTTGATTATTTTTCCATCACAAAGTCTAGTTAAATGGTATCTGTTACTGCTGACACTAGCCAGTCATTATTCTGATATAATCAGATAATATAATTAATTGCTGCCCAAAGCAAAGAAACCTGGTATTTGCTGAAGCCTGGGGAGCACTCTCATGGGCTATTGGATGACGGCAAGGTATGATTTGGGCTGGTCCACAGAAGCGCAGAAGGAGCTCATGGACCCCTTGCAGAGCACTGTAGTTCGCCCTCTGGGAATGGCTCTTTTCTTTCACACCAGTTTTCCGTCTCTTCCTGTGGACTGGTCCACATGTCTCCCACCCTTGCCATTTTCTAGGTTCCCCGAGTACTGAGAACAGGGCTGGCAGAGGCAGTGGGTAACTGACATGTCCTGGTTGAGTTGCCTAGCCTTTTGGAGGAGGTGACATGGGTTCCTCTTCTTGGTTTTCCTCTGTTAATCTCTTATGGGCTGAAGCAGATGAGTACTGACTCTGGCTAAAGGAACTCACTAAATAGCATTTGACAGGAGGTCACAAGGTGTCTATCCCAGCTGTAGTGGAACTAAGAGGCTTTTTTACTTGGTTGCTAAAAAACTAGTGTTCAGGGGAGAGGTATGCGGGCCAGGACAACTTTTCCTGATTCCTGTAGAAGCCATCTGTGGCTGGGGTGGGTTGGATGCCATAGAAGTGCTGCCCAACACCCACTTCTGATTTATGTTCACGTAAAGCCTATCACTTAACAGTGGCATTCACAATGCAGAGAGTAGAGACCTTAAGTATTCCCAGGTCTGTGGCCACTTGCTTTTTGTAGGGGTAGGGAAGGGATGGAAATCTGAAAGATTTGGCTTCAGAGAGCTCAAGCGAAAGCTTAGCAGGTGGAAAAATAGAGTCCTTGGATGACAGAGGAGGGGAGATCCAGAGCAGACTAGAGTCATTCCAGAATCAGACCTTAAATATTGCCCAACAATTATCCCTCCCCCTCTGCCTCAAAGAGATCCCTCCAGAATGAGGGCAGTGGGCACCAGGTAGCCCAGTTGCCTGTAGAGAAGCACTGTTCATTCAGAAATCTCAGGCTCCTGCTATCACCAGGGTAGGGCATGGGGAAGGGGAGCCTTGCAACCTGGGGCACACTTCATGAGGATGTGGTTTCGTGACATGAGAGTTTGCGTTGTTTGGTTAAGGTGCTTGCAGGTCATGAATCGGGATGGACCTCCTTTGACTTATCTTGATCATCATAAATAGACTCATAATCTTTGAAATTTGGAAACACAGTACCTCTTGTGAGCTCTACTGCTCACCTAGTGTGGGTAAGTTCTCTGGTCTCAGTTTCCTCATCTGCAAAATAGGGGGAATAATAGTATGTACCACATTAGGTTGGTGATTAAGTGAAAAAATTCCAGGAAAATGTTTAGTACAGAATCTGCCACATAGCAAAAGCTCAACAGATGCCAGCTTTGAGTAATAGTGTTGTTATATTGGCTTCCAAGGTGTCACAGTGGTAAAGACCCCCCTGCCAATGCAGGAGATGCAAAAGGCTTGGGTTTTATCCCTGGATTGGGAAGATCCCGTGGAGAAGAAAATGGCAAGCCACTCCAATATTCTTGAGGGGATAATCCCATGAACAGAGGAGCCTGGTGGGCTACAGTTGGACTGAGCAACTGAGCACGCACCCACATGCGTGTTGTTGTATGGCAGAGTGGGTAGTCTCACTTTATTTTTGGTGAGGAACATGGGGCTTGGAGAGGAGATGGGCTGTTTTCCAGGGTCACATACGGAGAACTGCATTTCAGCATCATGATTTGGTGCCCCTTCCCACCCAAGTCTAATGATTTTCCACTTTGTTACACTGCCTTCTACAGCATAGAAAAAGAAAGTTCCCACTCTATATTTTCATGACTCTTTACATTTTAGAGTCTTCAGTCTCCCTGATCTTATTTGATGATCACAACATCCCCCTTCAGAAAGCAGGGCAGTGAGGGGTCATTGTTCCCACTGGACAGTGAGAAGGCTGGACAGTGAGAACTCCTATGGTTCAGGAACTCAGCCACACAGCTGATACGTGGAGTCGGGATTGGAAACAATGTCTTTCAAGGCCAAGTCCTACACTCTTTTCAAGGGTCAGATGGCTCACATCCCTCTTCAGGCTGCTCCCGCATGTTACCTCTGGTAGTCGTGGTATATGCTGGGGTAGTCAATGGGAGGGCCTGGAAAAGGGTGATACTGAACTTGGATATCAAGTCCATTGCCCTGTCCCCATCTGTCCCATTCACCCTGTCTACCCCAGGGCTGGGAGATGTGCAGTGTCCAGGAGTGAGCACTGGCTGCAATTTAGGACACCTGGGGTCGAGTTCTAGGTCTCCTCCAGATCCTAGGATCACCGGGGTGATGCCAACCCTCCTGGACTTCAGGCTGTTATCTGTGAAATAACAGGATTGGCTCTATGTGGCATGTGTATACTTTTCCCCTACATGTATTTATGGTAACTGATATTTTTCTGAATGTGCCTACTATGTGTCAAGTATTTCTGGCTCTAAGTTCCTTTGGAAGGGGCGCTCCATTCTAGCTGAATAATTTAACACCTAAATCCATCAACAGCACCTTTTAGGAGGTAATTTCTTTAGAAATACGGTCTATTAAGACGAGAGCCAGGATCTCTGTGGTTATAAAAGTAGATGAGAGCTTGGACTGAACAAAGCTGCTAATGAGTTGACGTATTTTATCAGATGACATGTTTGACCACCAGACTTCCTGTTGAAGCAGAGCTGATGTGCCAAACAAGATAGCAAACTTGCAGAACTAGTTGATGGCTAGAATTAAAAATCAAGGTCACTTCAGTGTCTGTCACTGATCACTGGAGAGCTTGGTAAAAATGCTTTTGAACCCCATTAATACCACTACTGAAGCTGACAGGGAGAAGGTGAGACTGAGACAGTGCTCATGGGAACAAGGCCTTCCTGATCCATGGTCTCCCTAAGCAGCCCCTTGCTCCAGAAAATTTGATTCATGGCTTGCCTTAAACATCTGTATCTGAGAAAACTAAGAAAACTCCCCTCATAGAAGACTGGCTTAGATTAAGAAGTGTGTCATCTGAGAATACTTTCGTTTAAATGGATGAGGAAGGGGTTTGGAAGACCCAGATGAAACTTGTGCCCTATTGGGTAACTGCAACTCCCTTCTCCAACAACAGGACAGGGACCCCCAAACATCTCACAACCATAGTTTCCTGCTACAATTGTCCAGCAGAAATACTGAGAGATGTGAGAGAACCCCAATATCCAGCGTGTTCTCTGGGATGCAGTTCTGAGCAAATGGGTTCAGGTGTGGCTTCCAGTTCCTTCTTGATGGATTGTCTCTTGGCCTGGGTCTCATCTGCATCAGATCACAAACCCAAATGCCCACAGAGGCCAGTCACTGGCAGCTGGATGTTTGCTTATTAAACATACTGGATTATTATTCACATCTACCAAAAGGTATACATGTGTCTCCCTAGTCTCTTGTTTTCCCACTTTGGAGGAATGAGTGGGTACTAAAATTATGTCTTTATTGTAAGACAAACAGCGAAACAGTGGGCAAATATGATAGAACTAGTTTATCTTTGGCTTGGGAGTTGGGGAAGTGATAGAGAATGGTGCTGACCATGGACGACTGAATAGTTCACACCCCTTTGGAAGGGGACAGCTGCTCTCAGCTCCAGCCTATCAGAGTGTGATGAGTCCACTGCTGTCAGATTTCCAGTCTCTGAAGATAACCTAGAAATCCAAGATTTTTACATGAAATCTTATTTTTAAATGCTGGCACAATTAAAAGGAAACACACACACACACATACACATGTGTGAGCCATACAAAACATCCCTGGGCTAGGTTCAGCCCTATGGATCACCAGCTTTGTGACCTTTGCGATCCAGATGATTTCCTGGATCTCCTTTGGGTTGTAGGATTTCTGAGTGAATAAGACTAACTGCTTTCTCAGGCAAAATGATATACCTATCCTCTGTGTCCACAGAGAATACTGTTCATATGCTTGTTATCACACTTCTTGCACTTTCTGAAGTGGTTAAGAACACAGGTCTTATTGCCTGGCTCAAACCTTAGCTCCATTAACTAATAGCTCTACAGTCCTGGACAAGTCAGTTCTCTCAGACTCCCTTCTCTTATCTGTAAAATGAAAGATGCCATAAAGGACTCTTAACCTGCTAAAGTGGTGGGAGAATGCATTGAGGTGATGGGCATCACTGGCTTGGCCAACTGCCTGGCGGCTAGTGAGAGGGCTGGATGCACGTCAGCCATTATCTTCTTCCCATTTGGTGTCTCCTCCTGGACAGTGAGCCCGCTCGAGTACAGAGAGTCACACCCTACTCTCCACTGCCCAGTGCATAGCAGGCACATGGTAAGAGGGTCTTGAATGGATGAAAACATTAGAGGACGACAGCCTTCTAGCCTTTCCAGGCAATGGTACACTTTAGCTTGTCTGTGTGTGTTAAAGAGAGAGAGAAAAAGGGAAATCAGGTTTGATATGTTGGATATGACCAGCTCAATGAAAAAAAAAAAAGCTATTCTAAGCTGCAATAGGAGACAGACTGCTAACTAGTGGTGGTTGTCTTGGGGAAATACAGCCAAGATATTGCCCATTCTTTTCCAAACAGAAGAGACGAGATGGCATGGAACCCAGAATTCATATGCTGAACCCTTGTGTGCTTACATCATGGGCACTTTGGCAGCTTGATGGATTTTATTTATTCAGGGCCCCTTTAAGCCAGAGGAGATTCCTAGAGGCTCTTAAAATTTAATGCCCCACCTGGATAGTTAACATCTGTGTTTTATTTTGTTTCAAAAAGTTAACCCCAAATAGTTCAAATTCCTTTGGTATCCTTGCGAGAAGAGTTTCTTACTGGGTGACCCACAAGCAGGGAGGCAGAAAGGCTAGACCAGCACCTTCTGGGAGAAATAATACTGCAAGCCACAAACACAGGCCATGTATGTAATTTTAAGTTTTCTTGGAGCCACACTTGAAAAAAAGAAAGAACACCCACGACATTAATTTTAATACTGTTCTTAATCCAGTATTCCAAAATATTATCTTTCCAATGTCATCAATTTAAAACATTATCAATGGGGTTTGAATTTTTTAAGTTTTTGAAACCCAGAATGTATTTTACACTTATAGTACATCTCATTTTGAACTAGTCCCATTTCAAGTGCTTAGTAGCGACCATGGCCACTTCAACTGTAGGACAGCATAAGTCAAGACAGTATCTGTGAATGGAAACCATCTTTTTTCTCTGCTAGTTATTTTATGAGCTGTGCACGGAGATGTGGGGAAACTGGAGGTGCATCGGGGTTACTGACTCAGTTTTGCTACAAGTGAGTTTTCCGGCCACTGATCCCTATGTTGTAATACTGTGGAAGCCACGTGACTCCTGCTCTCACTTGACAAATGGGGAACGGAGATCCAGAAATGTGGAGGAGTTTGGCCTAATGTATAAAAGCTGGAAATAGGATAATAATAGTACTATTTGACAGCAACAAACATTTATTCCAAGAACTTTTCATGCATTATCTTCATAAACTCTCATCACTGCCAAATGAGAAAGCAGTCTTATTTATATTTTGCAGATGAAGTGATCTCAGTTTAGAGGAAATTAATATTAAAGTGGCTAATATGTATTCACAGCTGTTCTAAGAATTTTATATACATATTATAGTAATTCTGTTAATTCAATATAAACTTTCATATTAGGAATTATTACCACCACTTAACAGATGGGAAAACTGAGGCTGAGAGAGGCTAAGTAACTGACCTAAAAGGAAGCTAGTATACAGTGAAGTCAAGATTTGAGCCCAAGCTGCCTGATTCCAGAGTCTGAGCTTTTAATCACAACTTATGCCCAAGGTCACCCAGCCATACACAAAGGCACAGCTGGTATTTGAGTTGGGATGTCTGTTTCCTGTCCATGGTCTTTCTTTACCATCCCACTCTACTGCCTGCATCACAGCCCTCTTGATTCCTAGCACTTTCTGCCTTGCTCTGTTGCCAGTAAGGATCAGAACAGGAAGGCTCTGGACTCCAGCAGTGGTTGAAGGGTCCAGGAAAAACAGGCACATCTCCTCTGGTTTGGCTGATCCCAGGCTGCTCCAGCCCATGAAGGCCAACTGCTTGGCCCATTGGAGGAGGGTGGGAAGAACACTTGTCTTTTCTGCCTTCCCAGTTGGGTGAGGTTAGTGTACCAGGTTGGAAAGAGGTATGTGCCTAATTGCAGGGGGGGCGGGAGGCTGGGAGGATTAACGCTCTCTAAATAGACATCAGGAAACTAAGAATAGCTTTGCTGCCTGGAAATTGATGGGTATTCCTGACCACAGGCTATCCCATTTAGTAGGTGCTCAATAAATGCGATGCGGTGAACTACAGAAATAAACAAATACTGAAAATGGGTCATTGGGAGAGCCCTTAGCCAGTAAGACTCTATTCTCTGTATAAAAAGAAATTTATACTGAGGTTATTTGAGTCCTTCAGGCTGGAGGCCTCCGTTACCTTTATTTATCTACTTTTTTAGTCTCAAGGCCAGGGTCTTTATTTTTGGCCAGAAGAGCAGCAGGCAGTTAGAACGCCAGGGAAAGACAAGTGGAGTTAGCTTCTGGCTTGTGGTCTGCTGTCCCACCAGGCTGGAAAGCTGGGTGTTACTTCCTTTTGTCTTATCATCAAGACTTCATGTTCCCTAGAGCACACTGCAGATGCCAGTCCCCCTGGAGCCTGAAGGTGGGAACCTCCAAGTTTGCCATCAGGCCTGGATCCATCTTCTAACACAGAACTCCTGGGTCCTTACCAAGGGTTACCTCATTGTCTGGTTCCAAAGAATTGAGGTTGCCTTCCTGGCAGAAACTCCTAGCACTACCACCTCTTGTAGTTTATCAGGTGAGCTGTGAGAATGGGGGCACGGAGGATTTCCTTGTACTGTGGGAAAGCCTAAAGCAGTGTTTCCCAGGGCATGATTCTCTGAATACCAGTTGTAAGAAATGCTGTTTCAGCCAACACATTTAGGAAAGCTATTTCCTGTATTCTCCTTTGGAGATGCGCAATGACCATCAGCAGAGTAAAGGCTCTGACAAGTCCTGCTGCATGGTAACCTGTTTAGCTCTGTTGAACCCAGTGTTTCCTAAATGTATCTAATCCAGGAATTAATTTTTCCCAAGAAGGACCTATATCGTTGCTGAGGGAAGTTGCTCATCTGGACTTGCCGAACAGAAATGGCTGCATCAGTGTTAGTGGGCACCTTATAGGGGCTGCAAGACAAAGGAGGAAAGGAGGAGAGACCCTCAAGGCCAAACAATGGCCAGATTCAAGTTTCCATTCTCTGCCCCTGACTTGTTTTATAACTTTAGTTGGCCTGGTCCTAGGCACACATCAGATTTGTAAACCCTAGTATCGTGCTTATACCATTAGGGGCTTGATGGAAGGGAAATGTGGCCACGTGAAGCATTTATGACTTGAAGGTCTGGGGCACAAGTACTGTGGAGAGAAGGTCATGAGCAGCCAGGGAGACATAGCCATGTCCCCACCCCTGGTCCCCACGTGGTCTTAGCCTGAACTGTCACCTCTCTGATCTGCAATTCTCTTAGATGGGGGTTTTACCATTTTACAGACAGCATCCTCTCTGAGATTCTGGTTAAAGCTACACATTTCTAGAGGTTCAGAAGAGACCTTCTCTAAGGCCATCTATATAAATAGCCCTCCACCTACGCAATTCAGAGGACTTGTCTAGAGAATCCCTGAGTTGGTGATGCTGTGTTAAGACAAAACAAAAAGAACAGCCTAACAATGTGAAATTGTCTGAAAGTTAGTGGCTTTTCATATTCAGTGGTTGCCTGTAATGTTTTGGTGAATGACTAGATTGGATATTTTGCCTTAGTCCATACAGGATTGGAGATGATCAACTAGGGATTCCATTTCATAGTTTGTGGCTCTGGACAAAACAAGGATAGACACTCCCAGCCTTTGCAGTACCTTTATGCTGCTGTGCTGTGCTGAGTCGCTCAGTCGTGTCCAACTCTTTGCAATCTCACGGACTGTAGCCAGCCAGGCTCCTCTGTCCATGGGATTTTCCAGGCAAGAATACTGGTGTGGGTTGCCGTACCCTCCTCCAAGGGATCTTCCCAACCCAGAGATCAAACCCAGAGATCAAACCCAGGTCTCCCACATTGCAGGCAGATTTTTTACCATCTGAGCCACCAGGGAAGTCCCCAGTATGTTCATCTTGGTACCAAATAAGTCTTGACTAGCCAAGGTCCTGGGGGCCAGTATGGGGTGTAGAAAAAGGGGGCCAGTGCCCCGAAAGGATAGGGCCCTAGACCTGGCTCTGCTTACTCTGGCTGTGTGATTCTAGGTAACTCATTTACCCTTTGGGCACCCTTGATACAGTTAATGAGAAGTCTTGGACCCTAAGCATTGACCATTCTGACCCTGGGTTTCAACGTGTTTAAAAGGGAGAGGGGAAGAAAAGAGCATTGTGGGGCTGGCAGAGGCAAAAGGCTGGGTGTTTGCTCTCCCTGCCCCCAGGATTAGGCCCCCAGCCCCTGCATCATTAACTCCCATCAGAAAGCCCACAGTGACTGTGGCCAGACTGAGGAAAAGCCTGAGGATGACTCGGCTTTTACCTTGGCCTGGGGAAGGGGACAGTGCTGGTGAAGAGCAGAAGGTAGGACTCTGAGGTGGGGAGGAATGTGGGCTGGGGAGGGATTCCCTGTCCTGGGGCTCTAAGGCCACTGGCCAGGCAGGCGGTGGATTCCCAGCCAGAGGGGTCACGTGGCCCCTGTCACTCCTCCTTACCCCCTCCTTCATAATTTCCTATTTCCTGCCTCCTTCTCCTCTGACACGGTTATAAATAACTCCAAGGCTGCCCTGTGGGCTTAAACATAGGTGAGGAAAGTGGAGGGCACAAAGGTGGAGCTGCATCTGCACTTGGCCAGGGGTGACAGGGTTTCAGGTTGCCCAGGGGAATTTGGTTTCCTTATTTTTTCCACTAGGGAGTGAGGTAGTGAAAGAGGAAATAATCTGTGTTAGCTTGAGGAGGTTTGGCCTCCCTTGGGCCAGTGCTGGGTTATGCCTGCCAGGAGCTGCTGCTCTGATGGCTGCAGACCCCCGGGGCCACGGGGCTGAGAGGCTTAGAGCGAAGGCATCTCAGGATACTCAGAGGGCCCGGCACCATGTTGGCAGGACCAGTGGTGTCCTTCTGAAGCCTTGTCTGGTTCCTTGTGGGAAGACGAACAGGCAAGAGGCTGTGTCACTTTCCTTTTTCTTCAGCTGCCATTCATTGAGACCACCAGGCCTGGGCCTCAGTCACCATCATCTCCCAGTCTGGCTGCCTCTGCCCAGCTTTCAGGGACTGTGTACAAGTCCACAAATGCATTCACTATGGACGCACTAACTCCTCAAACAAAGATTTATTGAGCATCTACTATGTTCCAGGCACTGGACAAGGTACTGAGGCCACAGAGAAGAACTGGCCATAGCCCCTCCATCAAGGCCACGGCTCAGCCTGCCCCTCTTTTGGCTGCGGCTCCCTTCCCCACAATTCCAACTTGGACAGATGAATACTTAAGGGAAGCACGTGAAAGGGCCCCCTTTCCCACCTCATCTTTTGTTTCCCACGGTTCAGAACACAGAAAAGGGGGGTTCTGAAGTGGCCAGTGTAGTAACTTCCTTATAACCCATTCACTGCCTGACTCCTTTCTGCCCATGGGCGCACGGAAGCTCTTACAATCATGACGTGATGGTTTCTTGTGGTACCCATCCTACTACAAGGGCTTCCTTGGAAACTCATTTTTCCCTGGAGCCCAAGAGCACTGGGACCTCTTTCTGTGTGGTATGTGGCTCAGGCTGCCAGCACCTAGAGAGGGTGTCTTTGATTCACATGAAGATGCCCAACAGGAGTCATTCCTGACTCAGCAAGCGAGGTGAGTCAAACCCCTTGCCCTGTCAGGCCCTCTCTGAGACTGGCTCTGTGCCTAAGACCATCCTCATTCCTTCTGGACATGACTATAGGTCATTCCCAGTATTCCTTTCTTTTTCCACTGTGGTGTGTGTGCGTGTGGTCCTTGCTCTGCCTTCTAACCATTCTGCTGCAGCTCCTGACACCACTTGGAGACCTGGAAAAGCTACACCTAGGGACAAGGCCTGGAATCAGGAACCAATAAGCATCCAACTCATTGGTATTTTTTTTTTAAAACCTCATTTAATTTTAGGATGAGGGGCAGTCTTCAGAGTCAGTCTGAGATTTTTCCTGATTCATGTTTCATTGGAACATCTTGATTCTGCAGCATGCTTACAGTGATGGGCACAGACTCTAGAGAACCCAGTCCTGGCATCACCAGGACCTGGTGACTTCCAGATGCCAGGAAGCACTGGTAAGAGGTGGGGATGGGTTGAGAGTCTGGGATATATTCTGGGGTAGAAGGATCACAGAAGTTCACTCATGTCTATTGTAATCCAAGTCTACAGATGTTGGTTCTTGGACGGAGGAAAGAAGATTTACTAGACAAAAAGTACTGTGTGAATGATAAAGAAGTTCAGCAGGTTTTGCCAGACATTGCTAATTAATTCTCTCGCTGCTTATTTTATAGATGATAAAAGTTAGGGAGAGACGTGTTAATTGGCTTCAAGGCCCCTGAGCCAAATATGACCAATCTGAGAAATCCAGGTGACTTCATGCTTTTCCATCTCTCAGCCCTGCACTAGAGAAGATTTCTGGACATGAAGAATCCTTTCATAGGTCTGACTGGAGACACAGTGGAGGGTGTTAGAAAGAGATGGAGCTTAAGTTAAACAGACTTGAAGTTGAATCTCAGCTCTGTTTTTTATTTATGACTTTGTGAATAGAGGAAGGATGGCTGGAGATCTCTGCTCTAGTTTTAAGGCTGGTTCTGGGATCAAAGAATTAAGAATGTCAGCTCAGATGGAAAAACAGAGGCCCAGAGAGGGGAGAGGGCCTTTCCCAGGGTCACACAGCTGGTGGGGAGCAAGAGAGGCAGCTCCCAGGGGCTGCATTCCTGGGCCAGCTAGTTTTCACTGCCCTGTCACTCTGCGCCCTCTCGGTGAGAGACACTTTGGAAAGGCTGACGGACCTCTGTGGGGGGCCCCAACACTCATGGCCTCATGCTGCCACTTTTGATCACTCTGAGAGAAGCGAGAACCGTCCCCTCTGTCCTTTCCCCACTGCCAACAACTAGTTTGTTTCCTGTGCTGATGCCTCTGGGGATTTCCAGATAATGTCCCCGGTCTGCCCAGAGCCGTGCAGAGAATCCTGGCACTTGCATTCCCATCCTCATGGAGTTTGGTCTGTCACCTTCACGGACTGCTGATGGGAAAAGAGACTGGTGTGGCCTCTTTGGAGGATAGGCTGGCACAAAGAACCATGGGCCTCAAAGCTGTGCAGATACTTCAACCAGCAATCTCACTTCTAGAAATCTAGTCCAGAAAAGTACTTCAGCGATGGAGTCCGTGGCTGCCTTGTTTATAATTACACACACAGAGAGGGCCAATCTAAATGTCTATCACAAATAGATTGCTTTCATCACAGTGTATCCCTGCAGTAGACTACTAGGTGGCCACATAGTGACTTGACATAGTCTCTATTTAATGATGTGGAGAGATTGCCATCATAATTCCCATGATTCGGAGAGATTCCCCTAAGAGATTTACTTTTGAGTAAAAGAAACCAGTTTGTTTAAAAAAATGATATGAATATTTACATAGATGCTTAGAGGAAAGTTTTAATGTCTATATACCAAACCATCACCAGTAGTTATCTCTGCTTTGTGAGACTTTAGGTGATTTTAATTTTGACTGTTATATTCTCGAAAATGAAATTTCACAATGGTGACACATTATTTTCATAATCAGATAACAGAACAATGGTGGGAAGGTGAGGACTCAGCAGACCCCCTGGATTTGGGTATACAGCATGGTTGTGGGAAGGCAGCAGTGACCCCCCTGCTTTCCTGGCACTCACCTGCGGCTCCTGGTCATGGTGGGGTGAACGCCTGGCTCTTGTGGTGGGTTCCCTGGGAACTCCTGTTGCCCATCTGCCCTGCTCCTGAGGACCTGCGCTGGGCTGTCTCTGTCTCTGAGGGAACTGCAGTGGGTGGGACTTGCTGGCACTTGCCACAGTATAGAAGGGGGTGTTCTTGTTAGGGGCTGTGGGGAGGGTGGGTTTCCTCTGCTTCTCTTCTAAATAGATAAGACAGATTTGTACCTGGAGGGTTGCCAAAAAGAGTAACCTCTGAGAAACCAGGATGCAGTGGGCCCTCCCTGTGCCAGCCCAGAAGTGGCCAGGGTGCTGTGGACTGGCACAGGGCCCACCAGGCATCCCTCCAAGCCTGGCGGGCCCTGGGACTGGGTGAGCCAACACTGGTGGGAATCACAACTGGAGGGAAGGAGAAGTGTTGCCAAGAGGAACTTGGGCCCTGAATGTTGGGCTGTGGACACAGCCCTGTGATTGGCTGAGGTCGAAAGAGATTTGATGGCCTCTCACGGGGGTGGGGAGGAAACTGCTCTCAGAGTGAAAAGAGCTGAGTGGAATCCTTGGTCACCCGTGCTGTCTATGGAACGGGGTGTACCTACAATCCCTTGACATCTATACAATCTATAGATATCAAAGTAATGGAGTCGTATCTTAGGAAGGCAGTACCTAGAAAAATGAAAAGTCATATATAGAAAGTCAGAGAGCCCTTAACTTCCTCTGAAATGCAGTGCCATCTCTCAATAACTGAGCAAGGTCTTCCTTTAACACTGGGACAGATCATCATTTCTTTATTGGGCAGCAGCTCAGTTGTTTTTGGAGAGGAGGAAAGGTGGGGCACAGCCTAAGACAATCACATGTTCATACAGGGACTGAGACAGCAACACCCTGGCTGAAGCTCACTTGGGAACCAGAGGCAGGAGAAACTGACCAGGCCTTTTAAAATTGAGGGAAAATACATATTACAGTAAAATATACATAGGTTGGGCTTCCTAGGTGACACTAGTGGTAAAGAACCCACTTGTCAACGCAGGAGACACAAGAGACGGGGGTTTGATCCCCGGGTTGGGAAGATCCCCTGGAGGAGGGCACGGCAACCCACCCCAGTATTCTTGCCTGGAGAATCCCAAGGATAGAGGAGCCTGGCAGGCTATAGTCCATGGGGCCACAAAGAGTCAGACGCAACTGAAGCATCTTGGCACATCATGTATGCATAGGTTTATGCCAAACAGAATCACCAAGTTCAGATTGGTTAGAGGTGTGCGTGTGTATGGTACAAATTTCCTATACAAATATAGAAGGAAGTTACTTTTATTAGTTAGACAGATAATTATTATGGGTTTCTTCTGTTTCCTCTCCTTTCAACATTATTCTTTTGCTTTTGACACTGAGCAAGGAGACAGGGAAGGCAGTTTGCATTCACTCTGACCCAAAGTGACGCTGCCCACCCATGCAGCATACTAAAGCTGCCCACTGCAAGTAGGGAGCTTTCATAAGCAGACAAGGGCAGGCAGGGGCAGGAAGGTACCTTGTTTGGGGTGGTGGCCTTAACCACTGACTTTGTGACATAAACAGCTGGGCTTCTCTGGCCCTGCCTGTCCTGGGATGTTTACTCAAACCTTGTAAAAGCTTTGAAATAGCAGGCCTGCCCAACGAGGCAGAAGAGGGATGGGACTCAGGAAGTTTAGGATGTCCTTCCGACTTGATTACTGGCTGGCTTAGGTAAGATAGGGGCTATGGGAGAGAGGATGGGAGGAGGTAGGACTGAGTTGTAGGACCTGAGAAACTGTGCCTGATGCTCCTAGTTATGCCCAGTGTGAGGCTTAGGTGTCTGCAGAGTAGCTAGCTTATGAGTAGGAAAGATGTGCTGACTTGGACTGAATTAGCATCAAAATCATGTGTTTAAATAGTGGTGAGAACTTCTAGATCCAGAGGAAATAATCAGGTAAGTACGCTAAGATGTATATGTGTATGTGAATATGTGTTTATATATGTATATAAACATTTATATGTATATATGTGTATGTATACACAAGCATAAACACACAAGGATGTTTATCACAGAATTGCTTATAAAAGTGCAGTATCTACATGACTGCAACAATACAGCTCTTCACAGGAATGAGGCAGACCCAGATGGACTGATATATTAGGACTGAAAAGAAACTCAGATCACCAGCAAGTTTGTTCTGTATGATTCTATGACTAGGGTGGGGAGGAAACCTATATCCATAGGCTTATATGAGGAAAAAGACTGAAGGTAACATAAATATGAAGCATAGTTACAACTGAGCAGTGGAGGTTTTAAAAATTATCTTATAGTTTTCTTTTTGTTTCCTTCTTTTTTTCCCCCCAAATTTAATTTAGTAAAGCTGCATTACTTCTGTAAGAAAGAAAGAATATAAGAAAATAAAAAGCATGGGAAAAACCCCAGAAAACTTGCAGGCAATGTGTGGACCAGGAGCTACAGCAGAAAAATAGATACCTTGATCTTATTTTGCCAAATTCCAGCTGTAAAGTCTTGGGAAATTCCAGTGTCCCCACTCTACAGATGACAGGCAACTGAGGTCCCAAGATATTAACACATAATTTCTTTTAAACTGTATACTCAGTACAAGTCATCTTATTGATTATTCTCCTCTCTGAACTCCCTGGCATTTTAGCTGTAATACAGTTATCACATTTCAGCTGTAATACAGTTTACTATGCATCTTCAGATTCCCCAAACATTTACTAAGTGCCAGATTGTCCACCATTCGGCCCAGAAGGCCCCGCCTGTGAGTGAGTGAATGAAGGCAGGCATGGAGTCCGGCCCCTTCATGTCTGCTCTCCTACTGGGCCCCCCGACGGCTCTGAGAAGGCGCTGCCACTCTCCCTCTCTTACTCCACTTGAGGAAATCTAGAGGTGGAGGTGGGACTTTAATCCAAAGCTCCAGCTTCCAAGGCAGCGCTCCCAACACCAGCAGAAGGACAAGACGCCCCAAGCTCTCCTCTCTTCGTTTCCTCTGAGCACTGCACTGGGACATTCTCTTGGGGGAGGGGCTCTGCCGATCATGACCCTTGCCAGGATCCTTACGAGGGATCCACCCTGAAATTAAAAATCCCTAAGTGAACAAACCTTGAGCTTTCCTGCTCTTTCCTTCCCAGTCCTGAAAGTGAGGCCAGGAGAGAGGAGCTTCTGCCAGGAGTTCAGCGAGTGAGTGTGCACGGAGTGTCAGCTTCCCCCATTGCTGGGTGTTGGCTTACCCCCGTCCGGCACCGGCTGAGAGCAGAGCTCCTGGCTTAGCATGTGAGCCCCTCTGGACCGGACAGCTGCCTTGCTCAGGCAGGGCAGAATCTGCCGCCCTACCCTGTTTCCTTGAAATCCATACAGGGACGTGGTTCCAAGTAGCTGGTGCCAGGCCCTGCAAGCTCCTACTTGTAAAAATGGATTTTAAAACATGTGAGGATATATGGTGCTTCTCATGCCTCTGGACTTCTCTAGGTGTCAGCATGAATCTCATGGGAGCCTGAAGTGACCCTGGGAAGTGGGCAGGGAAGGGGTGGTGATCACTATAATCAATTCCCTTGCTTTCACTCCAGTCCTCCGTCCACTCTATTCTCCAAAAAGCCGCCAGACTGACCTTTTAAATATGTCTTCTGATCTTGGTAATGCACTGCTTAAAGGCTTCCAGTGGCCTCCCAACTCAGTGAGTTCTAGAATGCTCTACAGGATCTGGCCTTTGTCTCCCCTTGCCGTGCTGTGGCTACATTGGCCTTCTGGCTGTTCCCTGAATGCTCTAGGTGCCACATTTGTCCCTGTCTCACGGCCCTTAAACTTGTTAGTCCCTGTCCCTGGAATACAGTATCCTTAGATTCTCACAAGCTGGCTTCTGCACATCATGAAGGTGTCAGCTTGGGTGTCACTTCCCCAGAGAGGCTTTGCCTGACCACCCTGTCTTATAATACCACCCACCACTCCCATTCTCCACCTCCTTTTGTCCTAGTACCTGACATCTTATTGGATCGTTGTTTATTGTTTTGTCTCCTCTACCCTTATTTAAGCACTCAGACAGTAGAGACCTCATTTGTCTGGTTCAGTGCTTAGAACATACTTGCAACCCTGATATTTGTTAAATGTAGAAATGAATGCTCTTTTGATAGATGAGGAAACTGAGGCTCAGACAAGTGAAGAGTCTTGCCCCAGTTTACACAGCTAGCAAGGACCAATGAGGGTTCTTACAGAGCCACTTAGGAGCAGACAGTCTCTTGGACAACATTCTTTTATGTTGATGTGAAGCAACAGATCTTTCAGAGACACGGGCCTCTGGGAGATTCTGCCATCTGTCGGCTGCCACGTTAGAGCCTCTGAAGGAGGCCAGCAATCCAGCCACTCGCTGACTGGTGAGTATCCGGGAAGAAGGACCACAATTTAAAGAAGCCTCTCCTGCACATCTAGATGAACTTCTCAGACCACAGGCAGGGCCATACGGACTCATAAGATTTTTTAAGGGCCACTGTGGAAAATCTTTGCTTCCCAGCTGGGGAAACAGGCCCAGGGATGGGGCTGGCTTGCCCGTGGCTGCCCTGTGGTTAAGTGGGCCATGTGGCTGGCACCATGGCTTTGCAGCCCAGCTGGGACTGACTGTCTGCCCACCGCAGACTGGCCAGACTGGCCCTGGGGGACAGAGCGCACCACCCTCCCACACACACTGCTCCCATGAGTCTGGTTCCCTGAGCACACTGCGCTGGCCCTCTCCAGAGTCAGTGCTGGGGCCAGCAGAGGTGGGGTGTCAGGGCCAAGCTGTGGGAGATAGTCACATGAGGACATGCACTCTTCTTCTCTTATTAGGGGTCCTCAGGGAGGGAAAGGGCAGGACAAAAACAAGGGTCTTGGGAGACCAATCATTCCTTACTTCCCCACTACCCCAGAAGTTGCCTTGGGGGGTAAGAAGAGACCACTGGTTCGCTCTCTATAGTGGACTTGCACTTGGCACAAGGGACCAGCTGAAACTGGCACCAACTCCACACCAGAGTGCACTGCTGAATAGGGGGCAGGGATAAAATAGGAACTGCGCAGTTCAGCTGGGCAGCACTTCTTAGTGGGCCCCCGCCCCTACCACTGCTGACTCCAGTCCCAAGCCAAAGATTCGGGAATTGTGTTGAACATTAAAACTGGTGCCCTCTTTTATCTGATCCTTCCTTTCTTGATCATGCCTAGTGGTTCGAAGAATTGCCCCCAGTGTACTGTGTCCTGGTGGTGCTGAAAGAATACCAGTAATTGTTACCAAACAGCGGATGGAATGTGGAGACATGTTCCCTTTGCCCAGCGGGCTCCCAATTGGCACTTCATTACAGCACAGACAGGGGCCAGGGGCAGCTTTGGCATTTCCTGTATGCCCACTCAGGCCAGCCGCTTGACCTGATGGCTGATAAGTGCTAGATGCTCCGACTAGCCAGCGTCCAGTGTCCCCACCATGGCAGGGCCACCTCCCTCCTGTTTCATGAAAACGGCCCTGGTTTCCTTCAGACCCTAATTGGACTGCATCTGGCCTTTTGCTCTACCACGGCCTCCCCACAGAACGCTGGCTGTGGGCCATTCCCCGCTCTGGCCAGAACAATGCCGGGCTCTGGTCGCTGACCCCGGCCCAAGCAGGCCTGCCAACTCCATGGCTCCCAGTCCTCACTCTGCACAGCAAGACTGGCTTCCCATACACACAGCTTCTTCTTCTGTGCTGAAGGAAGGTTTGGGGGCTACCCCCACACTCTAACCGACCACTTCAGACCCGTCCAAACTCCTCCCACCTCTGGGTAGAGAGGGACCAAGATGTGACCCTGAAGGACTTAATTACTCATCAGCATTTCTAGCAATGCTTCCTCCCGCTGCCTCCTGCTGGGCCCCTCTGTACGGCTGTGGGGCGTTCATTCCACTTGGACTGATACCAGTCACTGCCCCTTGCTCAACCTGACCTGAAATCACAATGCCCTGAACAAGAGTAAGTGGGGCAGCCGATGTCTCATGAAGGGAAGACTGGCAGCTAGGCTGTGAGCTCTCCATGCCCCATGTGGGGCTCAGCTAGTATTCTACATTTTCCTTTCTCTCCTGGAACTGCCTCTTTCTCTCTCCTGCTGTCCTCCAGCCTCTTCACTGCCTTAGGAAAGAGGGCCTCTCATGAAACAACCATTACCACCATTGTTTATCAAGCTTGTGGCTTGCCAGGCACTATGCAGCGTTCCTTACGTTCAGGGTCACACTTCATCCTGACAACCCACAGAAGCAAATGATTTATCTGAGAGTCTGCAGCTTATAGAAGCTGGAACTGAGAGTCAACCTTAGGTTCTTTGCTGCTCAAGTCCTCATGTTCTTGACCACTACATGACGTGTCTCTCTTTCACAGAAAATGTAGCTTCTGCTAAACCCTGGAACACACCCTTGTAAAATTGCCTTTGACCTTTTTTATTGGGTCCCCTCTGTACAGATCATGCACAGGCAGTTGGGACGAGATACGCAAATTAAAATCCCAATTGAAAATATCAGAGGGATCTGCCAGCACCCCTGCCACAGTTATGTGTTTGCCCCCATGAGGAATTGGAGTCCCACTGTCATTTCCTGTACCCCATCTTCAAAAGCCAGTCACATGGACCGGAGTGTATCTGCCTTGCACTTCTTGGTGGCCTCTGCTTCTGCCAGTGGATTCTGCAAGGTGTTTCCTGTAGATCTTGCTGACGGTCTTTGCTGGCACGTAGCAAAATCCACCCAGAACATCATGACCTGTTGGCCTTTGCCTGGACCGGGTTTTATTTTTGTTTGGTCTTTAAAAAAAAAAAAAAACAACTTCTCCCCTCCACCCCCCCCCCCCACCCTAAAACCAGGGGCATGGGAGCGGGAGGAAGGAGGACAGAGATGAAGGTAAAACTACTGACAGTGAAAAATACTGCATATTCCTTCTGTTTCAAAAATAGAAACCTCTGAGGCTAGGATGGAACTTGGCAGGGTTCAGGTTGGATTGAGGTTGAAGTTGAGATCAAGGTGGCAGGTTTCTGTGCCTCACAGTACACCCTTCAGGAAGAGGTTAGGGTTCAGGTTGGGTAGAAAAGAGACTCCCTCTTATTTTAAGAACAGCTTTTCTGAGCAGCTCAAGGAGCATTTGAAATAAGCCATCCAGGGAAGATGGGGGCAGATGGTGCCCCATCACACTCTATAGGAGAACTAGAGGGACCCAGAGGAGAGGTGAGTTGTTTAAGGTTACTCAGAACACTGGAGTGGGCTGGAGAATCCACCCATCTATCAGATCACTGTCCTGGCTGCTGTGAAACTGAATCAGCAGGGCAAGGGTGACTGAGTTCATCTCCATGGATGTGGCATATTCCCAGTTAGTACATGTGAGGCCATTTAGAGCACAGTCCCCATGCAGGTGCCACCCTGGAGTCATTCTTATTTACCTTGGATTAATATACAATTGGGGGGTTAAAGGCAGAAGCCTTCTTCTCAGCGTTTTTAGAATCCTTCTGTAGGTAGATATGGGGCCACTCAGAGGAGGAGGCCTGACCTGGCATTAACGTACAGTGCTCCCATAATGACTTTAACCACTGAAATTATCCCAGGTTTGTTGACATTCTTGGAAATAATCTCTTTACTGGACTGTCAGCCTGGAAAATAGTATATTACTACAAAAAATAAGATAACGGCTCATAAAGAAAACAGATTGGTAAGGATGACTCAGATTGTGCAGTTGATGGACCGGGTGGGTGACTTAGGAGCCAGTTCCATCCAAGCTGCAGTCCCCAGTTTTGGCAACTGCAAATCATCCAGACAGGATGATTTAAAGTCCAATTAACAAAGACTTTTACGACAACGCCAGAAGAGTCACCTACAGCATCCTAATTACTTACTCAGGTTTGATTAACTCTTCAGAAGTATGACTACAGACCTAGTAAACAGGGAGAGCATGATATCCTGGCCCATTACCAATGGATAGAGTAGAACCCAGGGGAAATGAGTGAATTAGAGATATAAGGTGATGGAAAAATAACCTTAGCCCTTTAAGTTGTGAGGGGCCCTATGAGACAGGCAGGGCCCTTTTTTATAATAATCCAAGCCCTTTATGTTTCAGAATAAAAAACTAGTACTGTCAGAGAAGTAAGTGATTCATCAAACGCACAGAGCACATGTGTGGAAGAACCAGAAAGAGGATCCCTCTCCCAACTCCTGGCCCAGGGCTCTTTCTACTACTTGGTACTTTCTATGCAATAAGACCCCTCCCCAGTTTCTTTACTTCCATACCAAAAGAGAACACTTAGTAGAACAAGTAGAGTTCTTCATGTGTGTGCTCAGTCACCAAGTCATGTCTGACTCTTGGTGACCCTATGGATCGTAGCCCACCAGGCTCCTCTGTCCATGTTGGAGTGGGTTGCCATTTCCTTCCCCAGGGGATCTTCCTGACCCAGGGATTGAACCTGCATCTCCTGCATTCACAGGCAGATTCTGTACCAAAGTAGATCTATCAGGAAGAACATGCAGAGTGGGGAGGGTGAGGTCTCTCTTGACTTTGTACACTGATCAGCAGCCCCTGGGAAATCCGCATTCATCCTCAACTAACTCGATTGGGGAGCTCAAGGCCCCAAGTGAGGCAGAGAAGGAGACTTGGAATCATGTCATAGTTGGAGAAAAACTATCAAAATCTCGGCAAATTCTTATCTTGGAGACTATGTGGGGCACATGACCATGCTCTTCAGATATCTTGTTTTGTGTAAACCCAAAGTGTAAGCTAGTTGGAGGAAGCCACAGAGTGCCAGTGTAAAAGAGAATTTTAGAACAGTCAAGAAATGGCTCAACATGGAACCTAGGTCAGCACTGTTACATAGTTGCCAGACTAATCCTGGGATGATAGCATGAGTGACTGTGAAGGTCCCACCAATCTAGAGTCTGTGGCCTAAGAAATATGTCTGTCCCCCTACACTGCAGTCACACACGTGCTTCTGGAAGGGAGTTATGAACCAGTGGTGGAAAACAGCAGCTCCAGAGTCAGGCTGCCTGGACCGGCATGCTTTGTCCATCACATCCTACTCATTCTCTACAAGCCTCAGTTTCTACAAGATGGGGCTAATGATAGCACTTATTTTACCAAGTCTTAATGAAGCTCTTTGGAAGGAATGATGCTAAAGCTGAAACTCCAGTACTTTGGCCACCTCATGCGAAGAGTTGACTCATTGGAAAAGACTCTGATGCTGGGAGGGATTGGGGGCAGGAGGAGAAGGGGATGACAGAGGATGAGATGGCTAGATGGCATCACTGACTCAATGGACGTGAGTCTGAGTGAACTCCGGGAGTTGGGGATGGACAGGGAGGCCTGGCGTGCTGCGATTCATGGGGTCGCAAAGAGTCGGACATGACTGAGTGACTGAACTGAACTGAATGAAGCTCAAATGGAATAATCCAAATATTGAGCATACATGTGCATAGCAAGTGCTTGATGGATGATGGCATTTATTATAATTAATGACTGTTATAATTAGTGTTATAATTGATGACAACAGTATTCTTATCAATAGGGAAAGCTGGGCACAGCCTCCAATGACCATTCTGCTGTTTTTTATGGCTATGTCTGGCAAACATGTTCATCTCTGAGACTCCCATTACTTATTCTCCAAAAGCACTGGCATATCAAGGAAAATGTGTCCCTATTTGTTCTGTGTCATTCCAGGTGGCAACATCTGCGGGTACTGGGGATGTGCTCCAGAGACTATCTCAGCCGACATTTTAGTGTGAGTTGCCCACGGACAGATTGAGTAGGAAGTTCTGGTGTCATGTCATGACTGCAAGCCCTGGCCACCCTCAGATGTACAGCAGAGGGAGCGGGGGGAGGTCACTTTATGGGGGTAGTCTGTGGTCACCCGGCATCCAGCAGCAGGGCTGGCTGTGATCCAGCACATGCACTGTTTATTGGGCCAGCCCTCTTTTGGAGAACAGATGCTCCATCAGGAGAGGTGTGTTCTGGGTGGTCCACAGAACCAGAAACATGACTGGTCTGGTCTGGTGTAGCGAGCCATTCTGGCAGCTGGACAGGGACCTGCAGAAGATCTGGAGAATGCCTGTGGGCTTCTCTGTGTTTCTAACACTCATCAGTCCCACTTGGTCCACAGGCAACTCTTCTGCGAGGGAATGAGCCTGTATGTCAGGCAGTGATGAGTGTGGGGGAAATAGGGGACTTGGGTTTATTTGGAAGATTTTATGCCAGGTGGCTTCCATCTTTATTATTTTTTACCCTCACAAATGTGCTATTCACCTTTCTTCAGAATGAGAAAACTGAGGTTTGGAGAGTTATGTATTGGCCCAGCTTGGAAGAGTTGGGCCGGGTTCATAAGTCCTTTCTCCAGGACACCCATATGCTTAAATACAGTTAAGTGTAAGGTTACCAAGACAGGACTGGGTGCGGAGTGCTCAGGGGACCGAAGACCTGTGCGCAGAGAAGCAGCGTCATTGTCTGTAGGCCCAGTTTGTGGGCAGTCCTGAGAAGGCCTGCATTCAAGCTCCTGTCACCCAAAGAACCTGACATTTGCTGCGGTTGGAATGAGCTAATGGGGCCTCCTCTGCTCCTTTCCAGCCAGGTCTTCATCGTCCCTTAGCCATGGGACCTCTGACACTGCAGGGTCAGTTTGACCTCTGTGCCCTTGCTCATGCAGTCCCCCTGCCTGGAACACCCTTCTTCTTCTCTTTCCATTATCAAAACCAAACATTCTTCTTGGTCACTCCTGGCAGAGGAACTGACTCTGGAAAGTTACAGCCAGTTATAGGGGTGGAATGGCTGTACAGCAGAGGAAGGGTAGTGGGAGCTAGGACTATGCAAGCACCTATTTACCCAGCAACTATCTACTGAGCACCTACTATGTTCCAGGCATGCTGTGAGATGTTGGGGATAGAATGGTGAGCCAAACAGGGCATGGTCCCAGCACAGTTTAGTGAGGTGGAGAGGAAGGAGTGGAAAGACACATTATTCAAATGAATGCACCAACATATACTCAGAAACCAGGGACTATGATAGGTCTAACAGGAGTCCTGTTTTGGTCTGATGTTGGGGGAGGGGTCAGGGAAAGCTTTCTCCAAGAAAATGCCCTGTGAGTTGAAATATAAAAGATGGATAGGCGTTCTAGATAAAGGGAAGCAGAAGGTCTTATGCAAAGGGGATGACACTACCCGAGGCCTTGCAGCTGAGCAAGGTTAGACCAGGGCTATCGATAAGGTATCCAGAAAAGTTTGCTTGTTCCTCCTTCCCACTTTTCCTAGTCCTCAAACCAGTGCTCCTGTCCCCCAAACCATAAGGCTTTAGGAAGTTAACTCTGTTTGGGGAAGTTAACCCCACCTCCAAGTTCTCAGCATCTTGTCTTATATATAAGTCCTTCTCTGATAAGTCAGCCTTAAGGATTTTCATTTTCTCTGCATTTCTGACGCATCTGACTTCCTGGGTGAATGTCCAGATTTGTACAATGTCAGGTTGAGGAAGGTGGCTGAGCTTTTCTGTTAGGTGTATGTGGATTGAATTCCTAGCCATATGACCTCTGAAAAATTTCTTATCTCTCCTGAGTCATGTTTTCTTTGTTGACCCAGTAGAAATCATACTGTATATCTTGCGAGTTAGTTTTAAGGATTAGATATAACATTTGTAAGGTTTTATTTCCTATGTGTTTCCATCCGGGACACAGTGCTTGGCAAGTTGTAGTCACTCAAGAAATACTTACGGAATGAACAAGAGGGTCAAGGACTGTTCAAAGGGTAGGTGGTCTTATTCTTTACCGCTGACACCCCTCCCAATCACACTGTTAGGCCAGGGCAGGTTTTTCAAAGATACCAAGGATAGACTGTGTAATCCTGCTGTTACCCACTTTGACCAAAGAGGGCAGCAGTTAGCATTCTCTACTGAACTCTTCTTAAAACTGAGATCGGCCTCCTTAAAAGGCACTTAGATCTTATCTCTAGCCATTTTTTCTATTCCCTGCGCTTTAGCTGTCCCTGATCACTGTCTTGGAGCATGAAGAGGTATAGCCTAGTCCTTCTCACACCTGTTTTGGTCTGAGGGTCTTCCCCCTGGCTTCTGGGGTGAGCTGAGGGTGTGGAGGAAAGATTCTGAGTGAACTGGGACAAGGGCACACGTGCTTTCAGTGCCACCCTCCAAGCTGTGTCCATTCGGGCCCACAATCTTTCTGGCTGAAGTTAGGGAAGCTGAAGAGAGGAAGGAGGAGCCGTGACTGTTTCACAGTCTACTCAACGAGTAAGGTATAAAAGCACCAGGGTCTTCTCGGCGTCTGAGCTGTATACTCCCCAGAGATGGAGTAGAGAGCAGACAGTGCTGCTTGTTGAAGCCACAACGAAGTCTTCTACCCACCTCTGATGCATTTTGGGGGCAGATTCGCTGTCTGCAAAGAGCCATCTGCAGGTCTGGTGTGCAAACAAGGGCGGTCCCTTGGCTTTCTTGCTCCAGGACCTATCCTGCAGTCGCCCAGTTCTCCTAGCAAACACATCCCAATTAGTAGGAAAGTAAGATAAATACTGTAGACAACTCCTGAGATGTTGCCAGCTGTTCTGGTCTCACAAAGTGACCTGACCTGAGAGCTCCAAGTTCTGAGAACCATTCGTCGGCACGGTATTTTTCTGGGCATTGCTTCAAAGGGGCCATAGTTGAAGACCAGGCTGCTATTCTGGTAGCCTCTTGTGTGGGATAAAGTTTCCCATGGGCCCCTGGGGAGGGCTGGAGTACTTGGTGGGTGGGGGGTGTTCTGTGCACCCCTCACCCATGTGCCTGCATGACAGTGAGCAGGTCAGCACCTCTGAACTGAGTGGGATAGAACCTTCCAGAGGCTGGTGTGCATTCTGGACTCGGGGACACACTGGAGCTGAGCCCGACAAAACACCCTGGAAAACTCCCGGAAGAGGTTAATGGGCTGGAAAGGAGGGTGTGGGGCAGACAGATTCATTAAATTTTAACTTTGAAGATCACAGACAGGATGTGAACTGGAATGGGCTCACTGGTGAGTCTGATGCTCAGTGGGGCAAGCAAGGCTTGGTCTTGTTTCTAGGTCTTTCTTGAGGCTCTGGCACCTACTCATTTAGGCCCATGTTATCATGAGGTCTGCTGGCAGGACAAAGTAATACGTCTTCATCACTGCCCTCAAAGAGTGAAAACCCATCTGAGAAATGACATTGCCATGTACTGGAACAAGGCTCCCCGCCCCCACAAGCCAAGCATCCCTGCCTATCTCTTGGATTTCACTGTCCCCTGCCCCTTGTCTCACATTCTGCTTTCTGTCACTGTAATGGGCTGGGCTCTCCTGCCTCCAGGCCTTTGCCTCTGGCTCCACCTCTACCTGAAGACCTTTTCCTTTTCTTTCTCTTGGCTGACTTGTGGTGATTTCTTAGATGCCAGCTCAGGCAGGATGCCTTCCCCAGACATATTCATAGCACCACCAGGGCTGGATTCAAGGCTGACTCACTTGGGGAGTGAGGACCATCTTCAAAGGGAGATGGTGCTAGTGTGATCTGGGTTTCTAGGAGGCCAGTGAGTCAACTACCTCGAAGTGTTCACCAAGCATGATTAGGATCACTGAGGCTCTTGCTCTGCAAAGCATGGTCAGAAGGGGACTGTCGGCACCCCAAGCATGGAAAGTATGCCTCGCTTGGCCGGGTATGTCTGCTGCACACCCCCATGGCTCTCTGACTAGGACCACCTGGCTTCTCATCTCACAAGACAGAAGTAAGCTTCCGTGACATAGGGGCTTCCTCTCCCTGCAGACTGCAGAACCCCAGGCACAGCACAGGACCCGAGGCATGTAGTCCCTCAAATACATCTGAATGAATAGCATGAGTGAATGAATTAATTCCAATCATTCATAATAAAGGAAGAGGAGGAAGAGGAGAGAGAAGGGGACAAAGCAGGAGGACCTCCATTAGGATGCCAGGCCTTGGGTTTGTCATCTGTGGGTGGAGTTTGGGTGCTGACCCTCTCCAGAGACGTGTTAACCAGTGTCTCCTGTATCAGGACCCTGTGACTCACCTCTTCAGATGTGAATCTTCAATATTTTGGGATCAGAGTCTCATTCTCGCTTCTTGGATCACACTTTTCCTGCACCCCTCTTCTTATCTGGGTGACCCTCAGGGACTCTGGACCCCCTACTCCAACAGCCTAAACATGAAACCATCCCCATCTCCCCTTATTGTATTACCTTTGATTCCCTCCTGCAGTGTCATCCATTCCTTCATTCAATAAACATTCTTAGGCGACCCTTGCCACATTCTAGGCACTGTACTTGGTGCTGGAGCCCCAGATGCAGCTGCCACTGTTCAATAATGCAGGGCAGTGAGCACCAAGAAACTGATTATTAGGAAATCTGTATGGGAAGAAAAGAAGCTGAACAGAAGACAAGAGGGACTGGTGTGGCCTGGGAAGGACAGAAGGCTTCCAGGAAGAGGTGGCATTTCACCTGGGTGCGTTGTGCAGGAAGAAAGATTGTGTGGACAGATGCCCAGGGAGAAAGTCATCCTCACAGAGACAAGGGGCATTGCAGGACAGGCCAGTGTAGTGAGGCAAATGCAATGGGGGTGATGGACGCTGCGGAGGGCAGATCTTGAGGTAGGGTCCCAGCTCTGGAAGCAGTATATACATTGTTGAGCTCCTCAAAATAATCCTGTCAATGCTGGGAAACCAGGGAGCTTTAGGATGGGATTGTTGCTGCTATGTGTTCTTGGGAGAATGAGGGGGTGAAGGATCAACCTTTCCCACTTTCTGTGCTTTGGAATATTGATACTCCTTTCCTGATTGCATTCTCAGAGCAAAAGCCTCTGTGACTCTAATTGTGCTTGGTGAGGACTTCAGGGCAGCTGCCTTATTGGCCTCCTAGAAAACCCAGATCACACAAACAGCATCTCCCTTCAGTGTTGGTCATCAAGCCCCAGGTGAGCCAGCCCTGAATTCAAGGACCAGCCAGTCCTGGGACTTTGCTCTTCCTGGGCCAAATGATCCTTATCTTTCCCCCAAGGTGGCCGTTGCCACTAGAAGAAATTGATAGTAGCTGACTTTACAAGTAGTTGGATTAGAAATGACATGTATTAATACGTCTAGGCATGTGCCCAGGTAGTGACTCTTAAATTTTGCCTTTTAGAAGTTTAAAATTGAGGTCACCATTTGAAACACGAAAGCAGGAGTGAGATGCAGATTTTGTTTGTGTTCCCTTTTCAATAACTTCTAAATTCCAGGGAACTTGACCTTTCTGGGACTGTGTTCCTTTCCTCCCTCCTCTGGCCCCTTCATCTCACATACAACAGACGTCAGCAGGGGCCCCTTTGTGTTTCCTGGCCTGCTCATGCAGAAATCCAGTGCTTACAAGGTGAGGAGAGCAAGGACCCTGCCAGCCCCCTCCACCCCTTGCCAAGAGTCCCAGGACAGGGCATCCCCAGGACAGCCTTGCTGGCGGGGGTCGGGGGGAGGACCTCAGGACACCGGCAGGCACTGAGAAACAAGAGTCTGTACAGAAAGAGGTTTTAATATCCTCTGGGTTTTAATAGCTTTCCCTGAGATGGAAACTTGGGTTGAAATGATTTGCAGCCCTCCAGATTTTTCTGAGTGTGTGTGTGTGTATTCGGGTTTATTTTTAGCTGCAGGGGTTTATTTCTTGCCAAAAAAAAAAAAAAAAAAGAAAAAACCTGCTTAAATAAAACCAAGATTAATATTTTTACTTAAAGGAAAGAGTTAGTCAGGACAGGCTTTGAATTGGAGACTCCCTATCTTGTTTGGGAGTGCATCTTAACAGTCTGGCCTTGGCTTTGACATCAACAAAAAGGGCCTTTGAAACAGACAGAAGTGCCCTCGGGGGGCCAGGACAGGATGCAGGAAAAGCCTATTTGTGAGACTTCTCTGAGGAGCATTCTTTTCCACATAGCCTGCCCAGCCTGCCCTGCCTGCCGGCACCCCTCGAGTTCTCCAGGGCCTTCTTCCTGGAAAGGTGGGACTCTGCTGACTCCCAGCTGTTTTCCTTAGGCTCTCCCCACCAAGTCTGGGGGTTTCTATTATACTTCCTCTAGATTCAGATGAAGCAAACTGAGTCTCTTCACCAGGAAATGAGCTAAGACCCAAATCAGATGCCACCTCTAGGGACCTCCTGACACCCTTCCCTGGGACAGGCTTTGCCCCTCTTTGTGGCATAGTGGCTGTGTTTGCCAGGTTTGAATATCATTCACTTGTTTCCTTTGCTGTCTTTCGTAGTTCACAGTAACTGTTCCAAGTTCCTCCAGGCCTTCATTTATCTCCAGATCCCTGTGAACTTAGTACCATAAACTATCACTGGACAGATGTTTATCTGACCCTGTGAACTGGGGCCTGCCATTAGCCCCTTTTGATAGAATAAGTCTCAGAAAGACTTGGTCATTTGCCAGAACTTGCTCAGAGGAGCTTTTTTTTTTTTTTTTCAAATTGTCCTCCATGTGGGTGGCACTTTTAGCTTCATGTGCTCAGCAAATATATATTGGGGGCCTGCTATCTGCCAGGCTCTCTCCTGGTTGCTTGGGTTACAGTAGTTATAGAACAAAGACCCTGCTTGCTCATGAGGCTTACATTCTAGTGGGGAGAGACAATCAAGGAACACACAAGGTCTCTATAATACGGCAGATGGGGGCTGGTGTGTTGAGCACAGTAAGGCTGGCCGGCAGATATAGGGAATGCCTGGGGGAGGGATGTAGGGGGTCAGGGGAGGCCTCCTGACCAGGTGAAGGAGGGGGTCATGTGGCTACTGAAGGAAAAGTGCTCCAGCAGCGGCTCTGCAGAGGCAAAGGCCTGGAAAGGGTGGCTTGTTTGGCGTGAAGGAAAGTAGGAAGGAGGTGGTATGCTGGTGTGGAACCAGTTGCCATTTCCTGAGATGGGGAAGCCGATGGGAGGCCGAGGTGTGGGTGAGGGCTGTTAACAGGAGCTCAGCTTTGGATGGGATGAATTTGAGATGTTGTCTTAGACTTCCAGGATATAAGTCAAAGGTCATGGGAGTTCTGGGTTGGAGGATGCAAAAATGTGGGCGCTGTCAGCTGTACAGCTGGTATGAATAGCACAGGCTGCATGTGAGTGAGAGGATGGTGAACCCTCTGCTGACTGGACTGAGTACCATGGAGGTCATGGGTGAGAGCAGTTTTGGTAGAGTGAGGGAGGTGCATGAGGTCATCATAAGAACCTTTTGAGCTTGGTAATCATCACACCAATGTAAAAGCTTGGATTTTACAGAGGGGCAACTACCTCATCCAGGTGCCATGTGCTCTGTGCATGTTCATTCCAGTGTATCGTGGTCACTTCTATAGGGCTTTCCTGATCTGACCTTTCAGCTTCTGAGTTTTTCCAGAGGGGCTTTTGGGGTTTGGGGTGGCCATGACAAACAGACTGGGAACCAGAAGGATTCAGTTAGGGTGGACCCCGTAGACCTCTGCCTCCCACCCTTAATTCCTAAGGCCCTTTCCTCAAACATGGACATCATCAAAGTGTCATCAAAGTGTCCCCAAAGAGGCAGCAGATAATTGAAGAGGTGCTTGAAAAGGCCACAGGAGGTGGAAGCTAAAGACCCTCAGTAGATGAGGAAAGGCTGAATTATAGGAATCTTTTGGGTCCCTGGTTGTCTCCGTCTGATTAGTACATCTGAGAATCTACAAGCACTCTCCACCAGAAACACGGCCATATATCATCTGTTTAGCTCCAGGGTTACAAAGTGCCTCTTTACATGTGCATTGCCTCACCTAATGAATCACTCTGATTAACCTCAGGCTCATAGTGTTGTGATAAACCTCATGGATCATTAGGTTTTGTGGTTTTAAGTTTTTTTTTTCTTTTTCCCTGAAAGCCTTGCTGGGGAGCACAGGATACTAAACAAATGAAATTCTTATATTGCTGATGGTGACTACTTGTGGATTCCTGTTATTAATCTGAGGACATGTGTGTCAGTGATTGGAAAGGGAAGTGGGTAGTCAGAGGGTGCGGGGGTCAGAGGGAATTATAAAGGGGTCCCTCCTCCTAGAGACAGTCTTCTTCTCTGATTCTTAGCAGCACTGACAGTGGCAGGGGGAGGAGGTGCAGAAAAAGTACGAACTCTTGTGCACTCAGTATAAATCTCACGGAAAAGTTTGGAGCCAGTCTGCTTTCTTGGGGGCCTACCAATTTTTTCCCCCACTGGGACGCAAAACTGTTCTCAGGGTATCTGATTTTCTTTTCCATAGTTGGAAGATGGGGACCATAACAGTCACCTCATAGCGTTGCCATGAGGATAGAGTGAGATAACATGTACACACTGCTTGGCACATCAGAGGGGTTCCATGCGTGGTAGTTGTCACCAATGCATTCTGGTTCCTTCCCTCTTCCCTAGACTTACTGACGTGATGCAAAGAAAGGCAAGGAACTCATGGTTAATTAGTGGAAAGGCAGCCGGAGAAGTCAGAGAGCCTGAGGCTGCCCTAGTTGCAGAGGCTGAAATGCAGGCTGTCCACAATGCATAGGAAGCGAGAATTGCTCAGTGGCTGAGCCAGATGGGCTACAGAATCTCTTGCTTATTGCCTTTATTGTGAGTACTCTGACCTCAGAAAGGACCTTTCCTTTGTCACCCTGTTGAGAATGACAACGGGCAAATAAACATGAGGTGACCATTAGACAAGCTGGATTGCAGACATCCCCCCTTCCTGATTTCTAGAGTGCTTCCATGGGAGTGGGCATCATTTTAAAACTCCCAGACCCCTCTCTTCCTTTAAGTCCAGATCCAGGAGATGGGTGATCCCAGGGTCCAGGCTTTTGTACCTACCTAGATCCTGCCTGCTGCTGTCAGGACAGCCCTTCTCTGGGGTTGACATTAATAGTGATTTCTACTTTTGCAGAAGTTCATTCTGTCTTCTGGCCAGATGTGCCTTAGTTATTCTCACTGTTGTCCTAAAGACTGTACATTAAGCCAGCAAAAGGGCCTTTGAGAGACAGGTATGGGGGCAGAGTGTGTGTGTCACAGATTGTGTGTGTGTGTGTGTGTGTGTGTGTGTGTGTGTCAGAGGTAGTATCTCACCCACTAGACCACGAGATGGCTGAATCAACTCCTACATCACGGAGAGGCTCTGTACTGCTCTTGACAGGATACTAAAAGATAGGCAGAATCTAAGGTCTTCCCTTGGTATATATTAATTCAGGTAAGGGATCCTTTGCTCTCAAACTTAGTCAAATTCCAAACAGTTTGGAGCAGAAAGGTCTGGATTTGATTGAAGATGGTTGGATAGGAGGTGGAAGGAGAGGACAGGAAGTAGAGCCAGCTCATAGCCCCTTTCTGAATCTCTGAATATGCTGATGAACAGCAGATGTGCACTTGCGGGACACACCAGCAAGCTGTGTTGGAAGCAGAACCCTGTTGGCATCACAATTGGTTTTCGTTTAAAATTTATGCTGCTTGTGGTCTATATTACCATGGATGGGTGGGGGCAGGCAGCATACAGTTATTTCTGGAAGGGATGTGCCTTGTTTTACTTGTTTTTGTAAGCGCTTATTATTCCTTCCCCAATAAATAAAAAAAATTATTTAAAGGAAATAAAGATAATTCTATAGAGATACATGTTTGTACCTGGATCCTAAGATGTATGGTATATTCATGAGGGCCCCACATACATTTGGCCTTCCCCGATGGCTCAGTGGGTAAAAGAATCCACCTACAATGCAGGAGACACAAGAGACACGAGTTTGATTCCTGGGTCAGGAAGATCCCCTGGAGCAGGAAATGGTGGTAACCCACTCTAGTATTCTTGCCTGAAAATCCGATGGACAGAGGAGCGGTGGCTATAGTCCATACGGTTGCAAAGAGACTAAACACTCACAAGCACATACATTTAAATATCTATATGCCAATGGTATAAGTACCTATAGCCTGGTCAATTTCTTATCTGCTTTTAAATTATTTCTTTTGAACTCCATATACTCAGAAACCCAGGAGTGTAAAAGGCCCCCAAGACTGAGATTTCAGGCTACACCTCACTCCCACTTCTCTGACTGGTGCTAGCCATGAAATTTTAACGTTGTCTTCCTGCTAGAAGGTACTTGCTGGAGGTGGGAAATGGGACTTCTATTTCTTGCTGTCACCTCCACAGTACCCAGCCCATTTTCCCAGACACCTATCCAGTTCACGCCCATGTAGGTTCAGTTACTGGAGGACACTGGGGAGACAACGCGGGGGCTGCTGCCAGCAGGGAGGAGAATAAAGAAGGCCTGTGTCCAGCCAAGCCCATCTGTGCAGCCACATCAAGGTGGTGGGAACGGTCAGACCTGCTGCCAACTTCAAGTTTGGAAACTGTTTTCTGTTGTTGCTGAACCGTGACCTCCCTGCACCTCCCCTGTCCACTCTGGTCCCCGGGCCAGCAAATGCCTTGGGGGCATCCTGATTGCCAAACAGGAAAGTACAAAATAGCACACAATTTGAATTGCAGAGGAAAAACCGAAGCAAATAAAGACATATTAATTCACGAACCGAATAGGCGGATTTGGGGTTGGCCAGTGATTTTACCTTGGACAGACTTTGCAGATCTATTTGTGAGAGCAGAATGTTATTTCAGTTCAGTTTAATGCAATCTTGTTTTTGTATGGAAAACACTTGGTGTGGCCTCTGTGCTGGGTCATCCCTGCCTCAGTCTTTCTGGACCAGGACTGTGGGATCTTGTTTGGTCCTGGCAGGTCCCTCTTGGGTTGCATATGGGTGATGAGATGAGACAGGCACCTGTGATAGAGTGGGTGCCCCAGGCTTAAAAACACCTCGTAAGTTTGTTCTGACCGGTTAATGTCTGTCCCACTACCTCTCAATGAAATTTTGCAAGACTAGAGTATTTTGATGAGCTTGTCTTTCTCCTCGTCCTAAGGAGAAGCCCCACAGAGGGTGAGACCCACTGTAAGCTAAGGAGGCCTTAGTGCATGTTAGAAGCCTAAAGATGCTCAGGATGGTCACATAACACAAGTCATGGTAGTGGCAGAAATACTAATAATAGTGATGGCAAACACATAGGGTTTGGGATGAGCCACACACTGTCCTTGGTGTTTGTACTACTTAACCTTCATAGCAACTTTATGAGATATTGTCACAGATTAGGAAACAAAGGCACAGAGAGGCTTAGTAACTTTCCTAAGGTCACACAGCATCAGGGCTGGGATTCAGACCCAGGCAATTAGGTTCCAGAGACCAGGCTCTTAAATACTATGTCATGCTGCTCTTCACTAGTAATAAGTAAATCACTTAGAAGCCACGTGAGGGGCACTGGGCCAAGACAGTCAGAGAGATTTAGGAAGAAGGAGCTCTGGGGATACAAGAATTTGCCGAAGGCTGTACATAATGGAGCTCCAACTCAAATGTGGCTTCCCGATTACAGAAACTTAACTTTCCCCTGAACTATTCTCAGATGAAAGATTCTAAGCTCGGACCATTTCAGGGTAAGGAAGGAACTGGCTCCCTGTGCATGCAGAAGCTTCCAGGAGTAGCGAGCTTTATAGAACAGGTCTGCTTATGACATGTTATGTCTAAACAAAGGCAAGCCATTTTTGAGCCAGGAAAGCGTAGATGTTAGTATTTAAAGGAATCCCTTCTGCTTTTTTCCTTCCCAAGCCAAGGACTCACTCCTTCGTTTACCTTCTGTATTAATGAAGCAGCAGAAGATGGAGCCAAATCAATTCAGGAAGAATCAATAGGAAAGTCCTGGCAAAGATGCCTTCTGCCCAACAGTTAAGCTGTTACAACCTGCCTGTGGGAGTTAATGTAGAGGAAATAGTCCCTGGGGCCTCTGGGAGGATGGCTTCCTGCCAAGGATGCTGTTTCAAAATTGGACACAAAGGTGGAGGCAGAATCTTTAGGGAGCTTGGCCTGGGATCTCGCCAAGCTCTTTTTTTTCACAGCAGACTTGGAAACAATCACTTGTCTCTTTCACACCAAGCTGCCTTGCCTAAATTGCTAAACATGCCAATAGGTTCCATGTTTTGCCATCCCTGGCAGCTGAAGTTTGGAGGGGCCCTTGATTCATCTGGGGCCTGACTTTATGTCTGACTAGGAGAGTAGATTCTAAGCTCATCTGGGGAGAAACAGGATAGGACTCAGCTGGAGTAGGGGAATAGACGATGAACTGAGAAACGCAGTGGGACATCCAAAATGGGGAAGGATAACAGATTTACCAGAATAGGCAGGTGTGTGTGTGTGTGTGTGCGCACACGCACGTGCATGTGTACGTGTGTGTGTGTATGTGTGCACACACGTGTGTCTGTATGCGTGTCTGTGTGTGTGTAAAGAGTAACCTATTTGACAAACATTTATTGAGCATCTACTCTTTTTTGGGCTAAATGCAACCTGAGGTAAAAAAGAATGATAAGATCCTAGAACTGAAAGAGTTCAATCTGTAATTCAAACATGGCTACTATAAATGCAAAATCCATTCCATTCTGGTTAAGGTCTTTCCCTAGTAGCTCAGATGGTAAAGAGTCTGCCTGCAATGCAGGAGACACAGGTTCGATCCCTGGGTCAGGAAGATCCCTTGGAGCAGGAAATGGCAACCCACTCCAGTATTCTTGCCTGGAAAATCCCATGGATGGAGGGGCCTGACAGGCTACAGTCCGTGGGGCTGCACAGAGTCAAACATGACTGAGCAGCTAACTCAATGAGAGAATCCAGCTCCCTCTGATGGAGACACTCTCTGCCCCTATGATGGCATCACCTCGATCTCCCTGACTCTGTTGCTCGTTCTCATTATTAGACAGTTTTTTCTTTGGCTGAGTCAATGAATGCAACTTCTTTGCAGTTTCCAAGTTCCATCTTTAAGCTCTATTTGAAGACAACTGTTGGGTGCTTCTTCACATACTATAGAAAAAGAAGCCTCTTATAATCTCCAAGACAATCCCTTTCTTCTGTGTTCTTACTGCATATAGTAAACGCCTCTCTTAAAGTCTTTGTCATACTGGATCTAATTCTTTTTATATTCATAATCAACTAATATTTGCTGAGCAACTCCCTTCAACCAGATGTTATAATAAGAAATTTCATGAGATGTTTTATTTAATCCTCATTCCAATTCCCAATCCTCATTCCCTGACATAGGTGGTACATTCTCTTTACAGATAAGAAAATTGAGGTTCAGAAAGAGGAAGTGGTTACATTTCTCTCAGTTTCTGTATCTGTGGAATGTGGATGTTAATACTGACCTTGTAAGGCAGCTGTGAAGAGTAAATAAGTAAAATGTACTTTTGCACATAGTAGGTGTGTGATAAATGGGAGCTATTTTTTTCCTAGTAACAATCCTTCCATGGTCAGCCTATTTCATTTTGCCAGTGATGACGATAATGATGATGACAGTAATAACATTTACCTAATATACACTCTGTCCGAGATATAGTGCCAAGAGTTTCACATGCATTACTTGCCTAATCAATTCAGGTAACTGGTAACATTATTATCCTGTTTTATAGAAGTTGGAAGCCAGAAACAGTTACTTGTCCACAATCGTAATAACCATAAAGAACAGGGCTAGGATTGGGAAAGTTCAGTTGGCTCCTAAGCCCCTGCTCCCAACTGCTTCTTCCTCTACCACACCCTCACTGAGCTGCTCTCTATTGCATCCCATGCCATCTAACTGCTGGGTACCAAGGGCCCTATCACAGAACCAACTGGGGCATGGAGGGAAACGGGGGTGCGTCACAACCCCGTGGGTGTACCAGGATGTGGCAAAACGTAGGCATGCAACACAAGTCCCAAGTGAGGAAGAGCTCAGAAAGGGGTCTGAGAGACCACAGGATTATCAGAGGTGCATGAAGAGAGGGCAGGAAGCACTGACAGGAGAAGATTTTGGATTATGTTGAAACCATAGAGTCACTCCTTCAGGGGTGACTGCAGCCTAGAAATTTCTGGACAGCAATTATGAACATTTAGGGAAATTAGCTCCAAAGATGTCTGCTTCCCTTTTCTTTTCCACTTCTCCCTGCCCCCTACTCCCCCAATCCCAGGGTTTCTTATCTGAATTCTTGCTCTTATAAACACAATCATCTATTCCAGTTGCCTCACTATTACTAAGAAAGCAATTCCAGGCACACGGACAGGTAGATGCCTGCTCTGAGATGTGGTCCCTCATATGGTTCAGGCCTCCCTAATCTCCCTGTTTGTCTTGCCTTTTTCTCCAGTGATCCGGGCCAAGGTGGTAGGGAAGAAACTGGTGAAGGAGGGGCCCTTTGGCACGCTGGTCTACACCATCAAGCAGATGAAGGTGAGTGATAGCCCAGTCCCAGGCTCCAGGAGGGTTTGGGGGCGGGCAGGGGGCAAGGTTTCTGTCAGAGAGTCTTGGCCAGTGGAGGCAAGTGGAACTGGACTTAAAGTGTGTGTTTGCTTGGTGTCTGAGCCCCAGCCATAGCCCCTCTACCTGGCAGGACAGGGCGTAGATGAGGCAGCAGAAAGGGAAGGGTGGTGGTGGTGGTGGCCGTTTCATCCCAGAGCCAGGGCAGGTGGAGTCCCTCAGAGGCAGCTGTTAAGAAGCTGGGCTCTGAAACCAGACAGCAGACAGTCCTGTTATCTAGTTACTATGGGCTATTGGCTAAGTCACTGCCCCTCCCTGGGCCTCAGTCTTTCTATCTATAAAATGGGGGCAGGTAGGAATGTTGACTAGATGGTCTCTACGGGCTCTTCTGAGGTTTGACTTTTTAGGATTAAACAATGCCTACTTTTATGCAGTCACTAAGGTTACAACCTAGGTTTGACCTCTCAAAACTTTACATTGAACTTATATCACAGGAACCTCAAGTCAAAGTAGGAACTGCACCCTCTTTCCCTACTTTCCTGGGTCTAATTGTCTTCTCATATCCCAGTAGTTAGCATCATCTACTAAGCATATTCATATAACTGAGCATATTTGTGAGCACATTAACATGAGGAAACACATTCAGGAAAAGCACATCAGATTCGAAACCTAGGGAGCCCGCCTCCTAGTCTCAGCTCACTTGCTTTAGAACCGTCCCCTTTCCTGGGCGCAGTTTTGCCATCTGTTAACAGTGTGGGGTTGGGCTGAGCACGCCTAAGAGCCTCCTGGCTCAGGCATTTCAGGATTCTAAGTGCCCTGGGACATGGACTGTGTTGCTTCTAAGCAGGAGCTAGTTTGGGTGCCTTGGCACAGAGGACTGGGGCTCTACCCTGAACAGCTTGGCAGCTGGCCCATCATCCCTCCCCCTCACTTTGTAAGCACCTCCTTGCATGCAGCACTCTGTGCCAGGAACTCTGGAGGCCACAAGGGAGATGCGGTCCCTATGTTTAGGAACTATAGTAGGCTAGAGAGCAGACGTGCATGGCAAATCAGGAGTTTGAGATGGGGTGTGCCCAGGTCCCAGTGGACTGCCAGCCTGGGTACAACTCAGTGCTCATATTTGCATTCCCAGCAATTAGAGTGGGACCAACAGGGACTCAGTAAATGCTTTTCCATATAATGAGGGAATGAGGGTGAGACCCACTGGCCTGAAACCCTGCACAGGAAACAATTCGTGGGTAGGACTGAGAAGTAGGGAGAAACACAGCCATGGGTGGTACCCAGCCATCTTGGAGGCAGACCTCCAGGCCTCATAATTCCTGCGTCCTGAAGCCCGAGGTTAGATGTACTGAGTTTGCGGAACCTGTTGCTTTGGATTCAATTTTGGAAACATCCACAGCCTTCTGGTTATGTAATGTCCAGAGTCAGCCCTGGCCAGCTGCCCTTGGCTGCCCAAGCTTGGTCATGGGACCAGCTTATGTCTTCAGACAGCCATGGAGAAAGAAGAGTGGGTGGAGGGGGAACCAACAAGAGCAGTAACAACCCAAAAACCCACTGTGTAACCACTGGCAGCTGGCAAGCAGATGCAAAAGCAGATTAGACAAAGGCAGAGGTTCAGGTTCAGCAGCATCCCTGTCTGCTCTGAAACAGCCCTTCACATTGTGAGAGACTCTCTGTGGCTAGCAGAGTGCTGGGAGAGGAAGAGCTGGGGGCAGCAGTTCCTAAGCTTGCCCAGCTCCTCTCCTTCCTTCAAGGCCTGGATGCCAGGGTCACCAGAGACCTTGCTGTGGGCACAATGTCCCGTTCCTGCCTCACTGGGGTAAGAACAGCCACAGGGCATCATTTAGAGGCCAAATGACACTTGCTCACCTATCTGCTTCAGAGAAAACATACCCATTCCCAAGATGCTGGTCTTATGTTGTTAATTCACCACCTTTCACCCAGGTCCATGGATCAGAGTGCTGGGCGTTAGAAAATAAAATTCCCTGTCTTACTTGTGACAGAGGCTCAAAGGGAAATGAGTTGCCCAGAATCACACATTTCATTAAAGGCAAATCTAGTTCCCAAGCTGAGGTGTCAGGACTCCTTCCCAACCCTGGGTGTTCTTTACATGACTCCCCAAATCTCCCTGAAATCCTACTTCGATCATCAACCACCATCTAGTACCATTGTTAACTCTGCCCCTGCTACCAGCCCACTATTAGATAAGCCATAGAACTGGTCATTGCCCTCCTATCCAGAGAGCCTACTGGATGCTGCTGGTCTCCAGGTACCGGTCGGCTGGTCTGAGAAGGTGCGGGGCAGGGGAGCAGAAGTAGGCCTTCCTCCCCTCTCTCACTTCTTTTCTCTCTTCCTCCCTGCCCTCTCTGTGCTTTGCACTGTGCTTTTCTGAGCTGAGGATACAAAGATAATTGTTATAATGAACACAAGGCTCCATACAAGTAACAGTGAATGAACATTTACTATGTACCATGCATCCTGATAAGCCTTTGCATGGGTCAGTCCTCACAACTTGATGAAACAGATAAACATTATCCTCTATTTTACAGGTGAGACTTGAAAGGTTATTCAACAGTCAAGACCATTTAGTTACAAGCTGGTGACTAGAGTGAAATTAGAGTTTTTGCCTACAAGGAGATTACAGAGCAGCAGGCTGATTCACCCTTCCTGCCCACTTTGGGGGCTCCCCCCCCAACACGCCATTTGTATATAATTCCCCTAGGAAACAAAAGGAGGTTAGCTTGGGTTTGTGGATCTGTCATCCAGCAGTGTAGCTCTTGACTTGCAAAGGGTGTATGGAAAAAATCTTTGTAGGAAGAAAGGGGAAGAGGCCTGAGAGGGGAGCCTGCAGGAGTTTTGGCACTGATCCCTGGGCGCTTTGTTCTAGAGGATTAGAGTCTAACCAGAGAGTCAGCTGGGGAAAGCAAGGACTCCCTTAAAGCATGGCTAAAGGAACTCAGAAGACGTGAGAATTTGAGCTGCCCTATCTGACCTCTCTCTTTTCTGAGTTCCCAACCTCTCACCCCCAAATTTCTCACCAGATGAAAGGCAGGCAGACCCCCTCCAATATGCTAATTCTGGAGCCTCCGGTCACCCTCTCAGGTATATCTTGAGTGTGCAGAGGAGAGACAGGGAGGGTGTTAGAATGTTGAGGCAGCTTATTGCAAACTCGAAGTTGGAGATTAGCTAGGGCTGGGGTGCTGGGCTGCAGAGCAAAGGTGGAAGTTTCCAGAATTGGATGTTCTAATCTTTGGGGACCTTATCTCTCATCAGGACTATGAGAAAGCATCTGCTTTGCTGTGGCTATAGTTTATGCCAAGGAAACCCGCTCGCAGACTGGATACAGGGGACAGCATGTGGGGGACATGATGTCCCAGCTGGTCTCGGGGAAAGTCCCATGGGAAGGCCCGCTGGTCATGTGCTGTGCATGTCCTGACCCTGGGGAGGACAGATCTGCTGGACAATTGGATTGCCTGGCCCCCAGAACTTCCTTCCTTCGGGGCTTTGTCTAATCAAAATGAGCAATGGCAGCATCTCGCCTTTGAAGCTGCAGCTGGAAGCCTTTCTGGCTGCCCCCTCCCTGCTCTCCCCTTCCCTCCGGCCAGCTCACAGGGAGGGGGAGCCCCTCCACAGCCCAGTGCCTGTGCCTCTGTTCTCCTGTGCTCTGCCTCCCCAGCTAGACAGCCTGATCTGTGAGAGAAAACCCATGCACTTGGTACGTCAGGCAGGTTTCTACTGCCTCTGAAACGTGACTGCTTGTAAGAACCAGCGTGAGTTTAAATGAGTTCAGGCTATAAAGCAGTGTCCAGCACAGTGCTGATCTTCCACAGGCGAGCCAGAAATATCTGACGCAGTGGTGAGAGTTCATGCTGCGGATACTGATAAAGACCAGACGACATTCCGTAAGAAACAGGTAGAACTCCCCAAACTCAGAAATTCCTTTCTCACATTACTTGTTCCTTCACTCCAAGGGAAGTTAAGCTCTTGGAACTTCATGTACTTACTATCATGAAGCGAGGCTGAGAGGCTTGCAAAGTCCAGTGTGGTGTGTGGGTACGTATATAGCAATGAAATATGATAATGGAATATTATTCAGCCTCAAAAAAGGAAAATTTGTGACAACATAGGTGAGCCTGGAGGACATTATGCTAAGTATAATAAGCCAGACACGGAAAGAAAAACATTATACAGCCTCATTTATTTGTGAAACCTAAAAAAAGTAGAATTCTTAGAAACAGAGAGTGGAATGTTCGTTATCAGGGTCTAGGAGATGCAGAAAATGGGAGATGTTGGTCAAAGTCTGTACTGAAGTATGTGTGAGTTCTGGAGATCTAATGGACAGCATGGGAACTGTAGTTGACAACACTGTAGGACATACCAGAAAGTTGCTAAGAGAATAGATGTTAAGTGTTCTCATACATAAAAAGGTAACTATGTGAGGTGATGGATGTGTTTAACTAGCTTCCTTGTGGTAATCACATCATATACATACATTAAAATAACCTTGCATACCTTACCCTTTTGATACATCTTTTATCTGTCAATCATACCTCAATAAAGCCAGTGGGGAGTGGGGAAGGAGCAACCTGCCTACTTCTGAAACCAGCTTTAACTATTTGTACCAAGCGACGAGGCTGGGCAAGACATGTAGGAAGAAGGGGACCAAACTCTTCTCTCTGCTCATGACAAACTTCAGTATAACTTATTTTTAAACTAACTTTCACTAAATGTGTGCCAGGTGCTATTCTAAGGCATTTAATTCTCAAAAACACCTTATAAAGTCAGCTGGTTGTTGTTTAGTCTCTAAGTAACGTTCCACTCTTTGCAACCCCCTGGACTGCTGTGTGCCAGGCTTCCCTGTCCTTCACTGTCTCCTGGAGTTTGCTCAAACTCATGTCCACTGAGTCAGTGATGCCATCCAACCATCTCGTCCTCTGTCACCCCCTTCTCCACTTGCCCTCAATCTTTCCCAGGATCAGAGTTTTTTCAATGAGTCAGTTCTTTGCATCGGGTGATTTGCCCCATTTTAGAGATGAAGAAACTGAGGCCCAAAGATAGTAAACAACTTTCCAAGAAGCTAATAAGTAGCAGAGACAAGATACAAACTCTAGCTGTCTGTCTATAGAACCTGAGTTTACCATTAATCCTCCATTGCATTGGCTGGACAAGGTTAACCACCTTTCCAATTCTGAGATTCTCTGATTTTAAGACACTATAAACCCATTATAACCCTTCTAAATTTTTCAAACCAATTCTAGGTCTCTATGGCTACAGACATAATAATACTTTAGAATCAATATTTAGATTAAACTAGATTAATATAAAGAAAAGACAACAAAATGAGTAAAAATCGGCTTAACTTTACCATACATTTACTACAAATGTATTGTTATTTTCAGAATTGACCTTAAAAGGCAGCTCTGTATTTGTCAGACTCAGTCATTTATAATGTATTAAGATTCTGACTTTGTGTGTAAGTGCTAGAAACCATGTTAAAATAAGGTGTTCTTCAGTTCACAAGTAGCAATGATGCTAAGCTGATTTCAACAAGTTGAGTTCTTACTGGGCAGGGTCTTGATTCTCACTCATAAAGCAGAGAGGAGATAAAGGGAACAGACCAACATGGAATAAACTGAGGTTCCAGTAGGCTGTCCTGAAAAACCTAGAGCAAGTACTGAATTGGAACACTTGCCAAAAAGTCAAGGGTAATCCACACCAAAACGAGAAGTTGCTGGGCCTGGGAGTAAATGCAAGGGATGTTCTCCCAGGGCCACACATGATGGCACACACACAGCAGCCCTCTTAGGTACGGTTCCTATTAGAGCCAGAGAGGCACCATCCACCACTGAGGAACTGGGGGGTAGGATGTGACATGCTCCTGCCCCTGCAGCATAACTGAAAACTGAGTGAAAACAGAAGTCACCCCCACCCCCTGCTCTTGGCTTCATTTCCTTGTTTAGCTGGAGAGCCTTGAGGGAGAAGAGGGTTGTGAAGGGAGGCCAGGTAAATTAAAAGCACCTGCACTGACGGTTGTACACAATTAGAACAGTACTCCCCTTAAAAAGGAAGTAGCTCCCAAACCCTGTCAGTCCAACAAACCCATTATGATGGTGCAGGGGGCGGCTCATGGACCACCTACCCCTGCCAGGCAATCACCACTTAAAAGAAAACAGGGAGAAAAAAACAGCCCATTAGATTGAATGGGAGACACTTAGATGAGACACCAGTGAGGTGATGTCTGGCTTTTTATTAATTACTATAAGTAAATTAATAACGCATACCAGAACTAAAGCAGAAACATTGTCTTATTGGAAACCCCTGGGATAATCCCAGAGACCACCAACCATCCAGGGCTGAGAACTGGGGGAAAATGGGATTCGGCAACACCTCGGTGCCCCCTCCTACCCCTGCCAGCTCACACGGTTAACAGTTGTCTCAACAGATCAGGGCCTGCAGAACGCTCACGGACTTGACCTAGAATCACCAAGTGGGTTCAGCCTCCATTGTGTTCACACCGGTGGCTCTGAGCATATGTTGATGAAGGAGGCACATAGCTATAAATGGCACCTGCCTGCATCAGAGGCCCTCAGCCATGAGCTTGTGAGGCTGCCAGGGAGACAGCATAGGATAATGGTTAAGAAGTTCTCCTGCTTACATTCCTGTCTCTGCCACTCACCAACCGTGTGGCCTTAGACAAGCCACGTAACCTGCCTGGGCCTTGGGCTCCTCACCTATAACATGGAATGGGAGGTGTGACTGGCTGGATGGGAAGGTTTCTTGGGGAAGGCACCAACCCTGGCTCAGAAGAGAGAGGAGCTGGTGGCTTTGCCTCTGGAGTGAAGACCCTTGGGGAGGTAGTTCAGTGACAGGCCACAGTGGCCTATGAAGGAAATTCGATCCCACAGCCCAAATGATGGCATGTGTTCTGAGGTTGGGTCCTCCTCTCATGACATTCCTTCTGTCCACAGATGTACCGAGGGTTCACCAAGATGCCCCATGTGCAGTACATCCACACGGAAGCCTCTGAAAGTCTCTGTGGCCTTAAGCTTGAGGTCAACAAGTACCAGTACCTGCTGACAGGTGATGGCCAACTCCAGCAGCTGGGTCAGGGTTTGGCCAAGGCCCCCTGCTCCTCAGTTCAGAGGATGAAGGAATTGTAGACCCAGCAGCATTCTCAGGTCCCGGGTGATGTGCCTGCTGAGCTGTAAGGAGTTATTTAGAGTTGAGTCTATCTTACTCGGCCAGTGGTAGGAGCTTAAAGCTTCTACGTGAAGCTGGGTTTTACTTATTTTTTAAAATTAATTTTTATTGGAGTACAGTTGCTTTACGAGGCTGGGTTTTAGTCTCCATTCTACCACTGACTGGGGAGGAAATCTCCTAGTTTTGCAATTTCTCAGCTTTACAATAAGTAAAAAGAAATTGCTAGTACCTATTGCTCTCCACATCTCAGTCAACCTATTAGGTCTGTCTTTTAAAGTTATCCACCTTTAGGAAATCAGTAGAGAAAAGGGGAAAAAAAGCAAGACCAAAAGCCATTGATGTGAGAAGAGAACAGTTGGTCTCTGACCCAAGCTCCAGTGCTCACTGGGTTTGTGGACCTTCCACAAATTGCTTAACCTCTCCAAGCTTAATTTTCTGCATTTGGAAAATGGGAATACAATCCACCCTAAAAGACGTTGGAGAGGATGAAATAAAATCATGGGACTGAAAAGTACATAGTACGTACATTCCCTGCCCTAAGGAGGTTACTCAGTAGGCGTGAATTCCTTCTCTTCTGGCTGGGTCCTGGGCAGAATAACTCTCCCCTTGTCCCTTTCCTTCTCTAGGCCGTGTCTATGATGGCAAGATGTACACAGGACTGTGTAACTTCGTGGAGAGGTGGGACCAGCTCACCCTCTCCCAGCGCAAGGGGTTGAACTATCGATATCACCTGGGCTGTAACTGCAAGGTAAGCCCCAGGGAGAGCAGGCAGGGGGGCTGCTGGCTGGCAGCCCTAGAAATGCCAGCTCCTCCAGAACTGGGCCCTGGGCCCTTGGGCTGGGAAGGGCATGCGTGTCAGGCCTGGGCAGAGGGGCAGGTCTGAGCAGGGGAGGCGAGCAATGTTGCACCTATGCTGAGCAGCAAAGAGGGAGAGGGAAGAATGCCTTTCTACTGTAATCTGTACTGTCCACTTGGCAGCTGCTGGGGCATGAGGGCTCTTCAGCGTTCCTGACCCCCTGCTCCGCACTGTGATTCAAGGCTGTAGAAGGTACAGGATCTTTAATGGCAGGTCCTGCCAAGTCCCAAGTGGGCTTGCTTAGGCAGCTGACTCACTGGTGGCCCCCAACCAAGGCGACTTAACTGGTATAGGACTGCTGATACCACTTGCTTCAGAAGGTCATTCTTCAACCTGACCCAACTTCTTGACCCAAGCACAGAGTTAGGGCGCACAGCCTTGCTGCTGTGGGAGGCAGTTGGGCCAGTCTCTCAGTTAATTCTCGTGACAACTCTGCAAAATTGGGATAACAGTGATTACTACTAGTATACTTTTAATTATCCCTATTTTGCAGATGAGGAAACAGAGTCCCAGAGAGTAGCTAGGCCTAAGTCACACAGTTCACTGTCTGATTTCCAGCCTATGGCAGCTGGACTCTACATTTTTATGCTTTAATCTTTTTGATTTCTCCATTCCCTACAACTGCTAAGAACTCTCATGCTTGCCTGTTACCACCTGAGAGGAAAAGCTCTCCCAAATATCTAATTCTACCACTTTCTGGCTGTGTGACTTGGGGCAAGTTACTTAACCTCTCTGAGGCTCTATTGTTTGTAAAAGGGAGATAAATCAGTTATGAGAATTAAAGATAGAGGCATGACTAAAGAATAAGTTAGAAGCACTTAGCAGAAATGTCTGGTACATAGTAGGTACTCAGTAAGTATTGGTGAGTGTTATTTATATTGTCCTCACTAAGGGAGGGATGTGGCTGGGCTCCACCGCAGAGATCTTGCATCAGGCCTAAGTCCACCCTGGCAGAGTCCACCAACCTTTGTTTGTTATCTCACTGCAGATCAAATCTTGCTACTACCTGCCTTGCTTTGTAACCTCCAAGAACGAGTGTCTTTGGACCGACATGCTCTCCAATTTCGGCTACCCTGGCTACCAGTCCAAACACTACGCTTGCATCCGGCAGAAGGGTGGCTACTGTAGCTGGTACCGAGGATGGGCACCCCCGGACAAAAGCATCATCAATGCCACAGACCCCTGAGCATCAGACCCGGCCCCACCTCACTTCCCTCCCTTCCCACTGAGCTTCCCTTGGACACTAACTCTTCTCAGATGATGACAATGAAATTAGTGCCTGTTTTCTTGCAAATTTAGCACTTCGAACACTTAGAGGAAAATCTATGCTGTCATATGGAGTTTATTTGGAACCATCCTCCTGGCCCCACCCCTCCCTTTCTTTATGGTTTTTTGACATCACCCCTTTCCACCCGGAAATTTTTGGTGTCATGCCAGAAAGAATGAGGAATGGGTACTCCTCTTCTTCATAATGATATAATCTATATTTTTTTAGGAAAACAAAAATTGAAAAACTACCCGATTAGGGCATTGTAATATCTACCCTTCTTTCTTCTTTCCCATCTCACCATCTCCCAGACTCTCCCCCCTTCACCCTTCTCTACCCTCTTCCTCAGTACATAAAGGACACAGACAAGGAAGCTGCTGAAAAGCCAACTGTTTCAAATCAGTCAAGGGCAGCCGGCAGATAGACTCAAGGTACGCAGAAGATCTTACACACCGAGGAGATGCTACTGCATGTCCTTACCAGACTGTGTCTGTCTGTGTCTGCACATGAGAGTGAGGGAGGGAAGGAAGAAACTGCAAGAGGGTCTGGACGATGCAGCACACACAGTTCCCCCAGCCACTGATGCTTGGGTTGACCAGATGTTTCTGAGTCTGGAGCAAGCAGCCAGGCCAGAATAACAGAATTTTCTTAGTTGATGAAGACTTAAACATCTGCCTGAGGTCAGGAGGCAATGTGCCTTAGACAAAAGCTCAGGTGAGAGACTAAGATGAATGTCTTTCCTCTTCTCACTTCCCACAAGATTTCCTCCTGGAAACGTCTTCGGTAGATCTGGCCAGGAGCTTGCCTTTATGTAAATCGGAGAAATACGAACACCGTACACTATCCACAGATATAGAACAAGTAGATTTGGGTAGAGGATATTATTTCCAAAGTAGCATTTTAGTTCACCTAGGGGGGTGTGTTCGCATACACATTTACATATACCCACGTGGGGACATAAGCTAATTTTTTTCTTTTTTTTACAGGACACAGAATTCTGTTCAATGCTGTTAAATATGCCAATAGCTTAATCTCTTCTATTTTGTTGTTGTTGCTTGTTTGAAGAAAATCATGACATTCCAAGTTGATCTTTTATTTTTTTTTTCATTTTAATTAAAATTTGAAATTCTGAGCACCCTCAGCATCCCTCTAATTGGGGTCATCTGACCTCTGTCCTCCTTTTCTCCTGCTTCATGTTTGGGGCCTTCATTTAACTGCCTTTACTGGCTGGCTCAGATGGGAGATGCGAGTCAGTGTGGGTCAGGGCCTGGGCACAGGAAGGAGAGCTGCAGTGTCCTGCCTTGGCTAGATGGCCACCTTTTCTGGGTTTGGGGACAACTTGCTCCTTTTCCTGTAGCTTACTGGCGGGTGAATGCCACATCCTAAGGCACTCACCTCATAGAATTAAAAGTGGTGGTCACTGGGAAAACCTGACTCTGCAAACAGCTGTAGGGTTTTTGTTGTGTTTTTTGAAATAAAACTATAATATAAATTCTCTGATTAAATAAAATTACTTTAAGTTTTAGTGTTGAAAGTGAGATGCCAAGAGTCGGTGATGATGTGTATTTTATAGAACGGAGGATGGTAGGATGGTTACATTTAACATGATGGCTCTGTCTCTTTTTTCAGATTATGGGTATTTGTCCTCTATTAGTATTTGTATCTTCAGTTCATTCCATTTTAGGAAACAGAGCTGCCAATTTAAACGGGAGAAAAAAAAGAAGCAGACAACACAATGTAATGTCTCGCTCACAAACACAAATGCCCAGGCAAGGTGTTTGGCAGAACCTCAGAGCAAGAAGGCAGTCAAGGCATCTGGTTTCCTCCAGACTGGTCTCATTACCTAGTACCTTTCACCTTGTGGTGGCGACATTTGGCATGCAGGAAACAGGAGACTTTGCTCTCAGTGGGGCAGCATAAGTGGAAGGTACCGAGTTCAGGAGGCCAGTGGTTTTTAAGGGGTAAGTCCCAGACTTGGTATTTTAAGATTTTCTTAATTTGAACCTCAAAGTCCTACAAGGTGGAACCCCTAACCTGATCTGCACAGGTGCCCTCCCACAACTGGACATCAGTGTGACTCAATGAGGCATCTGGCTATTCTTGGTCCCTGGTGGGGTCACCTCCACTCACACAAAGAGGGACTTGAGGTGAGTCCTGAGCACGAATCACCTGAAGTTTCCCTCTGAAAAGTTGGTGGAACCACAGTCCCATCTGCCAGGCCCTGGTGAGGAGAACAGCAGGTCCTGAGCAAAGAAGAGTCCTTTGCAGAGTGATGTCAGAGGGCGGTTTTTGAGCTTTCTATAAGCTATAGCTTTGTTTATTTCACCTGTTCACTTACTGTATAATTTAAAGTCATTTATGTAGCTGAGACACTTCTGTATTTCATTCATTTCATGAGCGTTTTATTTTGCTAAATCTTATGTCATGTGTAGGCTGTAATATGTGTACACTGTGTTTAAGAGAAAAAGAAAAAACAAAACCCACATGCCGCCATTTTTCTGAATCAAATTCTACAGTGGAATGGAGGGTAAAGACTTCTACTGTGCAGGCAGCTAGATTGGTAAATGGGGGAACTAGAGGGAATGAGCATGGAGAGTCCTCCAGACTCCTCCCTGTTGGCATCCTAGTGCTTTCTGGACTACGAAGGAGAAGAGAAAAAACAGCAAGTACATTCACATCCTTGCTCTGTTATCAACTGGCTCTGGGCACTCTGCTGGTCATTCCCATTCCTTTTTCCCTCTAGTCCATTCGTCCACCCCATTGAGAAGCCATGATTTCACCTAAAAATCCAGGGCCATGGGACCTGTGATTCTGAGATGTCTTGGCCTCCTCTGGCCATCTCTTCTGCCTCCCTATGCAGGAGGCACCACACCTAAGCTCTCACCTCTCAGGCCAGTGCGCCATCTGGCCAGCACTGGGAGACTCCCCAGACACATAATGGCAATCAGGCTACAGCCCATGAGCACCATTTTTCATACAAAAAATGAGGGTTCTTGAGCAATTTATAAAAATGACTTATTGGAACAGCTGTCTCAGAGAAACTGTGGTCCCCAGGAGACAACACCCACCCCTGCCTCCGTCCTTCATCATGTGCTCCCTGACCAGCAACATGGATTAACCAAAAATGACACCCAAGTGTTTGGCTCCTGGCTGAGAAAGTAAAAATATCACTAAAATAGTTTTACACAAGAAAAACACTAAAAATTCTGACAGCAAAAACGAAACACAATGGGCGCATGTTGGGGAGACGGATATCAACAGCTTCCAAACGGACTCCTGGGAGGCACAAGAAGGGCTCATGGTCCGAGGGGAGGGGCTTCATAAATTCTCCCAGGCACCACCCCCCCTTCCTCCTTAGCCGGTCTGCTGTCCTGAGACCCAGAAGTGATGGAGAGAAACCAACTAGAGAAAACCCTGTCTGGAAGGAATGTATTTGTTGCTAAATTTTGTAGCACTGTTTACAGTTTTCCTCCATGTTATTTATGAATTTTATATTCCGTGAATGTATATTGTCTTGTAATGTTGCATAATGTTCACTTTTTATAGTGTGTCCTTTATTCTAAACAGTAAAGTGGTTTTATTTCTATCACATACCTGCAGTCTCTTGCTTCTTTGTGTCCTGACCGCTGTTGGGGGTTATGGCGACCACAGAGGGTCTCAGAAGTCAGGTCCTGCCTGCTTTGGCCCCTGGCCTGTGCATAGTCCCTTCCCTCCATTCACTTCCACAGTATGGACCCACCCTGCCCCAGCCCTTTCCCCAGGCGGGAGCATTTTCAGGAGAGGCATCCTAGACTTCCTGTGGCGGCTAATCCAGCCCTGACCTTCTTCCCCGATTCTATGACCAGGGTTCGCCCCAGTTCTACAGAATCTGGATCAACATCTAATTACCTGTTAGTGGTTTGGGTATTCCCAGACTGGAGCCCTGACTTAGCCTTCCCTATATTCTTTCTTAGAATCTCAACCTAGTGGAAGTCGGAGGGGGGCGGCTCGAACAGCAGTCCTTGATGCCAAATGCCTGCCTGGAATTTCAAGTATGACTTGGCCTAGTTGGGAATGCCAGGAACTCACTCCAGCCGTGCAACACCCTCCTCCAACCCAGCCCCACTCGGAACTTACAGCTGGGCTTGTCACCCTCAATGGGCTGGGTTGGCGGCAAACCCTTCACCCAAATATTATCCCAGTGTTGACAATGTTTCAAGGTATGGCTTTGCCCCACTTTTAAAACTACTCTATTTTGAGCACCTACTGTATGCCACTGAGAAGGCAATGGCACCCCACACCAGTACTCTTGCCTGGAAAATCCCATGGATGGAGGAGCCTGGTAGGCTGCAGTCCATGAGATCTCTAGGCGTCGGACATGACTGAGCGACTTCACTTTCACTTTTCACTTTCATGCACTGGAGAAGGAAATGGCAACGCACTCCAGTGTTCTTGCCTGGAGAATCCCAGGGACGGCGGAGCCTGGTGGGCTGCCGTCTATGGGGTCGCACAGAGTTGGACACGTCTTAAGCAACTTAGCAGTAGCAGCACTGTATGCCAAGCACAGTACCCTGTACACATGATCGTGTTAAATCTCAACAACCCAATGAAGTGGTTCCACTCTCATACATGGTTTTCAACCAAGGAAGCTAAGGCTCACAGAGATCCAAAGCCTAGTAAGCAGGCAGAACTGGGATTCAAACTCAAGCTAGTGTGAGGATAAATCCTGAATTTTCTTCACTGTTTCTCACTTTGTTGGAACATGCCCCCTTCTTTTTCCAACCAGTACACCCTGGACGGTATGACACCTCATTAGATCAGATACAAGGGAAAGAGAGTCAAAGAGAAACATTTTTGCCTGCTTAGACTGTCCCCCCACCTAGAGACACCTATCAGTGTCTCCAAATAGGACTTGGAAGCTCAGTTGCCTAAGCTTGGGACTAAAAGCAGACTGCTGGAACCCTATTAACCATCTTGTGCCCCAAGACTTGTGTTCTTTGCAAGGCATGCATGGGGCCATGGCCCTGCATTCCTTTGACCAGTTTAACAAGACCACTGACCATGAAAGCAGGCATGTCACGGGCTCTTTCCAGCAGCCCGGAACTCTTCCATCTAACTTTTGGCCGCAGGATGGAGAGCTCCCCACCTCATACCCAAAAAGACGTTCACCTTTCCCATCCTCCAAATGGGAGGCTATCCCACATATTTCAAGCTAAACTCCAACCACTTCCCAGCAACAACCTTGGGTATATTCAAAAGTTTGAGTGCAAAGAGGATGCACAAGGAAACTGCCCTTTGGTGATTAATGGAAACAAAATATCACTGCTTTTATTAAAATAAGAGTTGAAACCAAGACCTGCACAGGGCTCACATGAAATAACATTCTACCTTAGAAACATCTTTCACCTTTGTTTCCAATTGCCAGCTCAAGTTGTCCCCTGATTTGCTGAAAATTGCCAGTGTCCCACGGAATGCTGTGTATCTTTGTCATTTACTCTACCACCTGAAATTTCACCTGGAGACCTGACTCTTCCCCTGTAAAGCCAGGTGTTCCCACAGGATATCACAGCTCTTCCTTAGAGCCTAGGTGGTCAGAGAGCAGCCCCCATGCCCACCTCCTGCATTCAAATGGACTGAGTACATGGACATCTGTATTTATTCCATACCACAAAAATGATAAGAGTGAAAAAAGGTACTCACCATTGGCTTGTGATTGGGGAAAAATGTTTGCTCCACAAGTGGGAACTTCTCAGGACCCAGGGAATGGAAGATCTTAATGAGCTGAGAGAACTAGGACAGAATATGACAGAACATTGGTCAACCACTGTTACCTGGTATGGAGAAATATCCCACTGGATCCCATGCCTCAAACACCTATCTGCGCCAGTAGCTGCTCCCTGCCCACAGGATAAAGGCCAGGTCCTTGACTGGACATTTGTCCTCTCCAGTCTCCTCTGTCATCCACCTTGCTCAGCAGCCCTGGGAGCTCATTCTGTGCCCAGCACTGTACTCGACAGAGTACGCAGCTATATGTGTTCAGGGGCAACACACTGAACACGTGAGACCAGGTCTGGAGGAAAGACAGCCCGTGGGCAGATGGCTGAGATAATAACATCTTGCTAGAGGGAAGTGAGGGGCTTGTGGGACCTGGAAGAGGGACAGACAGGGGGTGAGGATGACTTCAGGAGCAGATGATGTAAGAGAAGGAGGAAGGGCATTCCAGTGTGCAGTGAGACAGCTGTGTGCTAGAGATGCTCAGTGGACAAAGAGCTGGGAATTCACCCATCAGGCAAACGGAGCTGTCAGTGAACAAAAGCAGGGAAGAGTAAGGTAGACTCTGATCAGAAAGAAGGAATCAGGTGCAGTGTAAGGCCTAATGTGGATGCCTACTGGCTGGAAGAGGAGCTAAGTCTTGTGCCAAACTGACTTTGGGGTAAACTCAATACTGAGAGCTCACACGGAAAGAACAGATAACTCAGCAACTCTCTGCATCATGCCAGGACTGGAAGATTCTTGGGCTGTAGCCTGCCACTGTGGTGAAACATGCTGTCAGTTTAATAGGCTTGAGGGACCTCAAAAATATGAGAAATGATGCGAGGGTCCCTCATTCTCCAGATAAGGAAACTGAAGTCCAGAGAAGGAGAGCAATTCCATAATCAAGTAAGGGTTTTGGAGAATGTCCAGCTTCACTACTTACTACTAGTGACGTAAGTCTCAATTTCCTCTTCTGTCCAATGGAGATATTAGAAATACCTACTCATCAGGGTAGTTTGAAGATTAAATATAATATGCATGTGAAGGGCTCAACACGGTGCAGTTGGTACTAATGAATTGTACTTGCAACCATCACCAAGGCTATGTGGGAAAACAAGGATGGTGAACTAATACCGCTGAGGACCCTTCCTGGGATGTTGTAGGCCTCAAAGCTTAGTCAGGGGAGAAGGAGAAGGAGGCCAAGGCCATAGTAACAATGGTTAAAAATTATCCATATCTACTAAATGAATGCATACGTGCATTCAATAAATCCTGAGTGCCAGCACTGCAGAGACCTTGTTGTCACCATGCTCAAAGAGTGAGAGCAGTAGGGTCCCCCTCTTACCACTGACATTATTATAATGTAACACTGTACCATAACATGCTATATAATATCTGTTAGGTAATAAGTACAAGAAGGGGTCTGGGATCCAAGTTGTTTATTCAGTTGCTTTAAATAAAAAAGACTCCCTTCATTACCGAGCCTCCCTGCTGGGGAATGGGTCCATTTCAGGGCCAGGAGGCCAGTCCCTGCTTCCCCCTTCCTTCTGAGTCAGATTGGCCCAGCACCTACCACCCAGGGCTTGCTGCAGAAATTGTAGACAGAGTAAAGGGAGTTGACAGCAGGCAGCCCTCCATACTGGAGGCCGATGACCAGGCTGCGGTAGTCTTCGCCCAGGGCCATGCTGTAGGCATGCTGGCGGACAAGAATGAAGTCCGGCTTGAAGGATCTGCCAAGAGAGGGACCAATAGCAGTGTTACATACTTGATGGGCTGATGGGACAATCAGGACACCAAGCCAAAGCCTGCTGGGGATAGCACCTCAGTTCAGAATGGGGACAGGGTTGGGGAGTGGGGATGAGGAAGACCAGATGCAAACACACAGCAACTGCAAAGTAAAAGGACTGAAAACAATTCACACTTTATTTCTTTTTAAGGCTGTTTTTTAAACTTTTTATACTGAACAAGTATTTAATTTGCAAATGGAAAAAAAAAGCCATATCAAACAATTCAGTGAACATACTGTGGTTTTACTAGGCACTATGGCAGATACACAAGTTACCGAGTCCTCACTATTGCCCTGGGATGTGGGTGCTGCTGCCGTCAATTCCATCTCACAGACGAGCACCTGGAGGCTCAGGAAGAATAGGTCACTTGCTCACAAAGACACACTGCAGGTAAATGGCAGGGCCAGGGCTGTACAGCCTCATGGCCCTGGGTCACAATGAGGGTGCAGTGCAGGCTCCTTCTAGTGCGTCTTCAACACTTCTTGTCCCTTTCAAGTGGCAATCTCTGGGGAGCAGCAAGAGTAGTGATGCCATGGCTTGAGAACATGCCAGGCTCTGCCAGGTCCCTCTGGAGATAAGATCCTGACTGAAGCTCACAAGCAGACTGGGGTAAGGTCAGCACTATTTCCAATTTACAAATGGGAACACAATGCAAGTCAGAGATGTTGTGAACGCCCCCAAATCACAAAGCTGGGAAGCAGGAAAGCCACGTTTGAACACAGATCATCCGACTCCAAGTCCACACGCTCTACCCTCTGTCACATGGCTCCAGGTAGATTCACACAGTGTTTCATTCACACTGCACCTGATTCTGGATTCTTCACTTCTAAGTCCAGAGAAAGTCAAGACTCACAGTAGGTAGGTGGTTTACACTTAAAATGGTGTGAGCCATCTGACTCATCCAGACACAGACACTTAGCTTCAAATAAACTGTAGTTCTTTAAAATAATTCAAATATAAATTAAAATAACCCTCAAAGGGAAAAGACTTGCCCCCAGGGAAGACACTTTTTGAATTGCTCTGAGCTCGGGCCTTATGGTGCCTGCCCCCAGGATCAGGGTCATTACAAGAACATGTTGAAGGAATGAATGATATACATAAACATCACATCCCATTCCCAAAGAAAAGGGCAATGGTGTCCCTGGCTAAGCTGTAACTGATCCTGAAGCTGGCCATGTGTACGGTGACATCCAAGTGTGGGTGCACAGAAGCAGTCAGTGATGTCACTGTGGTTAGGGTTGGGGTTGGCTAGAACCTTAGAGCTGCTATGCCTACATCCCTGCTGCATTCTTAGAGATGAACTAGTCCCACCAGTGCATATTACAGATGGGGAAATGGAGCCCTATAGCCAGGCAGTGACGTGTCCCAGGTCACCTAGCAATACCACGGCACAGGAGGAGGTTGTACCACATCCCTTCTTTCCTCCTGCCTCCCCACCCTTTGCCCTACACTCTGCAGGGTCTCACAGCAACAGACATGGAAGGAGGGGTGAAGAGGTGTGTCTGTCTCTAACAGGGATCCAATGACCAAAGGGAGCACTGATTTATAAGTACTTTCTACTTTTAGATGATTTTAAAAATAATATATGCTCATTGTGCAAATAAAAAACAAAAAAAACCCAAACCACCCTTGGAAAACAGAAAGAAACAAAATTATCTGCAATTCTCAACACAGAAAAAATTCTAATAACCTTTAGAATAATAAGCACATATTATTTGTGTTTTCTTATGTGTACATTATGACTCAATAATCTATTTTATGTATATAATACTCATAATTGATTTTATGTTTTCTAGTAATTATGATTTTGCTGTTTTCCACATATTATAGGGTATTTTCCCTATCAAAATATCTTCAGAAGTATCATTTATAATGGTTTCCTAATAGTGCACTGAATGGATATACTATTAAGCCAACCAATCATCTATTATCATCAAGTAGCCTCTTTCCAATATTTCACACATGCACATCTTTGCACACAAACTGACCTCATTTAAAATTATTTAAGATAATGTCTAAGTGGAACTGTTAGGTGAAAGGGTATGAACTTTTTTAAAGGTACTCAGAAAACTATCCCTTTTTAAATGTGCACAGCACCAGGGCATACGACAGTGTCTGTCTCACTGCAGCCTCACCAGTTGAGCAGTTTTTACAAAATACATTTTTCAATTTGATAAACCATGTCCCTCTAAAGATACCCTGCACCCCATTTCTGTTTCAGTTTGCATTTTTATGATTTTAGTAAGATTGAATACTTTTAATTACCATATTTACTTTCTTCACTGTAGAAGTCTGCTCACATCTTTCCTCACTGGAAAAAAAAATGGGGTCTCCCTGTTTCCTCATGGACATGAGCTCTTCATCTATCATGTGTGGTGATGTTTTTACTAGTTGATTGTCTTTTTATTTATGCCTGTGAATCTTAACAAAATATATGAACACACTGTCCATTCCCCTTGAGTCTTTCCCTCTTGCTTTTGCTCTCTGCTTTGAAGCTCCAAGGGTCCCCTGGGGCTCCGGGTGTGTGACACGCCCTCTTCCCAGCAGTGCAGTTTCCCTCCCAGACAACAGTGCTAGCACACTTGGGGCCTCACTCGGGGGACTCCACTCTGCTCTGGGAGGAATTCAAAGTCTTGCGCTGGCCAAAATCCAGTGGCTTATCTCGGGATGCTCCAACTCTAGTCCCGGATATTACGGTGCGGTCTCTCTAGAGCACCTAGAACTCACCACTAAACCAGATCTCTCTTACTCTTTGAAATAAACTAGTAGCAACCTCCACTTTGTCTTCCAGGATTTGAGAATCTACCTCAAGCTTCCATATTCCAAGTGCTCTTTTAAAATTATACATCAGCTCCATGCTCAAAACCCTCAGAAGGCTTCCGTCTTTCTGATGACAAATGCTCACCTCCTTACCTCAGCTACAAAGCCCCTGCCTGCCTCTCCATTCTCATTTTTACTTTCCTCTTCCCTCACCTCCACCAAGGGCGTCCCAGCTGGCGCTGGTGGTAAAGAACCTGCCTGCCAATACAGGAGATGTAAGAGTTGTGGGTTCGATCCCTGGGTGGGGAAGATCCCCTGGAGGAGGGCATGGCAACCCACTCCAGTATTCTTGCCTGGAGAATCCCATGGGCAGAGGAGCCTGGAAGGCTACGGTCCACAGGGTCATAAAGAGTCGGACACGACTGAACTGACTTAGCAGCAGCAGCACCTCTGCCAGAACCACACTGACAACTGCTCCTCCCTTTAATTTCTTTTCCTGGAGGCTCTTTTCCCAAATGGGTGTGTGGCTGCCTCATTCTTGTCACTTATTGGCTTAAATTCATTTCCTGAAGGACACCTGTCCTGTTAGCTCTACTGAAATTTTCCTCAACACTCATATTGCCCTATTTTCTTCACAGCTCTTATGACAACTGTATTTCTCCGGTTTATATATTTAGTTGTTTATTGTCTGTCTCTTCCCTCTAAAGATGTCAGCTCAATGAGAACAGGGGACCTGCTCAGGTCCTTATCAGTAATTTTAAACGAATGATGAAGTTAATGAATGCACGTACACATGAAAGAAGGAGGGCCTCCCAGGTGGCGGAGCAGTAAAGAATCCCACAGTGAGGAAGACCTGGCTTGGATCCCAGGGTTGGGAAGATCCCCTGGAGGAGGGCCAGGCAACCCACTCCAGTGTTCTTTCCTGGAAAATTCAATGGACAGAGGAGCCTGGCAAATACAGTCAATGGGGTCGCAAAGAGTCAGACACAACTGAGTGACTAACACTACTATTATGAAAGAATGAGTGAATGCGAAGTAGAAAAAGGAACGCTCTCTTTCCTTGTGATCCTAGAGAAGAGAAATAGGATTGGTGGCCAAAGTAGCCAGGAAATTAACACGTGGCCCCTAATAACCAGCGGGCTGCCTTACAATGAGTCCTGTGTTCCTGGAGGTACGTTAGCATCACAAAGAAAGTTTTAACCCTAGGAAATGCAAGTTGGACCCCGTGACTGCTTAAGATCCTCAGATACAATCTGTGAGAAATAAACACTCTCCATGAGTACTGTATCAGAGCAAACCAGGCATGTGTCACAGTTCAAATTCTGCCACTGGCTGCTGCACAGAATGCACAGTGTCTTCCACACAGCCTGAGATTTCACAGAAGGTGAAAAATTAGAGACACCAGCATGCAGTTCCTCCCTGCACACCCAGCACCCAATGCTCTCTGTCCAGTCAGGGAATAGCCACGTCCTGCATGTCACCCCACCATCCAGGGATGCAGTCAGTAGTTTCAGGCCCTGACAGTGGGCCAAGCACCCCTGTAGAGGCTGGAAATCCTAGGATGATTGGAACATCATTCCTGCTTTCACAAGACTCACAGTCCGAGAGGAGGTGGGTGCAATGCTAAAGGATAAGGATTTCCTAAAAGAACAAATGAAAAAGTGAGTGAGCGAAACAACAGAGGCAAATACGAAACGCTAAGGTGGGCCGACTCTCCCTGGGGAGTGTGTGGATGAGTGTGTGCCGGAGGAGCGGCTCGGGTCAAGAAAGAAAGGTAGGGGTTTGTCACATGGACAGGGCTTTAAGGGTTTCCAGGTGGAGGGAACAGCACCTGCAACTGAAAGTGGGGATTCCTGAGGTGAGAAGATAGTGGTCTGTGATCGGTTTTATCTGCTCAGTATACTTCTCTTTGGGGTGGGGGGGGAGATAGACTCCATGATAAAATTCTCTCCAATCAAAGAACTGCGTTCCTCTGGGCAGTAACTGGTCTAAGGATTGCATTGCTGATGTCAAAAGGGTTGTCACAATCCTCCTTTAGTGGCCAGCTAAGCTTGACACTGTTTTCCTGCTGACAGCGTTTTCCTGCTCCATGAAAGGACCCTACCTGTAACAGGGCGATCAAGCCTGTCTGCCTCACTGAGCCCCTGAATCCTCCTGAGCCTGACACTGGAACCGTCCGTATCTCCTGAGTTACTTGCACTATTGGTGGTGGTTTAGTCACTAAGTCGTGTCCGACTCTTGCGACCTCATGTAGCCTCCCAGGCTCCTCTGTCCATAGGATTCTCTAGGCAAAAATACTGGAGTGGGTTGCCATTTCCTTCTCCAGGGGATCTTCCCGACTCAGGGATCGAACCCAGGTCTACATGCATTGCAAGCAGATTCTTTACCAACTGAGCTACGAGGGGATCTTCCCACTTGAGCTATTAAGTATTCTATTTTGCCTACATTGGTTTAAATTGGGTCTGGTGCTCTCCCTCACTACTGCTCTAACTGGTATTGAGAGGAAGTGGCAAAGTCTACAATTGGTTACATGGCAGGAGTATTAAGTCTGATGAGGTGGTGGCAAGATATATGGTTGGGTAAACATTTCCAACAACTCTCGTGAACCCCTTCCTGCTCTTCTGCACATGCCCTGTGTCTTTCATGCCTGAGCAAGAAGGCCTCCTTCAGTCCCACACAAGCTGGCACATCCTGGCTAGAGGCTGTACCTGGGTTTTATTATTCTTTAGACTTAAATGAGCTATGTTATATGGGTTTCTGATCCCAGGTCTGTTCTCGGAAGTGGCATTCGACGCTGGAGAGGAAATCAAGGACAACATACAATTAAATGGTAGAGACGGGACAGGTGATGCATTGTTGGGAGATTACCAGGTGCTCCAGGCAGTGTCAAGAAGTGGGGGGCCAAAGGCTGAGTCACTTTTCATCACTGGAGAAGCATAATAATTCCCTCAATATGCAGAAGCCTGCAGTGGCCAGAAAAGATTTCAACTGGGCTTTGCCTGCGGCCTAAGTTAATACGCAGAAGCCTCGTTATTCTCAGCCACCTGACTGCTATTTTGTCACAGTCATTTTCTGAAAGAGCCAGGCTGACTAAGGGACAGTGTTGCTAACTTTGGTCACATGTTGATCCATCAAAGCCAGACGTGACCCCAGGCATGCCTGGGAAGGCTATGGACTTCTGATATCTGTGCCCACCAGCAGAGACTTCAGGTGTCCTCAAAACTTCTCCCACTTCTCACACTCCTTCCCCATCCCCCTCCACCTCTAACCATACCACCTCAGGTACCAAATCTGTGGGAAGGAAACCAAGAGAACTGAGCACGCCAGCCATAACAGGTGTCCTGAGGAAAAGCAGAGGGGAATCCACCCTCCTGAAGGCTATGGACCACTACTGTAGCAAGGGCAGAACAGAGATGTGCGTGCTAGGCAGATGCAGAGCCTTGAATGGGCCATCTGGAAGGGCTTTAGGAATTAGCGATGCTTCCTGCCAGCCCGAGAACTGCAAGAAATTAGTCCAGGCCAAAGAGAAACGAGGTGTGGCCGACCAGGAATCTGGCGAGAAGCGGACAACAGGAGGCCTTAGTGGGGTCGGTGCGGGGGGGGGGGGGGGGGCGGGTGTGCACACGGCAGCCAGCAGCCGCCAGCCACACGGAGGGCGGTGGGGGAGGCCCGGCGGCGCTTACACACAGCCAGGCTCTCTGTGAGTCTCGGGGCTCTCTGTAAACTACTAGATGGGGACTGTAGCCATGAAATTAAAAGACACTTACTCCTTGGAAGAAAAGTTATGACCAACCTAGATAGCAAATCCAAAAGCAGAGACATTACTTTGCTGACTAAGGTCCATCTAGTCAAGGCTATGGTTTTCCAAGTGGTCATGTATGGATGTGAGATTTGGACTGGGAAGAAAGCTGAGCACCGAAGAATTGATGCTTTTGAACTGTGGTGTTGGAAAAGACTCTTGAGAGTCCCTCGGACTGCAAGGAGATCCAACCAGTCCATTCTGAAGGAGATCAGCCCTGGGATTTCTTTGGAAGGAATGATGCTGAAGCTAAAACTCCAATACTTTGGCCACCTCATGCGAAGAGTTGACTCACTGGAAAAGACTCTGACACTGGGAGGGATTGGGGGCCGGAGGAGAAGGGGATGGCAGAGGATGAGATGGCTGGATGGCATCACTGACTCGATGGAAGTGAGTTTGAGTGAACTCTGGGAGTTGGTGATGGACAGGGAGGCCTGGCGTGCTGCAATTCATGAGGTTGCAAAGAGTCGGACACGACTGAGCAACTGAACTGAACTGAACTGAAGAGGTTAATAAAACATAGACACGAGCTGCTGGAGGAAGGAGGCTTCCCCATCTCCCTTCGAAGCCTCAGAAGCCTCAGAGTACCGGTCTCTTGATCTCAGTCTCTTCTCCCTTTCATTTCAGAGATATTCTTGTGACTCCACCCTTGCTCCATCCTTCTTCTCCATCACCCCAGGGATCTCACATGTTATGGGTTGAATTGTGTGCCTCCAAAAGATATATCAAAGTCCTGAGCCCTATTCCTGGCTATGTGACCTGATTTGGAAACAGGTCTTAGCAGATTCAATCAAGTTAAGGTGCGGTCATACTGGAGTAGAGTGCCTAACCCAATGCCTAGATCTTTTTAAGAAAAGGTCAATCTGGATGCAGACACAGAGAGGAAGAGGAATGCCATGTGACGATGGAATCAAAGATTAGAGCGATGAGTCGACGTATCGAGGGATGTAAAGGATTCCTGGCAACACGTCAAAGGATGTAAAGGATTGCTGGCAACAACGAGAAATGAGGAAGAGACAGGAACGGATCCTCAGCTAGATCATTGAGAGGGAGCATGGCCCTGCTGACACCTTGATCGCAGACTTCCTGCCTCCAGAACCGTGAGAGAATAAACTTCTGTTGTGTAAGCTGCCCAGCCTCTGGCACTTAGTTATAGCAGCCTCAGGAAACAAATACTCTGCACGCCCCCAATATTTCCTCTTTCTAGCAGCTTCCTGGCTTTCTTTCTTCTTGTGCGTATCCATCCACAGCCCCCTCCTCACTTCCCAAAAACACAACCCTGACTCCAAAATAAGAAAACCATTGCTTCAAGGCTGAAAATGAATGACAGTTAAGTAATGTTTACGTAACTTTATGTAAAACAGTTAACAAATCAACACATAGATAAGTGTATGGAGATTTATTTGGAAGGATGTTCACCAAAAGCGCTAAGCTGGCTATCTCTGAAGGGTGGGGTGGGAAATGGGGGATTTTACATTCTCTTCAGACTTTTTTGTACTATCTGTATTAAAAAAAGAGTACAAAGCATTTTTACAACTATGAAAAAACAATGAGGTTCATCTTCATTTTGGAAAAAAATGATAAATGTAACAATGATGTAAAATCATGGAAAATGCTGATGGGACCATTTCACGTGACATAAAACAATAGAAAAGAGAATCTGCGTTATGACTAAAGTACCATAAACATGAAAAGACTGGAAGGGCAGCTGGAACATTCCTCATTCGTTAGGGTGGTGAGGCTACAGGTAATTTTGTTTTGAAAATTTCCATTTTTGTTATACTGTGGTTTGGGCATTAATCAAAATTTTGGTTGGCATAAACAAGTAACTGAAGGTAAAACAATCCCCTTCACTTGGGCTGGCAGCTGTAACTAGCCCGTCCTCCACTCTCTCCCATTGCTACAATATGTGCCTACAGCCCCAATTCCCACGTACCCATCTCCACCACCCTCTGCATCCAGCTGCCAGTCCCCTTTCCACCTTAGTGAACTCACACTGAGGTCATTCCTAAAAGCCAAACTCCAAGATCAAATGCTTTCTGCTATGTCCTCCCTTTCCCTGATTTCTGATAACAGCTAATGTTCAGTGAGCCTCTATTCGAAGCCCTCCATGTATCTTCACTCATTCAAGCCTGACTCATTTAAGGAGCTGTTATTTTCATCTCCATTTCCAGATAAGAAAACAGAGACAGAGTGGTTAAGGAACTTGCCGAGGTTCCACAGCTGTTGTTGGTGGAACCATGAGTCAAACCTGGAAGCTGCTGGTTCTGGAGAAGGGTTTCCCACTCTGCACTATTGACCTTGGACCTGGATGATTCTTCGTTGTGGGAGGCTGTCCTATGCATTGTAGGGTGTTGGGACCATCCCTGGCCTCTACCCGATAGAGGCAATAGCACCCCCAGGCCCAGCTGTGACACTAGAAATGTCTCTAGACATTGCCAAGAGTTATCTGGGGCAAATTCACCCTGGTCCTCTGCAGCGTGATTACCATCCGCCCTGCACTGAAGACGCTCTCCCTGCGCTTCCCAGCTGCTCCCTCCGGGCTCTTCACTGTGTCTTCTTCCCTGATTGGCTCTTCTCCAAGGCTCAAGGTTGGTTCCCTGCCCTGGAAAATCACCTCTATTCAGTGGGTTCACCCACCTTGTCCTCACAGGCAATAGTGGAAATGACTCCGATTTATAGAGCACTTCCTGTGCCCCGGGAGTCATTTGAAGGCTTTTAATTATGTTCTCTTTAATCCTCACAATGATCCTATAAGGAGACTATCAATAATCTTATTTTTCAAGAAATCATCACTAATTCATAAAAATATCAAATCACTATGAGCTGTATATATAAAATGAATATAATATTGTAAGTCAACTACACTTCAATTAAAAATAAATACAAATAAAAGTAAAGTGAAATCACTCAGTTGCGTTCAACTCTTTGCGACACCATGGACTGTAGCCTACCAGGCTCCTCTGTCTATGGGATTTTCCAGGAAATAGTACTGGAGTGGATTGCCATTTCCTTCTCTAGGGGATCTTCCCAACCCAGGGTTCGAACCTAGGTCTCCTGCATTGTAGACAGACGCTTTACCGTCTGAACCACCAGGGAGGTCCGAAATAAAAGTAAAGAAGGAATAATTTTTAAAAAGAAACTAAGGCACTGAGAGATTAAGCACAATAAGAACAATTTCCACATGGACCAGAGTGCTTCAAAGTTGACGTGCATAACCAATGTGTCACCAGCATCATCCTTATTACCTCAAATTCACCCTTCCTGGACCCTAAATCATCAGGCTCCCCCACTCTGGACCTCTTGACTTCTGTCAAAGCACCCCCAGGCTCACAGCAACCCAGGATCTATCACCTTGAAGTCATCTGTGATTCTTCTCTCTGACCCCCCACGTAAGAAGCCGCTCCCCACTCCAGAAGTGTCTAGGGTGTTCACTCAAACTCATGTCCATCGAGTTGGTGATGCCATCCAACCATCTCATCCTCTGTTATCCCCTTCTCCTCTTGCTTTCAATCTTTCCCAGCATCAGGGTCTTTTCCAAAGAGTCAGCTCTTTTCATCAGTTGTCCAAAGTCCTGGAGTTTCAGCTTCAGCATCAGTCCTTCCAATGAATATTAACGACTGGTCTCCTTTAGAATATACTGGTTGGATCTCCTTGCAGACCAAGGGACTCTCAAGAGTCTCCTCCAACACCACAGTTCAAAAGCATCAATTCTACACTCAGCTTTTTTATAGCCCAACTCACATCCATACATGACTACTGTAAAAACCACAGCGTTGAGTAGACAGACCTATGTTGGAAAAGTGACATCTCTGCTTTTTAATATGCTGTCTGGGTTGGTCATAACTTTTCTTCCTTCTTTTTAGAAGCATGCATGCCCCTTACTCTCTCTTTCATTTTCCCACTTTCAATAACGACTTGAACACTAGAAATGTTTCCTCTTCCTGTAGGAGAACACAACCTCTATGACAGACGGCAGCTAACGCAGGGCTCTGTGAAGAGCTGGGGGAAGTGGGCGCTGATGAAAATAGAAAACAGCCTTTGCTCTAGCTGCTACGCCCTCATAGGAACAAGGTCCCAGGTGGCCCTAATAACTTTCTAAAGTCCAATTCTGGATATTTATAAGAAATTCTCAGTAATTTAAAGGCTGATAGCTCATAAACAAGTTTGTTTTTTTTTTAATCGTACACCAAAAATAAATAAAGCAGAACTGCTATGGGAAAAACTCCAATGAGGCTCAAGTCTCCACCTACGGAGGACAACTGTGACTCAACTCCAGCATGTGGTGGCCACATGGAAATCCTTGGTCAGTCTTACCAAATCCTCTGGTTTTCAAATGAAGCCAGAAACCTGCCTTTTATGTGAAGTCTTTTTGTGCAAAATCTTTCATTTAAAAAAAACATGGGGCCACATTGTATGTGCAGACCAAAGTTGTCTAGATAAGACATAGGGCCTGAAAGCTAGTAGTGTATGGTCTCCAACGTGGGGAGGAAGGGCCCTCTCTCCCACCACCACCCTCATCTGCATTTGACTCCTGTACTAATCCTGAAGTAATGGTTCCCTCCTGCCACTCTGCTGTTCAAACCCCTGGCAGCCTCACTGCCCACAGACAGGAGCTCCTACTTCTTCCCCTGCAGCTCAGTGCTCTCCAGAAGGCAGCCTGGGCTTCCTTTTAGCTCTGTCTCCTCCTTGCTCCTAGAACATCCTTACATCAAGGTCCATGGCCCTGCTGCTCCCACGCTCATCTTCCATCCATTCACACTGTGCTCTGTCCATGCAACTCCCTCTGCCTAGGAAGTATGTCAGTTGCTCAGTCACGACTGGAGCCCACCAGGCTCCTCTGCTTATGGAATTTCCCAGGCAAAAATACTGGAGTGGGTTGCCATTTCCTTCTTCAGGGGGATCCTCCCAATGCAGAGATCAAACTAGTGTATCCTGCATTGCAGGTAGATTCTTTACCATCTGAACCACCAGGGAAGCCCATGCTTAGGAAAGTGAAAGTTGCTCAGTCGTGTCCAACTCTTTGTGACTCCATGGACTATACGGTCCATGGAATTCGCCAGGGGATCTTCCCAACCCAGGGACTGAACCCAGGTCTTCTGCGTTGCAGGCAGATTCTTTAACAGCTGAGTTGCAAGGGAATCCCATGCTTAGGAAACTGCCCCTCAAAAATTCCAATTCAGATTCTACCTCCTCATGATTCCTCCCCATCCTCCATTCCCATACCTTCAGGGTGTCTGGCTCACCTGAAAACTCCTCACACAGCATCTCCTAACTGCTCACATGTTGTGGTCTCCTAGTTAACTCTTCACCTGTCCAAGACTGCCTCTATCTGGGGGCAGGGTTCTTGCCCCGCCTTTGAAGTCTCTTCTCCACATTGCCCAGAGACATTTTTTATGGGACACACATCTGAGTGATTTTAGAGGCTGTCTACTGTGTGCAGATTCAAGTCCAATTGCCATATCACCAACACAAAATCCTGCATCTGGTTTGATTTTAAAAGGTCTACTTCTCCAGTTCCACTATTGTCATCTCTGGTCACACGGATGCGCATGCTCAGACTTTCAGTTGTGTCCAACTCTTTACGACCACATGGACTGCAACCCACCAGGCTCCTCTGTCCATGGGATTCTCCAGGCAAGAATACTGGAGTGGGTTGCTGTGCCCTCCTCCAGGGGATCTTCCCGACCCAGGGATTGAACCCAGGTCTCCTGCATTGCAGGCAGATTCTTTTTCTTTTCTTTTTTTTTAAGTATATCACAGTTTTTATTTAAGAACCATTACTATTATTGCAGTACATAATTTTCTCTAAGTTTTACAGATTTTGATATTCATATCTACATTTGCTTCTTATATTGAAGCACAAGTTGACAATTAAAAGTTCCTCAACAATTTTTGTTAAATGAATTAGTAGTGAATATTTGGTTCTATTGCAGCAGATTCTTTACTGCTGAGCCACCAGGGAAGCCTGGGTTGGTCACATGGATAATAATATGCCCTCTATAGTTCAACCCCACAGGACTCCAGTATATCCAGAAGCCACGATCTGTCTCACCTTTGTAATTCAACACATACTTGGGGAAAACAAGGACAGCAGGCTATTCAGAGAGACTATTATGAAAATTAAGAATATCCTTCTTATTTAATATGATAAAAAGTGAGTCCAGGAATGTTCTTTCCCGTCTAATGCTCTTACTGTTCTTTCAAAGCTTGGTCAATAAAATGTTCCTTGTAGAACAGGCTGGCATTATTTACTTCCTGGGATAAAAGTTAACCAACATACACACACACACACACACACACACACACACGCACACTTTAACAACAGTGATGTCTCTGAATGACGAGGAGGTGGTATGTCCATCTGTAATACCAAGTCTCTGAGCTCCCAGCAGGTGTCCATTACTAGCAGGTGCTCAGGACCATGTGGAATTGGGAGTGTGCTCCAACTTACCTTCCCAGGGTCCTGGCCCATCTAAAGTCAGCAGCACTTCAACAGCTACCAGGGACACTGCATCTCAAGACACCAAAACAGCAAGGGGGGCTAGTGGAAAGCGAGGGCTGGGAAGCGTGGGGCAGTCTAGTACCCCCTCTGCTCCTGACTTGCTGTGGGCCTCTGACACCTCAGCTTCTCCTCTCTGGGCCTCAGTTTCCTCACTGTACAGGACAGTTTGGCTAAATGACCTCCTAGGGCCCTGCTTCCAACTCCAGTCTTGGAACTGAGGCTTTCAACACCCACCTCTCTGTCGTATCTGCCCGAGTTCCGTTGTGACATCCTGTCACACAGCAGTAGTTTGAGAATCAGAATCACTATTTGGTACTTGCTGAGTGGCAGGCACCCACATGGGTATTTTTAAGCTTTATCTGATTGCATCCTCACACAGAACTCCTGTGAAGTGGGTACTTGTCTTGGGTTGGGTCCCCTAAAAGTGGTGCCTAAAACAGTCTTCCAAAGCCTATGATCCATGGAGGAGGAAGGGTGTGTTCTTAAGCAGGTAAGTGGATGAGAGAAGCAGGACAGGAAGGGGAAGGGGCTGAGGATGGATGTAGTCATGGCTAAGGTCTAGCCTTGGCTGGATTTGTAGAGATTTCTGGAGCACAGTCCCATGGAGTTATCCCATCTTGAAGAAAGAGGCTCAGCTTCTGTGTCCCCAGCATTAGTCAGTTACCAGCTCGGCTGATGGGAGAGGGAGAGGGAGGGCGGCAGAAGGAGATAGCCTTTCAGATATCTCAGAGATGCCAATACCTTAAGCCAAAGGCTCTGGAGAAGACCAGAGGTGTAGCTGTTACCATGGCACTCACAGCGTTGGGACTGGTGCACTAGCTGGCAAAGGGGGTCTGAGCAGACAACCCCAGCATCTCCACAGCACTATTATTAACCCATCTGCAGATGGGAAAAGCCGAGACCTGGAGAGGTTCGATGTGCTCTCTTGGTCACAGAACTATGAAATACAGAACTCTGTACCATTAAGTATAAATCACATTTCCCATAAGCAGTCCCCACCCCTGTGGAGCAGGACCCATGGACCTCTGTCTCCTTGGCACCCAGAGTGGTTACTGCATCCAAACGGTGTGAGGTGTGCTTAGAATTGGCTGGGTTGGTGAGGTGCAGCTCTCCACGGCCGTGGAGCCTCAGGTGGCATGTCTCTGTGAGGCAGGGATTCAGTCCTTACCCTCTGAGGGCCCAAGGGAGCACCCCACTCTCTGACAGCTGCCTGGGCTCCAGGCCCTGTCAGCAGCCTGCTTCTCCCCGGGGGTGGGCCTCCTGCCAGGCTGCCTCTGCGGGAAGGGGAACATTATTCATCAGGGAGATAAGGCAGCTGATGAGAGATGGGCCTCCAAGCAGCTGTTCCTCAGCAGGGTTGGAGCGGATGCCGGAGATGCACAGGGGAGGGGGGCAAGGAGGAAAACCCATTGTGAGATAAAAAATGATGGCGCTGCTGAGGGGTGATGGGAGAGCACATTTCCAACCGAGACTGGGTGCTAGTACGCACTTGTCCCCAAGCCCTTCCCACAAATGTCTGTGCCTGGTGAACCCCATATGTGCCTCTGATCAGGCTAACTACTCAACAGGCCAGGGGGTTCTATCAGCTCAGGCAGCAAAAGTGTCCAACTGGTGGGGGTAGGGTGCATAGTTTCCGTAGAGTTCCACCCCAAGCTAACTGTTCACTGAAACAGACTTGGGGCCAAGAGGGGCTGAGTGCTTCAGGCCTGGCCACAGCCCTCAATCACTCATTTCCTGCCTCTGGGGTACTTAGGGCACCTAAGCCCCCTTCCTGCAGCTCCCCTGGGAGTCTCTTCTCTTAAAGCTAGCCTGTACAGGGTGGAATTTTCCAGGCTGAGGAGCAAGCATGGGTGAGGTTACTGTCTGTGTTTTTTTAAAGGAACCATTAAAAGGGACCCCAGCGGTTTCCTGAGAGAGAGAAAAGAGTTGGGTGGGTCCTCTCTGGAGGGAAATGGGCTCATCACGCCCCCGCTGACACACCCAGCACCTCTCCTGCCTCCCTCTATCACCTTCCTTTCTGACCACACTGTAGGGTTTTCTCAGAAGTCAGGCTTTCCCTTGCCCCATATCCTGCGCTGGACGTTTGCACATAGACCTCCTAGCGAACCTTTATTCTTCCTTAGCAGTCAGAACAGGGAAGTGTGCACAGAGGGGTCTTTAAAAGCAGCTATGATATGATGTCCAACTCTTTGTGACCCCATGGACTGTAGCCCTCCAGGCTCCTCGATCTATGGGATTCTCCATGCAAGAATACTGGAGTGAGTTGCCATGCCCTCCTCCAGGGGATCTTCCCAACCCAGGGATCGAACCTGTATCTCCTTTATCTCCTGCATTGGCAGGCAGTTTCTTTACCACTAGCACTACATGGGAAGCCCACTTTATAAAACAAATGCAGCAGAATGTTGATCTGACAAGCAGGGTCATGAGCACATAAATAACAACAGTTAATGTTTACTAAGCACATAGTGTGTGTGAGGAAATTTTGTCTTTTAAAGAGCTTTACCTTAATTAATCCTGACAATTACCTGTAGAGGTAGTTTTTTTTTTTTTTAAAGAAGACAGAGAAACGAAAGGGTTAAGTCATCTCTCCAATGTCCCACTGCAGAGCCCTGAAGCCTGGCTCCTCACCACACCACCTCAATAAATGAGTGTTTGTTATATTATTCTCTGAACTTCTACTATGCTTGAAATAGTTTAGAATTGTTTTCTTAAAGGATCTGAAGTAAATGTGGCAAAATATTAATATTTGTTAAATTTGTGTGTTCAACTTTATACTTAAAATTATTGCAAACTTAAAAAATATATATATGAATATTTCAAAAGGAAAAAAAAGCCTCAATGTTTCTACAACTTCTCCTCAGAAGACTGCTGGAGCCCCCTCAAACCTCCTCCCCAAAGCTCTCACACAATCAACCCCATTATTATTATCTTTCTGTGCTTTTCTCCATCCTGACTCTTATCACGGCCCATTCTAGTTGTTGATTCACTGCTCATTTCTCCTTCTAGGCTGTGAACTCCACTGGGGTGATGTTGGATTTTTACCTGCATTTCCAGGGCCTGGCTTCCTGCAAGGAAAATCTAGATGCTCCATAAAATCATTTGATGAAGCTACACTGGGGGCTCCCATGGGTGATGACTGAGCGGCTGGTGGAAGGGAAGCTGTAGGGGGTGGAGGGCCAACCGTGGGCCCTGCCCTCCCAGCTAGCGACATATGGCAATAATTTCAGGACTATCACCCAGTCAGGGTTTCCAGCATAAGTGCTTCCAGCTGCACCTTCCATTGTGCACAGGAACTTCTTAAGAGAGGATTCTGGCTGCTTCCAGCTTGGCTCACAGGCCTAATCTAAGAAGTGGAGGGCAGCTTTCGAGGAAGCCTATCTGGATTTTACCCACTGGGTCTCCAGCTGTGACCCTCTGCTGATCTGGTGTTCATCAGGTGAAGACTCTGCAATGTGGCTTTTTCACTCTGGCTCAGGAATTCTCCATCGTGGCTGCATCTTGAAATCACCTGGGGAACTTTCAAAACTACTCACACCTAACCTTTCCCCTTCTTCCCCTACCCCTGGATATTCTGATATGATTGGCCCCAGGCTGACGTTTTTAGAAGCTTTCGAGGTGATTGTAACAGTTAGAGCTCCTGCTGGGTGCTTTTTGCTAAAAAGACAGCTGTCAGCAGGTGAACTGCGATGACTTCATCATCAAGAGACATTACTGAGCATCTACTATGTGAAAGGACATTACTGAGCATCTATTATCTAAGAAGGAAGGAGTTTGAGATCTCTTTCCCAAGAAGCAACTGTGTTGGGAGGAGAAATTACATCACACAGCCAGCCTGGGAATGGTAGGGTCTTGGTACCCATTAGGTCCATGTAGGATATCACTGATAGATCACAGGATAATTTCCTGCCGAGTCCGTAAATACCTGTTGGACAAGAAAGCAAGGAGGGAACTACATCTACAATACTTAGTTATCTTTCCTCAAGGTTCAGTTGGTATGGACTTATTCTCAGCTGATGTAAGTGAAGTCCCACCAGCATAAATACTTATATTCATATCAACTAAGGAACATATCAACATGTAAAACCAGGTCTATCTAAACCTGGGAAACATTTCTAAGAATTTAAGTACCACTTCTAACAAATATTTAGCATTGCTGTTGTGTGGACTACCCTTTGGGGACCACTGGTTAAAGCCAATACCAGTTAACTATACATGAACTTAATCCTTTCAATGGCCCCAGAAGTCAATTAATAAATTGTTTAGGACATGGACTTTGTTTGAACTCCTGGTTCCAACATTTAACAGCTGTATGATCCTAGATCAAATTGCTAACATCCTCTGCATCATCAAAAAAGCAAGAGAGTTCCAGAAAAATATCTATTTCTGCTTTATTGACTATGCCAAAGCCTTTGATTGTGTGGATCACAAGAAACTGTGGAAAATTCTGAGAGATGGGAATACCAGACCACCTGACCTGCCTCTTGAGAAATCTGTATGCAGGTCAGGAAGCAACAATTAGAACTGGACATGGAACAAAGACTGGTTCCAAATAGGAAAAGGAGTCTGTCAAGGCTGTATATTGTCACCCTGCTTATTTGACTTCTATGCAGAGTACATCATGAGACATGCTGGGCTGGAAGAAGCACAAGCTGGAATCAAGACTGCTGGGAGAAATATCAATAACCAGATATGCAGATGACACCACCCTTATGGCAGAAAGTGAAGAGGAGCTAAAGAGCCTCTTGATGACAGTGAAAGAGGAGAGTGAAAAAGTTGGCTTAAAGCTCAACATCCAGAAAATGAATATCATGGCATCTGGTCTCATTACTTCATGGGAAATAGATGGGGAAAAACTGGAAAAAATGTCAGACTTTATTTTTTAGGGCTCCAAAATCACTGCAGATGGTGATTGCAGCCATGAAATTAAAAGATGCTTACTCCTTGGAAGGAAAGTTATGACCAACCTAGATAGCATGTTGAAAAGCAGAGACATTATTTTGCCAACAAAGGTCTGTCTAGTCAAGGCTATGGTTTTTCAGGTGGTCATGTATGGATGTGAGAGTTTGACTGTGAAGAAAAAGCTGAGGGCCGAAGAATTGATGCTTTTGAACTGTGGTGTCAGAGAAGACTCTTGAGAGCCCCTTGGACAGCAAGGAGATCCAACCAATCCATTCTAAAGGAGATCAGTCCTGAGTGTTCACTGGAAGGACTGATGCTAAAGCTGAAACTCCAATATTTTGGCCACCTCATGCGAAGAGTTGACTCATTGGAAAAGACCCTGATGCTGGGAGGGATTGGGGGCAGGAGGAGAAGGGGACGACAGAGGATGAGATGGCTGGATGGCATCACCGACTCAATGGACATGAGTCTGAGTGAACTCTGGGAGTTGGTGATGGACAGGGAGGCCTGGCGTGCTGTGATTCATGCGGTTGCAAAGAGTCGGACACGACTGAGTGACTGAACTGAACTGAACTGATGATCCTAATACTAGTTAAAATTTCTGTGCCTCTGTTTACCCATCTATAAAAAAGGAAGGTGACAATGATGATGATATGTACCTCATATCCAGGAGGACTGAATCTACCAACACAGGGATGCCAGTGTCTGGCACACAGTGAGCCCTGACAAATGGTAGTCATATTAGCTAATCACTGGGGCTGACAGGTAAGCAGCATTTTATTTGTGAGATAGGCCAAAGTTTCCATGAATACTTTTTTTATTGCTTCAGTATCTTGAAAATAGACCATCTCATGTATATGAGACCACATACAGCAGCCCTGCTACAAACCCACACAATCCCTGATGCTTTTGCCCCAAGACACTGGTTTTGTAGCCATTTCCATGTTGTTGATCCACCACCACTCTGTATACTCTCTTATCCCATGATCGATTACTGTCCTCAGCAGGCCCATCTATGGTGGAAGTTCTGTTTAGTCCTTTCCTATACACAGTCCAGCAATGAACTTCAGATGTTTTTCCATGACTGCATATTTCAAAGTCTTCTGTATACTGTTTTGACTCTTGTATTTCTACTCAGCATATCTTGGAATTCATTTCATATTAGGACAAATGGCATTGATCAGTATCTCATTATAAGGCTCTACCCTAATTAACTTAACCAATTCCCTACAGATCAACAGTTAGGTTTTTTCCTAATCTTCAGTGGTTAACAAACATTTCTAAGAATGAAACTAATCTCAGCAATCACATAATGCATATCATCAACTGCCTGCCATTAATTTTGAATGTACTGTAGTGCATACAACGGCTTATAAGAATTTTATGCACCTGGAATTGGGTGCAAGAAAAGCATTTGACATTATCTACTTATATATTATGTATGTAAGACCATATAAGCATATATTTGGCTGCAAATCACAGCGATGACCAAAGCAATAAAGAAAACGTATTACTCACATTACTGAGATGGGCAGTCCGGGGCAAGGGAATCAGAGGTTCACTGTCATCCTTAAGGACTTACATGTTTCATGTCCTTCTACTTCATATTCTCAGGGACTTTTGTCCTCATACTGTCCCTTCATATCATCAGTGAGTCACTGTAGCTCCCAGGTTCCCACTCTAATACCCTTGAGAAAAAGCCCCTTCCCTCTGTTGCTTTTAAGAAGCTTGGCAGAGTTTCCAGCATCCCCTGGCAGGTGCCTCTCTGACCTCAGTGGTCAAAGCTGCATCTCAGACTCTCTCCTAAACACATGTCTCCCAGTGGGAACAGAATGATCACAACTGCCTGGAAGAAATCAAGATTCATCTGCTGGCACAAGAGGGGGCCTATGCTTCCCTGAAGTACATGGCCAAGATGTGGATAAATGCAGGATTTACGAGGCAAGAAAGAAGGCAAGCAAAGAACAGTATACACACACCTGAAGCCTTCATCTTCGTGGATGACCATACATTGTTCTTTTAAAGAGCTCGCTATAGGATTATGTGTTTTAAGAGAACAACATTGTGCATTTACTCTGACGCATATGGATAAATTTTAAAATGCAATGTTAACTCTTAAAATCTGTTATAAGGCTTTTAACAAAGTCTGGAAGATCTAGTGGTACAAAGAACTCTTGACTTGGAATGAGAAAACACAAGATCGACACTCTGCCACTTCTGACCCACAGAGACTGTGAGATAATAAATACCTATTATGGTACATCAGTAAGTTTGTGGTGGTTTGTTACCAAGAATAGAAAACTAATACATATCTCTCAGTAGTTCATTCCTTTTCATCACTGAAAAGCATTCCATTTTGTGGGTATACTATATTTTGTTTATCCACTCATCAGCTGATTTGGGTTGTCTCTAGTTTGAAGCTATTATGAATGCAATTGCTATGAAAATTCTTGTATAAGTCATTTAGTAGACATGTTTCATTTCTCTTGAGAAAAAATGTAGTAGGAGAATAGTTGGATTATATGGTACATATATTTAACTTTGTAAGAAAGAGCCAAACTATTTTACAAAAAGGTAGTACCATTTTATACTCCCATTGGTGGTTTTTGAGAGTTCCTGTTGCTCCATATCCTTGCCAACAGCTTGTATTGTCATGCTTTTTAATTTGATATCTATTATAGTTTTTATCTGCATTTTCCTGATGATTAATGATGTCTGGCACCATTTCATGTGCTTATTGGCTATTTTCTATACATTTTCTTTTTTCAAATACCTTTTAATATTAAGGAGTACTGCCATCCCATAAGATTGTTTCAATGAGATACCACAATGAGGTACCATTTCATGCCAGTCAGAATAGCTGGTATCCAAAAGTCTACAAGCAATAAATGCTGGAGAGGGTGTGGAGAAAAGGGAACCCTCTTACACTGTTGGTGGGAATGCAAACTAGTACAGCCACTATGGAGAACAGTGTGGAGATTCCTTAAAAAACTGGAAATAGAACTGCCATATGACACAGCAATCCCACTGCTGGGCATACACACAGGAATCGAAAGAGACACGTGTACCCCAATGTTCATCACACCACTGTTTATAACAGCCAGGACATGGAAGCAACCTAGATGTCCATCAGCAGATGAATGGATAAGAAAGCTGTGGTACATATACACAATGGAATATTACTCAGCCATTAAAAAGAATACATTTGAATCAGTTCTAATGAGGTGGATGGCTTCGCTGGTGGCTCAGATGGTAAAGCATCTGCCTACAATGTGGGACACCCGGGTTTAATCCCTGGGTCTGGAAGATCTCCTGGAGAAGGAAATGGCAACCCACTCCAGTATTCTTGCCTGGAAAATCCCATGGACGAAAGAGCCTGGTAGTCTATAGTCCATGGGGTCGCAAAGAGTCAGACATGACTGACTGACTTTCTTTCTTTCACTTTTTTCAATGAGATGGATGAAACTGGAGCCTATTATACAGAGTGAAGTAAGCCAGAAAGAGAAACACTAACACAGTATACTAACACATATATATGGAATTTGGAAGAAGGTAATGATAATCCTGTATGCCAGAGAGCAAAAGAGACACAGATGTATTCAACAGTCTTTTGGACTGTGTGGGAGAGGGCGAGGGTGGGATAATATGGGAGAATGGCATTGAAACATGTAAAACATCATATGTGAAATGAATCGCCAGTCCAGGTTTGATGCATGAGACAGGGTGCTGGGGCTGGTGCACTGGGATGACCCAGAGGGATGGGATGGGGAGAAAGGTGGGAGGGGGGTTCAGGATGGAGAACACACGTACACTCATGGTGGATTATAGTCAATGTGTGGCAAAACCAATACAATATTGTAAAGTAAAATAAATAAATTAATTTGAAAAAAAGAAAATAATACATATATAATGTGGTTGATATTTAATAGACACCAAATAAAAGAGAGTTACTATTTATATACTTTTTAAGAGGCAGAGTTCTAGAAGTCTATAAAAAGCCCACAGAATATACTTTAAATAATATATCCTAGATCCTTGTCCTGAAGAAGGTGGGGAGGAGAAAGAGAGAGAGATAACAGAAAAGAGAAGATGGAGCAAGAATGCAAGAGCCCTCAGGATCTGAGCTGGAAGACTTCAGGGGCAGGAGGTACTGCTTGGTTTAGGAATGATCAGGAGTTTTGCCTTAGAGATACTGAGGTTGAAGGGAAAGCTGGCATCCAAGTAGCTTCATTGCAGAGCTTTAAACTAGGGTGAGTGCTGAGAGCCTAGCCCTGCCAGACCTGCCATCTAAAAGGGTGCCAAACGCCTCTATTTAAAGCAGCAGAGATCTGAAGCATTTCATTAGCCCTGCAGTCACTGGGGGTTGGGGAGCTGGAGAAGACAGCTAAGCATGTGCGAGGGGACATTATAGGAAACCTGGAACAACTCTCTATCAGCAATGCTAAAATTAGCACATCTCCCTCCTCACTGCTCCTCCAGCATCACCTCAACTTTCTCACCTTTACCCCAAGATCCATTCCTGGGCACTAAACACCCTTGCTATAGGGGGCCTTGAAAGCTTGATTTTCTAGAGCCTCTGAAGAAGGGTAAGGGCAGTGACTGTGTCCAGCAAGTTTCTAAGGGCTAAATCTCTATCCCCATCAAAGAAAAAAGAAGTTTTATAAGGATTTTTCTGTTAATCAATATGACATATGCTTTTTTAAATAAGATACCAAACATCACAGCAACATATAAAGAACAGGGTAAAATATGCAGTAGTCCCAAGGTTCAGAGATAATATTTATATTCCAATAGTTTCCTTCCATATTTTCAATATGAAAATACATATATTTCTAAATAAAATGGAAATTATACATCCATGCCATCCTATAATCTTTTTTCAATTACTATTCCACAGAGACCTTTTTTTGCTAAAATGTAAATATGTAGATGAGATGGCTGGATGGCATCACTGACTCGATGGACGTGAATCTGAGTGAACTCTGGGAATTGGTGATGGACGGGGGGCCTGGCGTGCTGTGATTCATGGGGTCGCAAAGAGTTGGACAAGACTGAGTGACTGAACTGAACTGAGATCTTTTTATTTATTACATATTATCTTGGTGCCTATCTAGATTTTTAAAAATTATTACATTCAGTCCTGGGAAGAATGTCTATCCTTTTGAATTTAAAAAAATTTACCTTACCTAAAGCCTTTAGTAGGGAACTTAGAGGGTCAAAGACTATAAACATTTAAAATTATACTGGCCTCTAGAAAACTTGTGTCCCTGCTGACTCAGTGGTTAAGAATTTGCCTTTGATGCAGGAGCCACAGGAGAATACGGGTTCAAGCCTTGCGTCGGGAAGATCCCACGGAGGAGGGCATGGCAACCCACTCCAGTATTTTTGCCTGGAGAATCCCATGGACAGAGGAGCCTGGTGGGCTACAGTCCATAGGGTCACAAAGAGTCACACATGACTGAAGTGACTTAGCACGCACGCTAGAAAACTTATATTAATTTTCGCTTTTATCAATAGTGTATTGGAAAGCCAGTCTCCTCTACCCTTCACAACATGAAGTCAATCCTTTAAATCTTTCTGATTCTAAAAATAAATGTCTCCTGGTTTCCTCCATGTTTTCTTTGGTAATTATTGAAATTTAACACCTTTTCACCTAGTGTCCACAGGTCACTTCTTCTTTTTAGTGAAGAAGATGTATATGTTTACTTATATTGGGATATTCATCTTTGTTGATTTATAAGAACTAGTTACATATGAGGTAGTAATCCTTTGCCATATTTTCAGTATTTTCTCCAAAATTTTTATGTCTCTGAGAAGGCTTTTTCCCCCCAAGGGAACTGTAGTGGTAGCCAGGAGTTGTTCTAACTTTCCTGGCTCTTACTCCCACTGGAGTAAGATGTATTAAAGCTTCTTTGTACTTCCTGGGGTGAAAGGAAGCTAACACCACTTGAAATCCAGCCTCTTCTAAGTGTGTGTGTCTTCCTGTCCTGTGGAGGGTGGAATGCTGGGAACTTCTTTCCCTGACTTCCTTGCAGCTAAGATTTTGACTATAAAGCAGATTTGACTAAATGAAGCCCTTGCTCAACTTTGAAGAGCAGAAGTGAGCTGCTCTTCCTCAGCCTGACTCTTTTTGAGCTGGGACATCAATCTTTTCCTGCTTTGGGACCCGAATTTAGGCTGGAATTCACACCATAAGTTTTTCTACTTTTCCAGTCTTTGAATCAAGGTGGAACTATACTATCAGCTTTCCTGGGTCTCCAGCTTGATGATGGCAGATCTTGGACTTCCCAGATTTCATAATCATGTAAGCCAATTCCTTGTTTTATATGCAAGTGTACAATATATATTTATATATACAATATATATTATATATACAATATTTATAATATGTTGTATGTATTATAAAATGAAATATATTATATTTGAAAGTGTTAGCCACTCAGTTGTGTCTGACTCTTTGCAACCCCATGGTCTGTAGCCCGCCTCTGTCCACAGAATTCTCCAGGCAAGAATACTGGAGCGGATAGTCAATCCCTTCTACAGGGGATCTCAATATACAATATATTTATGGATTCCTCCTATTGGTTCTGTTTCTCTGGAGAACCCAGACACTGGGGTATTGAACCTGAGAACAAAATGCCAACATCTTAAGGACAAGTGACAGAAAGACAAGAAGAGCCTGAATGCTTGACAGCAACTCCTCTTACTCTCCCCACCTGGAACACCTAGATCTAGACCCTTATTATGAGAGAAAAAGAAGAGTCTCTACTGCCTGCACTGCTACATGTCAAGTTTTACTGCCTGCGCTGCTACATGTCAAGTTACCTGCAGTGAAAACTTTCCTGACCCACCCAATTATCTCACATCTCTAAGCCTCATTTCCCCAGGTTATACAATGAGAAAAAAAACAGAAGAGGGAATGACTGTAAATAAAACTCACAGGCATGTCCCAGTGCTTCCTGGCTGCAGGGCTCTGAGCTTAGGGCTCCAGGACAGGCAGCAGAGTTAGTGCCTGAGAGCGAGGACTCTGGGGCCGGATCACCTGGCTCAGAAGCCCAGCTTCACCCCTCACATACACACATAGAAACATTTCTTAGCCACTCCATGTGTCATCTTCCTTGTTTTTAAAGTAGTGATCCTAACAATATTTTCGATAAGAGCTGCTAGAAAGATTAAATGAATTAATCCATGTAAGGCACTTAGAACATTATCTGGCATGTATAAAAATGCTCAATGAACATTATTCATAGCTAAAAATTAGACATGGGTCAGCTCTTGGGTGTTTAGAGTCTACTTGAACATCAAGAAATATAGACATTTGAATATGACTCAAACTTTAAAGATGCACATTCATGATTGAAAAAAGGGAAAATTTTTCTTTCATTCTTAAGTAAACTGAGTACCTTCTTATCACAAGAGATAGGTTAAGAGCTGCCTTCAAGGAAGATTTAGATAAATTAGTGGATGACAAAACCATAATAATATGTCAAAGAAAGAAGCAAAGCATTTTGGGATCACTCCGGGATTTGAATTAATTGTACTAACATGAAAGTGAAAGTGTCAGTCACTCAGTCGTGTCTGACTCTTTGCAACCTCACGGCTGTAGCCCACCAGGCTCCTCTGTTCATGGGATTCTCCAGGCAAGAATACTGGAGTGGGTAGCCATTCCCTTCTCAAGGGGATCTTCCTGACCCAGGGATTGAGTCCGGGTCTCGCATATTGCAGGCAGATTCTTTACTGTCTGAGCCATCAAGGAAGCCCACTAATATAGCAAAAGATAATACTGCATAGCTGTTTTTTTTTTTTAGTTTCTAAATCATTTTTATGAACTCACACAACTTTGTGAGAAAGAGGTAAATACTACATAAAATTCGCTCTGAGCCTGACCCGGTTTTGCTCTTCACCTCATTAAATAATGAGCATAATTCTCATTTTACAGATGAGAGGCCATAGGCTTATCGTGAGGTTCACACGAGATGATGCAAGGGAACATGCTCACTCTCTAACTTCTCTAAAACAGTTGTTTTTTTTTTAAGTGCATGAGATTATCCCCATGTGAAGACTCAGAGATCATATATTCTCCAGTGGTGTCCTACCTCCACCTCAGGTCCCTGGAAAGATCCCCATATTCCTCCAATGGGCCCTATTTAATACACTTCTCTCCAGCTTCTTGGGCTGTGGGAACTGCCCCTCAGAACTCTTTCTGCCTCTCTGGGTTCTCTAAAGACTCCATCTCTGAAGCTGGGGAGGTTGTGAAGGACGTACTCCTGACCCTACCCCGACAAGCCACCTGCCCACCCACAGAGCAACCGGGCCCTTCAGGAATGTGAGCCCCCGGGACCTGGCTCCAGCCTCTGTGAGACAGAAGTCAGAACCTTGCCTTCCTCTCCTCAGAGGCCCTAGATTCCTGAAGCATGAAACTCACTCGAATTGTCTGAGATCTGAGGCTTGGGAAGCACTACTGACTGAAGGAGGCGCTTCTTCCCGAGCCAGGCTGTGCTGCAGGATGCTGCTTTAGGGTCATTTCTGCCCAGGACGGGGATCCTGGCCTTCCTGAAACAGAGCTCTGTCATCACAAATCACAGGATGCCTTGAAATGCAGGGATGGGGAACCTGCTTCCACCTCTCCCTCTTGCAGAAACAGCAGCAGGGAAGCCAGTCACATGCAGATTCAAATGGGTTGAGAACACGGGGTCTGGAGCCAGCCTCTCTGGGCTCAAATCCTGAACCAGCCACTTTCTAGCCCTGTAAACTATGGCAAGTTACTTTCATGCTCTACGACTCTGGTTCCTTTTGGGAAATCAAGAGAATTACAGTACTTACTTCATAGCTAAGAGAATTTGAGTTCATGAAAAGTACCTGGTGTGTAGTGAGCACACAATGAATTTCAGCTGTTTTTATTATTTACCCTGTGATTTTTGAGTAAGTCTTAAACCTGTGAGGGCCTATTTCCTCATTCATAGGATGGGGATAATAACATGTCCAGAGTCACTCTTTTCTCCCTTTGGTAATACTCATCACTCTTGTAACTACACACCCAGTGTTTGTCCACCTGTTTACACAGCAAATGCTTGCAGCAGGGTTTAGTAGAGTACCTAGCACATAGTAGGTGCTCAAGAGTCATTGAATGAAGGAATGGTACTGTTGTCAGGACTGGATGAAATGAAAGAATACTGAATTTGCTTTCTGTATGTGTCTGAGAGGGAGGGATATGGGCTGTCAAGCAACCTGGACTGGCATCCCAGCTTAGTCCGTACTATCTGTGTGACCACAGGCAAGTAGCTGACCTCTCTGAGTGTCCTCAGCTATAAAATGGAGACAGTGATATTGACCTAGTTAGGAAGATCAATGAGGTAAATTATCATTAAGCATTTAGTTCTGTGTGCAGCACACAGTAGGTGGCCCACAAGCAGCAGCTCCCCTCCCTACTTCTCTGCTTTCTATTGACTGAGCCAAATAAATGATAAAATGATATAAATGAACATTTATTGAGCACTTACTGTGTGCCAGGCATTGTGCTAAGAGCATCATAAACAGTGCAATGGTTTTCAAAACAGACTTAGGAGAAAAAAATCTTTTTGTAAGCAAGCGTGGAGTTAGGGAATTGGGGCATTTATACGCACTTTCACAAGATTGAGAAAATGTTAACTGTCTCCATCAAAGAAAGAGCATTATGTATAAGGGAGGAGCTAGTCCATGATGGAGATTATGGACCCACCATTGGCCCTTCATGTGGCTTTATCCAGGGCAGCTCTGAGTCTATCCACAAAGCTTTTATTTGGAAAAAACAGGATTCTGCTGCTTAAAACAAAAATAAATAAGTAAACTGAAATGGCTTGGAAAGTCCTCATATAATGGAAAGAACACAGGCCTGGAGTTGAAAAACCTGGCTTCCTGTCCTGGCCCTGACACTAACCAGTCTGAGACCTTGGACAAGTTAATTCCCCTATTAAGCCTTAGTCCCTTTATGGGTAAAATGAGGAGGGGAGAATAGGGCAACTTTTGAGGCCTTGTCCAGCTAAAACATTCTGAGAGGGTGTGCCCTTCTGGCTCTTTCTCCAATAGAACTTTCCAATGAAAACTGAGAGACCAACACACAAAGATGGACTCGAGTTAAGAGAGGGTGGAAATGCCATAAAGAGAATCGTAAGCTGCCACTCAGTCCAGGACCATCTCATGGACCTTGTTCTGAGCAAATCTCCCTTCATCTTTCAGTCAGCCCTGATGGCCTCTCTTTCATCCTGGTCACTGCCAAATCTCTAGCATATTTCCTCACAACATTCCACTCATTCTTTAAAAGCCAGTGTCAATGTCAAGGTCATTTGTTCATTCAGTGACTAGTTACTGAATATCTACTATGTGCCAGGCACTCTTCTACGGCATATACAGTGAACAAAACAAAACTCATGCCCTACACAACCTAGATAGCATATTCAAAAGCAGAGTTATTACTTTGCCAACAAAGGTCCATCTAGTCAAGGCTATGGTTTTTCCAGTCGTCATGTATGGATGTGAGAGTTGGACTGTGAAGAAAGCTGAGTGCCGAAGAATTGATGCTTTTGAACTGTGGTGTTGGAGAAGACTCTTGAGAGTCCCTTGGACTGCAAGGAGATCCAACCAGTCCATCCTAAAGGAGATCAGTCCTGGATGTCCATTGGAAGGACTGATGCTGAAGCTGAAACTCCAATATTTTGGCCACTTCATGCGAAGAGTTGACTCATTGGAAAAGACTCTGATGCTGGGAGGGATTGGGGGCAGGAGGAGAAGGGGACGACAGAGGATGAGATGGCTGGATGGCATCACTGACGTGATGGACCTGAGTTTGAGTGAACTCTGGGAGTTGGTGATGGACAGGGAGGCCTGGCGTGCTGTGATCCATGGGGTCGCAAAGAGTTGGACACGACTGAGCAACTGAACTGAACTGACTGACCATTACATTTTAAGTTACATGGTGACCTCCCTATTAGATAGTAAGCTCTACTAGAACAATGACCAGAGCCAGAGAATAGCGTAGCCTGCCTCTGAAGAGGTGTCTAGAGATTCCTATAAGAACTGGGAGTCTGCACAGCTTAGTTGGGACAGATGACAAGGAAGCTGGGAGTTCTCCAACTCTGCTCTAAATTCCCCACCAATGGTAAGGGAATGATGGCACATTCCACTGGCCCACCCCGTCCTGCCCTGGTTGTTGCTGTTCCCAATACACATTTATTTTGCATGGGGCATAGGGCTTAGTGCTTGAGATAAACTCTTGAGCAAGACATATGCAACCCTTAAGTCCAGGGTGGTTCTGGGAGATAAGCAAGGACAGAGGGCTTTTGAAAAACAATATGATGAGTGTAATCCCTACAGTCCCCAAATCTCAGGCTGAGCCAAGTTGAGGGGGGAACATAGCCAGTGAGGGCTTCTAAACCCAAATGAGTGTTAATACAGAGTCAACAAAGTGGTTGGGAGTTGGCCATGCCAGTGATATTTTCTGGGGGTGAGGTGGTAAAACAGGTTTTTCGTGCAAGATTGGTCAATATCTGCAAAACACAACCTTATGGAAAGTAGTTATTAGCCCATTTTTTGGATGAAAAGATTAAGGCTCAGGAAGAACCTTATGTAGGTCACTCTGCTAATAAGCATTAGAGCTGTTCATTCCAAAGCATTCATACCAGGTTCTGGGAATAGAAGCTTTTACAAGACATGCAAATAAGAGGATGACACAGCTGGTGGGCAGATTTATAGGCCCAGCTTTGAACGGAAGATCTGGTACCCTCATCCACTACGGAGAAGTTGCTTGCTCTCTCTGAGCTCCAATTTCCACATCTGTTGGCATCTGCTGTAGGATCATGTTCACTTCTACTGGCAAATACAACACATCTGAATATGCTCCAATCAGAGGCTGCAAACCAGTAGCCTGGACTAAATATAGCCTTTGGAGGCAAAAAGAGCCAATGATTTTAGATGAATGTTACAGATGAGGTTTAGACTGGTTAAGAACTTGCCCAAGCTTGCATTGCTGAAACGTGACAGAGGTAGGACTTTGGCAATCTGGATCCAGCATCCAGTCTTAAGTAACATAAGTCTCTACTGCTCTTCAAGTGTAGAGAAGTGGCAGCTGACACTCAACCTCTACATCTGGGAGGCATTAAGGAGTAGCAGGGACTATCATGAACTACAGGCTCTGTGCTTTGACTAAGGAATGCTCCTATGATGGATCATGGGGAAGGCCAGTGAATGTTTTGTGTCTCAGTGTTCTTCTCTATAAAACTGGGATAATAATTCTGCCTGTCTCATAGGGTTAATGTGAAGACTAAATGAGTTACTGTGCCTAGCACACAGCAAATATTACCTAAGTATAAGCTGTTAGTATTGTTACTGTCTGAGGAGTGACTCTTGTCTTAAACATTCATAATGTCCATTTAAATATGGTATGGTAAGCTGGGCACACCACTAGGGATCAATTTCTGACAGTATCTGAGGCCATTTCCTCCACCTTCTGAGCAACACAGGGGCTCCTGGAAGGGTCAGGAATAAACAAGATCTCCAGGACACATGCCACGAGCTCCATGCATTAGCAGCAGCTTCCAGAGCTGGCCACAGCAACCCATCAGTGAGCATGGTTACCACTGACCTCTAGGCAGAAAAGAATGTGAGGTGCAATGGGCAGCCTTCCAGGGACCCAAGAAGGGAGACCTCATCCTTTCAGGATGTCCCTGGCTTCAGATAAAACATTTCCTGTGTTCCAGTTCACAGCTGGCAGGGCCATCGGCAATGACTGATTGCAAAGGATGAGCTGTTGAAAAGATGTGTGTGTGAACCAAACGTCAGCTAGATCAGGCAAAGAGTGCAGTCAGGAGGCTGGGAGGAAGACCATCACCTGTACAATGGTTTGTTTTGCACCTACTAAGGACTTGGCCCTGGGCCAGGCATTCAGGAGGCAGCGAAGTTAGTAACAGTAGCAGCTCACCTGTATTCCCTCCTTCTGAGTCCTCTAACAGCTATGATCTCTTGATCTTTAGCACAATCCTATGACACAAGCAGCCCTCATTTCTTGCATTTAAAGATGGATAACAGAAGAGACCTGTTCAAAATTACAAAGTGTAGCAGAGGCCAGATACTTGGCCAAACTTGTTCCCAAGCTTGCTCACTTGGATACCCAGCTAGGCTATATTTCCCCGCAAACCTTGTGTCTGGGCGCAGCCACGTGACCGAGTTCTGACCAATGGAATAAACGAAACACTGGTAATAATGACGTATAGCTTTGCTAGGCCTAGCCCACAAAAATCCTCCCAGCAGTCCTCCGCTTTTTTTTCCCCTTCTTGTCAGTTAGCAGATGCAAACTGCCTGCAGAGGATCCTAAGGACACAGGGATGATGGAGCCACATGATGGAAGGGGCCTGGCTGGCCTCCTAAGTAACTCACTGAATGTGAGAAATGGGCTTCTTTTGCATTAGGCCATCTAGTTTGTTTCCCCACCATAGTCAGTCTACCTATATACACAAAGGAAAACCAGAACTTGGGTTTTAAAGGCATTCTCCTCTACAGCTGGTAGTTTTTTCTGCTGCTGCTGCTGCTGCTACTAAGTTGCTTCAGTCGTGTCCGACTCTGTGCGACCCCACAGACGGCAGCCTACCAGGCTCCTCCGTCCTTGGGATTCTCCAGGCAAGAACGCTGGAGTGGGTTTCCATTTCCTTCTCCAATGCATGAAAGTGAAAAGTGAAAGTGAAGTCTCTAAGTCGTGTCTGACTCCTCATGACCCCATGGACTGTAGCCCACCAGGCTCCTCCATCCATGGGAGTTTCCAGGCAAGAGTACTGGAGTGGGTTGCCCTTGTAGTTTTTCCTACTTCATTTCAAACAAGCAAACAAACCTTCTTATGGCTGTAGGGTCTTTGGATTTTACCAAACACTTGGATGAATAATGAGCAGTTTCTTTCTCTCACGCCGCTAACCACTGGACTGGCTCTCATGTTGTGTAGGAAGCTTTCAGATGAGTTGCTTTCCACAAAGGTGGTAGTCAATGAACTTTAGGTGAGTGGCACCCATACACAGTATTAATTGTAGCTTGAGACTTCATTGAGCCTACAATCTAGCTGAAAGGATGAGAATCACACCTGCAAAACCAAGAAATATCCTAGAGGGTGGGGCCTATACCGTCCAAGTGGTAGAAGAGGGGTGAGCAGGCAGGGGAGATCTCCTGGTCTCCCCCATCCCACCTCACATCCTTGCTTGTCTGTAAACAAAGTTACACTCTGACGGCGTGCCAATACCGGCTGGGTGCTCTGCCTCCTTACTCCAATTAGTTCTCACAAGAGCTCTGCCGGGATCCAAGCGGTCCATGGATATTCAATCTCTAAGGCCCCATGATCTGTATACTACAGAGCCTGCAATCCTCCCCTTTCGCCTGTGCCCTCCTTTCAGGCACATCTCTCTCCCCAGCTTCCAGCTGCCCTTGAAGGAGTGGTGCTGGTTATCCCTCTAAGGGCATCCTGGCCTTTGACAATCAAGAACCACAGAACCAGATCTCCTGGGAACACCTTGGTTTTCAAGGCATCCTCTGCAGAAGAGTCCCACATTCAGCTGAAGGGTGTAGCAGGGCCCTCGATACACAAGCTAGGAAGTCCCTGAGACAAGAGGGCTGAAGGTTTGCACAGCTGGAGGCCCCGGGGAAAGGTCTGGCAGCAGCTGAAACTAACTGACCCCATCTGGAAGCAGAGCCTCCTCAAGGGACATGGAGGGAAGAAAGGAGACAGGAAGTGGCTGATCTGCTTGTTCTCAGGAAGCTGCAAGGCCTGAGAGACGCTGTTCCCTGGAAACCAAAGATCTGCTGTTTCTCAACACGTGCTCCTGGGACCCCTGCATCACACTCACCTGGCAAGCTGGAAAAGCGGATTTGGGAGCCACAAACGTAATGAATCCAAATCCTGGGAAACAGGAATCCACATGTTAGACAAGCTTGCCAGAGAGTTCTGATGCCCAGTAAGGTTTAAGAAGAGAAAATGCCACTTACTGAAACAGTACTAGCTAGTTCTTCCTTAGATGCCCTACTCATTTCTGCCATTTTGCCCATCAGTGACTCATAATCTCAGGAGAAAAATAATAAAGAGGTTACTAACTATTGAGTGTTCAAGAAGTGTACCATACTCCTCTAAACACTCTGTATGTGTCTGTTAGTCACTCAGTTGTATCCGACTCTGCAGCCCCATGGATTGCAGCCCACCAGACTCCTCTGTCCATGGGATTCTCCAGGCAAGAATACTGGTGGGTTGCCATTCCCTTCTCCAGGGATCTTTCCAACCCAGGGATTGAATCCAGGTTTTCCTGCATTGCAGACAGATTCTTTACCGTCTGAGCCACAAGAGAAGCCCCTAAGGTCCCACAGGGCAGGTATTAATATCACTGCTCTTCCACACCTACTACTCTCCCTATGGGTAGCTAATGATTATGCATGCTGTCAACATGCCAGACATTGTTCTCTAAGTGCCTTACAAATATTATTTTATTCCTCATAACCTCCTTATAATAAAAGGATGATTATCATCCCAATTTTGTAATGGTGACCCTAAAGCACAGAGAAGTTTCGTAATTTGTCCAAGGTCAACATAGCCAGCAAAGGGCAGAGCCAGGATTTGAACCCAGGCAGCACATTCCAGAGGCCACACCCTTAAAAAGAGGTTCAGTTCAGTCAGTTCAGTCGCTCAGTCGTGTCTGATTCTTTGCGACCCCATGGACTGCAACACACCGGCTTCCACGTCTATCACAAACTCCCGGGGTTTGCTCAAATTCATGTTCGTCAAGTTGGTGATGCCATCCAACCATCTCATCCTCTGTGGTTGGAGGTGGTTTGTTTTTTTGTTGTTGTTGCTAAAAATAGGTTAGCAAACTACAACCCACAGGCCAAATCTGGCTAAATCCAGCCTACCACCCATTTTTGTAAATAAGATTTTATAAAGTACACACTTACACTCGTTCAATCATGTATTGCAAATGTCCACTTTCACGCCACAACCAGAGCTGAGTAGTGGGGATTGAGACCAAATGGGCTGCAAAGCTGAAAAAATTTGATACTTGGTCCTTTACAGAAAAAGTGCGCTATTCCCTGCCCTTAACCACTGTGGAATACCCTGAGATCAGCATGAGCGTGCAGTGTGAAGGTATGCCCACAGTTAGAAGGTAACTGTCAACCACAAACTGGCACTTGCCCAGAGGGTTCACCAGTGACTGAGCAGCAACAGCAAGGGCATGCACCATCTGCCTCTGCAGATTGAGCCCTGTGCTGCTGCAGCCGCCAACCTTCAACACCCTCTGAGGGGAATTCAGGGTGGGGAGTGAGGCGCTCTGTGCTTGAGGGATTTAGTGCTTTTCTAGATATGAAAAGATGCAAGGATTGGGATCTCAGCATGCAAAATCATTTCCTAAAAATGTCCAGCTACCTGAAGTTCTGTTCCTATGTGTCTCTGATAAACCATAACTTTCCAGCTCTGCATGGCTGTATACACCCTGTACTGCCATAGGTGCCAATGCCTCCCGCCTGGCCCAGGGAAGATACTCCATTAATATTCAATGAGTGAATAGTTTAAGCATATCATACTGTGGTACGGCCAGTCAAGTCTAGAGAAACAATTAGGTCGACCCCACCTGAGAATGTCCAGTCTTTCTGTTGCACTTATTACAAGACTTTAGGGGTCTCCTTGCCATGATAACCTGTCCTATCAGCCTAAATTAATTTGAAGGTTTAGAGTGTTTTGAGGATGTCTTAATTGTCTTTGATCCCAGTATGCTGCCCATCCCAACTTAAGAGTATCTCAATGGTCTCCATCTAAACCCTCCATCTAAGGGTTAGTCTCAAACCCAGGCTAAACTGCTTTGCCCTTGACCCTAGAGATCAGGGTCCTAAAGCCTTAAGACCTAGTCTTAATCAAAAGAATGATGATTTGTAAGTTCGAGAATGCTGGTTAAATTCTGGCTGCTTCTCCATCAGCTGTGTGACCCTGTGCAAGTTTCTTTACCTCTCTGAACCAACCGCAAGCTTCCTAATCAGTGCCATACAGTTTACTGCAGGGACAGGACTCCTGCAGAGCTGCCCCACCACACAATAGGCCTCAGAGGATGGACCTGATTCTTTTATGATGATGATGGAGACAGTTTAGAAGAGCTGTCTGCCAAAAGACCCCAAATCCATTATGCATGTTTTATCTTTGTGCTCCCAGGGTCTTGAATAAACAATGTCTTCATCCAGCTTTTAAAAGACACTAATTCCGCCTCAGAGTAACCATCCCCTCCCACCCCAGCTGAAACTTGGCCGGCTCTATGCCTGGCTGCTGGCCTGAATTTCCAAACACTGTTGGTTTAGCATTTCTCAAATGTACCCCATTAACACTAGGCACCGGTCAGCTCTCCTCCTCTCTGAGCTCAGGTCTGACCGGCACAGTGAGAGGTGGAGCCAGCAGTGTGAGGCCAGCCTGCCTGGCTCTCCTCTGTGAAGCAGGTTGGTGCTGGGGTTGGTCTGCCTGGGACTGGAGGCACCTGTCAGCATTTTGCATGAGGGGGTGCACGCAGGTCAGATGCAGACACAAGCGGTGTGCTCGGAGACCAGGAGAAAGCGCAGTGGAATGAGGGGGGTCTGGGAAATGCGAACAAAATATATTCTCCCAGTTGGCACTTGAGGGGAAAAAACAAGACCTTGAACGAGGCTTAGCAAAAAGCCACTACTCTGGGAAGCAGGAAAGAACTCTGCCCTGGCATGCTCTCCAGCTCACTTGCTGTGTGTCTTTGAGCAAGGTACTTGCCCTTTCTGTGGCACTTTTATTTAAAAAGATAAATGGATTAGACTCGGCCACATTTTCAAACTCTTGCTTGGCAGCAGAATTCTTTTTCAAACAAAATTTTACTTGGAATTTTAATATAGAAATAGATGAAAGTGGGATTGATTCTCTGTATAAAGATGGCAGGAGTGGAAAAAGCGGGAGCTGGAATCCTGCCTGCTAATAAGCCTTGCTAATAATCTGAAAGAAACCAGGAGGTACCTCTGTGGAAAGGTTTGAGAACCATATGCCATGATAGACGATCTATAAAACTTCAAGTGATGGCAGCTTCTGATTCTGGCAGCTTCAGCTGCTACTGCTAATAACGGTAATTGTTATTGTTGTGAAGTCGCTAAGTCGTGTCCAATTCTTTATGACCCCATGGACTGCAGCACGCCAGGCTCCCTGTACATCACCATCCCTCGGAGCTTGCTCAAACTCATGTCCATCAAGTCGGTGATGCCATCCAATCACCTCATCTTCTGTTGTCCCCATCTCCTCCTGCTCTCAATCTTCCCTGGGGTCAGAGTCTTAATGGTAACGGCTTTTATTTATTGAGCACTTCCTTTGTGCCAGGGCTGGACTTGACTTCTATCTTATTTACTTTTAGAGTCAGTAGAGACTCCTGATTCCGAGCCCTGATTCAAATCCCAGCTTCACCAATTTAGCAGCTGTGTGACCTTCGGCAAGTCCATTAATCTTTCTGTGCCTCAGATTCTTCATATGGGAAATAGATTGTTCTGAGTATTAAAGCAATTAATCGCCATAAAATGCTTAGAACAGTGCCAGGTACATAGTAAGCAACCTATGTTAGCCACTTTTCTCACAACTAAATAAATTGTTATATCTAATTTTTATAAGCACCACTCTGTTTCACAGATGAAAGGAATTGAGGCTCAGAAAGGTGAAGAGTGCACCCCTAGGTCACACAATTAATAGGTGATGGAAGGAAGACCTGAATTCAGGTCTGCTCAGCTGTGCAGCCTGTGGTCTTAACACTTAGACAAAACTCTAGCGTTCCTGACCCTACAAGTCAGGGTCCTGGTCCTAGTAATTTGCTTAAGGACTTCCGAGCCTAGAAGGAAGGATATTTAAAGATGGCTACAGTAATTTATGCTTGCAGGAGTTACGGTGTCAGTAGGGTTAGAGTCTGAACACCTTACTGAACGCAAATTCCAAGCAGAAAAAAGGCGTTTGATTGCCAGAGCCCAGGGCTAACTGATGGTCTTTATTAGAGAAAGGACATAGGCAGCCCCAAGCTAGAGCACAGAAGAGTGGAGAACGGGCTGATTTTCAGCCCCCACTTGGAGGGCACCAGATAGGCCTTTGAGCAATGCACAAGCTGTACAACCTTACACAACGACCCTTACTCTTCCCCTGCCTCAGAATTTGGTGGAGAGCAGCTCAGGGAGAGACTGAATTCGGTTGGATGAGAAAGACGAAGACTAGTCTCAGCCCTGCCCTGATACAGCTCTGGCTGAGGAGAAGGAGCAAGGAGGCAGCGCAGTCAGGAAGCTCTGTCTGATCGCTCAAAGCAAATGCAAGCCACACAGTCACTTTATGTCTTTGTGCTTCCTTCTTTCTCAGAACAGAGGGTGGCAATAAAAGACGGCTGTATGGCTCTCTCCGGGTAGCTGAATGGGAGCCAAAGCATCATATGGTGAACAAATGCTCTGATTGCCCACTGCAGAGCTGCCGCTGCACATTATTAAATGGCACCAACCTCTCCTCTCACCCCTGATCCCTGGAAATGAATAGCTACCCACCCACCCAGAAAGCCCCAGTATGCTGCCACCAACAGAGGCCCAAACACCGGCTCCAGAATTAAGAGAAATCAGAGTGTGTGGCATGGTTGTATGAACCTGGCTTTAAATTCAGACAGAGCTGGTACAAATGCCAACTCCACCCCTCATGCACAGTGAGACTTTGGGTAAGATACTGAACCTCTCTGAGCCCCAATTTCTCATCCATAAAATATAACTTATGTACTGACCATGCAAGGAGGATTATCTGTAATAAATGCAAAGTGCCTGGTATGGTACCTGAGACACAGTGAATGCTTTAAATAGCTATATGCATAGTGCCTTCACTTATTCAATGAAGACTGACTCCCAGCCTGCTGAGAATCAGCCACAGTAAATATGATGGGGGAGGGTTAAGTTGTTTCCCTGAGTGCCACTTCGATCTGAAGGGTGAGCAGGAGTTTTCTAGCTGAAATAGGGAGGAAAGAACTTTCCAAGCAGAGGGAACAGAATATGTGAAAACCTGTGATGAAAAAGAATAGGTGAGGGTTGAAGAATTGAGCAAGAATTGACAAGGCTGACGCAGAGAGAGCAGGAGGAGGCTAGCAGGGTGGGCAGGGACAGACCACACAAGCTACAGTGAAGATTTTGGTCTAAGAGTACAAGGAACATATTAAAGGGTTTTAACTGATGAAGTGACACAGTCAAATCAGTGTTTTAAGAAGCTCACTCTAAAAAGAGTATATGCTGTATGATTCCAACTTTATGACACTCTAGAAAAGGCAAAACCATAGAGACAGAAAAACAAGATTAGTAGCTGCCAGGGGTTAGGGAGGAGAGAGGATGAATAACCAGAGCACTGGGGATTATTAGGGCAGTAAACTGTCCGGTATGATGCTATAATGGTGGATATATGTTATATATTCATCAAAACCCACAGAATGTATGACACCAAGAATGAACACTAGCGTAAACTATGGGCTTTGGGTGATAATGATATTTCAGTGTAGCCTTGTCAGTTGTAATAAACGTCCCACTCTGGTGGCGGACATGGATAATGGGGCAGACTTGTGGTGGGGAGGACAGGGGGCATACGGGAACTCCGTGTACTTTCCTCTCTATTCTGCTGTGAAGCTAAAATCTCTCTAAAAATATAAAGTCTATTAATTTGAAAATAAATAAATAAAAGAGAAAAAAACTCAGTCTGGCTGTGGTATAGAGCATAGACTGGAAGCCAGCAGGGGAGACCACAGAGCTAGGTTTTTCTGTTGTCTTGCTGGGTTCCCTGGGGACAAGTTATATAAGCTCTGAGAACTCCAGTTTCTCCGTCTGTGGTACAGGGACAAGAATATAAAGGGACACAAGGTATAGGACATGTGTTGGGTTCACTCTGGCAGAACGTGAAACAGTGAGCTCAGTCCTGGGAAGACAGTGTCAGGATCCAAAGCTCTTTGTCGGGGGACAGTGGGTATCCTCTGATGGTGTTCTGTAGCAGGTAAAAAGTCTCAGTGTCTACTGCCAAGGGCAAAAGTATTTATAAGAATGTATGGCCCAGGGCTAAAGCTGTGTTTCATGCTTTGGGGGAAATAAATTATAGTAACAGCTAAGATTTACTGACTACTATCTACATTAGTTCAGTCCAGTTCAGTCGCTCAGTTGTGTCCGACTCTTCACGACCCCATGGACCGCAGCATGCCAGGCCTCCCTGCCCATCACCAATTCCCAGAGTTTACCCAAACTCATAGTTTACCAAACTAACTAACTACATCACAGGTCCTATTATAAGTCCTTTTATGAATTAGTGCTTTTCACTAGGACCTACTATCATCTCTGTTTTATCTGGGCAAACTGAGGCACAGAAAGGCCTATCAGCTTGCCCAATGTAAGTGACAGAGCTGGTTTAAAATAAAATGAAGGGGGAATTCCCTGGTGGTCCACTGGATAGGACTCTGCACTTCCATTTCAGGGGGCACAAGTTCAATCCTTGGTTGAGGAACTAAGATCCTGCATGCCACATGTCACAAACAAAAAAAAGTTATCAATTAAAAAAAATTAAAATCAAAAGATACAAGCCCAAGTTAATTGTGGAAGTAGGTTGTGTAAGCATAGAACCGTCATGAAATGGCATAAACCAGATTAGCTGTGACCAAGGACCCAATCTCGGGGAAGCAGTATGGTAGAGCCCTTACAGCCGTGAGTTTTGAATTAACCCTCGTGGATTTAAACCCTGGCTCCTCCACGTTCCATGTGACCTCAGGCAAGTTGTTTAGTCACTCTGTGACTCAATTTCTTTATCTGTAATATAGGAATAGCAACAGGCCATAGAGTTTTTAATTAATGTATGTTTCAGAACAAAGAAGGACAATACAAACTTCTAAAAGAGCAAGGCTAGGGTTTCAAATGGGGGTGGGACTCAAACCTGGCACCCAACCCACAGTTATCAAAGACCACGCTAGAGACCAGTTTGCAGCAACGACGAAAACATGACCTCTGCCCTCAAGGACCTCCCAGTCTGGGTGGGAGGATAGGTACAAATGCATAAAACAAATGGCAAGATGTAAGAATCAGTTATTCAAACAAAATGGTGCTAGTCACCACACTAGCCAGTAGGGATGCAGTGACTGGCAAACAGACAAGATCCCTCCCCTCAAAGAGCTTATAGGCAGGGACCACAGACAGACACAGCAGCAGTGCTGACTGCTGTTCATTAAAATATAAAGCATGGAGCGGCTTAGAGATCCACAGGGGAGGTTATTTCAGATAGGATAATCAGAGAAGGAAGTGGTGGCACCTGAGCAAAGCCAAAAGTCATGTGGAGTGAGCTGTTTTTATATCTGGGAGAAAAGCCGCCTCAATTGTGTCTGACTCTCTGCGACCCCATAGTCTGTAGCCCATCAGACTCCTCTGTCCATAGGATTCTTCAGGGCCACCAGGGTCCTCTGTCCATGGGATTCTCCAGGCCAAGAATACTGGAGTAGGTTGCCGTGTTCTCCTCCAGGTGACTTTCCTGACCCAGGACTGAACCTGCATCTCTTGTATCTCCTGCATTGGCAGGTGGGTTCTTTACCACTAGCGCCACCTGGGAAGCCCTTCCCAGGCTGAGAATAGCAGGTGCAAATGCCCTGAGGAGAGGAGAATACACGTGACCTGTTTAGAGAATGGCACAAAAGAGGAGGACTGGTGTGGTTCATGGGAAGGAAGGGGGAGACAGAGGAAGTCTAGACTACAGGGGCCTACAGAGCATAACCACGACTGTGAACTCCACTCTAAGAGAGATGCGAAGAACTCGTGGGCTTGGCATCTGATTTCATTTCGGAAGAATCACACTGGCTTCTGTGTGGAGAATGGATTGAATGGGGCCATAGTGAATTAAAGTGTCCTCAAATTCTTTGCTGCTCCTTTCATCAACTGGTGGGGTCTCCTTAACTCTAACTGCCCCTGGCCCTGTCTCTGACCACTAGCATGTGGCAGAAGTGAGGCTATGGAACTTCTAACTCTGACCTCTTCAGATATTAATATTTACAACTTCTATGCCTCTTGTAACTTGTCCTTTTGAAAAGCAGTTGCTATATGAGAAGTCTGACATCCTGAGACCACACTGCTTTGAGGAAGTGCAATAGCCACGGGGAAGAAAGGACACGTGAAGGAGCATCGAGGCACCAGAGACATATGAAGGTGACAGGACTGTCCAGTCCAGCCCAGCCAGAGGGCAGGCACAGAACTGCCTGTCCCTGCCCTACCCAGATTCCTGACCCACAGGCCACAAGCAAATAAAACGACTGAGGTTTTAAGCCATCAGGTTTTGGGGCAGTCTGTTACACAGCTACTGATAATTGAGACAGGGGCAAGGAGGCTAGTGAGATGGGTACTGCAGAAATCCAGGTAAGGGAATGAGGCGATTTGGTCTAAGGTAAGAATGGTGGGGTGTGTGTGGGTGGGGGTGGGTGTGTGGGGGGGGGTGTGGGGGTGGGGGTGTGTGTGTGGGGGGGGGTGTGTGGGTGTGTGTGTGTGGGTGTGGGTGTGTGTGTGTGTGTCAGTCGCTCAGTAGTGTCCAACTCTTTGTGACTCCCATGGTCTGCACCCCGCCAGACTCCTCTGTCTACAGAATTCTCCAGGCAAGAATACTGGAGTGAGTAGCCTATCCCTTCTCCAGGGGATTTTCCTGACCTAGGGATGGAACCTGGCTGTCCTGCATTGCAGGCAGATTCTTTACCATCTGAGCCACCAGGGAAGCAGGAATGGTAGTGGGGAATAAAAAGTGCTGACGTGAGAAAAAGTTACACACCCATCACCATCAGGAGCAACTCAGGGACCTGGAGACCCCACAACCCGCTGGGCACGGTGCTGCCTGGTTTCTCTCTGCCAGTCCCTCGTTCAGTGAAGGGTTGATTGTCCAAGGACGGACTTCCTTGTAAGAAACTTCACTGCCATCAAGACAAACTACAGAAGGTAAAGAGATATAGTCCAGAATGCCCTCAAATAGGCTTAACAGCATAGAAAAGCTCTTTATTAGCAATGAAGACATGTCCCAGAAAAACTGTTCATCTTAGCATAACATCTAATGTGTATGCTCTATTTCATAATTTAGCAAGCATGCTCATACCCATTGCCTCTTTTGATTCCATCTACTCTCCTATGAAGTTGGAAATGCCACCCTCAAACACAAATGAGGAAGCACACTCAGAAAGGAAGCAATGACTATTCTATAGCCCCACAGTCAGTAACCAGTAGAGCTAGACTTTGAACCTGTAACCTCTCTACGCAAGTTCAATTTTTTTATATGACTGTTCTAAAATTTCCACACTTATTTTAAAACCACACAGATTAATATCAAAGGATCGTTCCGTGTTAGTTGTCTGCTTGCAGCTCTTCTTCACAGGCTAGGTGTACAATGGACTTTAAAGCAGAGTCCTTGGACTCCTGGTTTTGAAAGCTTGTAGGTAGAGCTTGACAACATACAGATTCTCGGGCCACACCCAGGAAACAGACTTTCTGGTAAAGGGGCACAAGCATCTGTGATATAATAAATAAGCCGGAGTAGGGAGAGGAGTCTTAAAATATTCGCCTTCATGGGAAAGGCTGAAAGTTACTGAACTGCTGGGTCAATCAGCCATCAGGAAGCAGACAGACATGCTTAAATGAAGAGACAGAGTCTGACTGTAAATGGATTGCTCCTCTATGCTGTCTGCGTGAGGAAGGGATCCTAGACAGTCTCCTCCTTCCCCTCCACCAGATTCACCCTGGGAGTCAGGAAAGGAAGAGTGTGCAGGACGAGTTGTGGGGTGGGAGGACGAGGAAGGGGCAGGCTGAATATCAGCAGAGCACCCACTGTTTCAGGCATTAGCAGACCTTCCCATTTGGCCCTCAAATTAGGCAATACTTCCATTTTACACCAGAATGTGGGAGTCAGGAAGTGAGGTTACTTGGGCAGTCATACAAACAGTGAGTCCAGATTCAAACCCAGGGCCACCTAGCACCAATGCTAGTGTTGCTTCTGGTATCAAGTTCTGCCACGCAGATGGAAGGGTAGTGTGATGTGAAGACACGGGAGTCTGAACCCCATACTCCTGCTCATTCTCTGTGTGACCATAGACCTAGGCCCTACCCTTCTCAGAAAGTATCCCTTCATTTCATTCAAAAAGGGGATCAAATTACCTGCCACTGAGAAGTTCCCAGGTACTCAGCAGCTTGTTAGTAAAAGGTGATTGTTTCTGAATGAGAAACAGAATGCCCAAGTCAAAAGGGTGAAGTGAACATTGGGCAATTTCTCCCCCGTAAATAGTGCCAGGCTGGGAGCAGGAGCCCGGGAGGGCGGAGTGGGACTCAGCACGGGAGCCATTCCTGGGAGTGGCAGCAGCAAGGGGGAAGGAAGGTGCATGTGGGGAGGGCAGGGGCTCTCCGAGGGCCTCCCAGGTCTCTCGTCCCCAGTTCTATGATCCTGGGAAGCAGGAGCCACACTGTTTTTCCCCATCAGTGCACCGCTCCCTCTCCTGGGGGAGTTGGCAGATCCGCAGCTGGCCTGTTGGCTGGAGGCGCATGGGCAGCGGAGCCTGGCATTTCTTTACAGGCTCTCACTGTCTCTCTCTTGTGCTGCTTTCTTCCCGTTCCCACGCCCCACCTCTGCAAGTCCCCAGGGATTCTGCTTTCTCCTGCAGTGCTGAGGGCAAAGGCCCTGGACGATGAGATAGACCGGGCCGTCCCCCTCCAGGGCTGCTCCGCCGGGACCCTCAATGCCTCATTGTCTCTGGCCTCCCAGACCCCATCCCCTCCCGGGGAGAGAACGCGGTAGGCCCTGTGCTGGTCAGCAAGTCCATGCCTGGTGCAAGCTGGCTGGAGTCCTCTCACTGGTGAGCTTTTTATTTTGCAAAGTTGTGGGATTCTTATTCATTTGACGAGTCGGTCAGTCTTGAATGCCTTCAGCAAAGATTTCGGCACTGTGCCAGGCGCTGGGGGTACCACTTAAAAAAACAGTCCTTAACCTGATCCTCGAGGAAGGTCTAGTCAGTGGGAGGCATGAGAAGTAAATAGCAATTACTAATCTCGTGAAGCGATCACAGTAAGGGATGAGCAGTAAAGACAGGAACACAGAGCCATTAGTTAAGGGCTGTTTCATTCCTTCATTCACTGAACAAATAGTTACTGAGAAACTGATATGTGACAGGCACTGTTCTAGGGGCTGAGAATACAGGGAAAGCAAAACAAAGTCCCCGCCTACAGGGTCTTCTCTTCTAGAAAACAATACAATAAAATAAATTACATAATAGCATACCTTATCTATATCTGTAATATAATCAACACATTATATAATCAATAAATAATATTGATAGATTGTATTAATATAATACACATTATAATAATCATAACATTAACATTATTAATGTGCTTCCCAGGTGGCATGGGTGGTAAAGTACCCGCCTGCCAATGCAGGAGACGTAAGACATGTGGGTTTGATCCCTGGGTCAGGAAGATCCCCTGGAAGAAGGCATGGCAACCCACTCCAATATTCTTGCCTGGGGAATCCCATGGACAGAGGAGCCTGGAGGTCTACAGTCTATGGGGTTGCAAAAGCTTGGACACAACTGAAGAGATTCAGCACACATGCATGCATGCCCAAACTAATTACATAAAGCGTACAATTGGTATTTAATAGTTTACATTATATAATAATATTACATTAATATGTTGTATTAGTGTATCTAATCTATTAGCTATCAATCATCTATATATCGTCCATCTATTTATTTACCTATCCAGAGTTTCAGGCAGTGACAACTGCCTGAAGGAAAAAACTACATAGTTGAGCTTCGACTGTGGGAATGGTATGGTCTGGCAAGGTCTCTCTGAGGAGGTAGCATCTGATCAGATATTTCAAAGGAAGTAAGAGTGTGTGTCGTAGTGACATCTGTGGAGTGCTTTAGGAGAAAGGAAGAGCAGGTACAAAGATGGTCCCTGAAAGGTACAGACACGGTCCTACCCACTTCATGTGTTTCACTCTCAGAACTAAGTGGGTTTCCCCACTTTACAGATGGGGAAACCAAGAGCTGGGGAGGTGGAGACACTAATTCAGGGCCTCTCAGCTTGCAGCAGGGAGAGCTGAGACCCACCCCAGGTGGTCTGCTTTGCCCAGGTAAGGGGACTTTCGGCTGTGAAGCCATCTACCTGGGCAAGTCCTAGATGCTTCTTTGCAAAGAGCAGGGGTGCAAAATTCAACTTTGCGGAAGAAGGCAGAAAAAGGCACATGGGTAAACCAGGCTGATGGGGGTCTCGCCTTCCTCCTTGGCCTCTTCTGGCCCCAAAGCCAGTGTGTGCACTGGCTCACACTGGTGCACACCTGTGTGCACATCCATTCAGAGTCAAGAGAGAGAGAGGGCAGCGCCTCTCCCAAGTCCACATGGCTCACTCTGCTCACATTATTTAGGTTTCTACGCAGGTCTACTCCTGCAAGAAGTCTCTCCTGATCACTCACCTCAAATACCAATCACCTTTGAACTCTTCTTGGGCTTCAGCCTTTGCTCACAACCTGCCATTAGACTGCATATTTGTTTTCTAATTTGTTGTCAGTTTCTGTAGCTTAAATCTCAGCTCTACAAAAACTATTGTCTGTCTTGTCCACTATTATATCCTCTGTGCCTGGAAAATCTTCAACGAGTGAAAGAAAGGAAAGGAGGAAAGCTCAGTGAGTGTGTAGCCACTTAAGAGAATCAAAGGAAACACTTTTCCAAACAGACACAGGCACCAAGAAGGGAGAGCAGAAACTGAGCTCTTTGTAATCTGCTGGAGGGTACCTGGCACTCTAAATTTGCTCAATAAATATTTGTTGCATGAATGAATATCCGGAATTTGAAACTCCAAGTTCAGGAAGCTCAGAAGACTTTGAGCAATTATGTGTGAAATAAACATGATTTTATAATATTCTTTGATGAGACATCTGAGAATTCTCAGGACAGAGGTTCAGGATGGAGAACTGACCCTAACACAAAAGGATGATTTGGACAAGACATCCTCCTCCCTGACCCCAGGGGCACAACTTGCCGGTCTGTAAACTGAGGACGCACAGGAAATTCTAAGGGATTCTTCTAACTCGGGACCTCTAAGATTCTGTAAAGTAACTTTTCCTCTGGGCCAGGCCCACACATCTCCATCTTGCCCCAAACATTCTCCCTGGAAACACGAAAGCTAGAGCGGGTACGGGGGTAGTTTCTGAGTCTTCAGTGCCTCTCCTCAAGTTCTTGTGTACTTATGCTTGCTGGCTCCCTCTCTTCAACCCTCTCTGAGGTCTGACCTTCTAATGAGCAGAGACACATTATCAGCCGCCGTGGTTTGAACGGGTGCCTGTAATTTAGTGTTGCCTAATGCTGGACACTGAGAGCTGGGCTTGTGTAATTAGGCTGGGGCCTCATTAACGTCTGCCTCCTTGGGTGTTTTTCATTCTTGGTTTCTCCTATCCTGTATTTTGAATCCCATCTGGCTGTATGGACACGGCTGCCCTTTTTTTATTGCTCCATTGTGAAGCCAGGCTTGAATCTGGGCCCAGAATGGCCACAACCATCCACAAAGCATGAATCTTAACATGCCCTGGAATGGCCCCTGCTCTGCTCTCTAAATACAATTACGCAACTTTACTGAGAACCTGGGTTGTCTGAGTTGCTCTTGAGCACCTCGAGCTGGCTGGCAGTTCACTCTTAGTTTGGGTGTTTGACAGAAACCAGAGTAAGGGGTGCTATCAATTTAATTACTACAATTACCCATGATTTAGCCAATTCATGTGTAATACTTTACCATTTACAAAGCACTAGTAGAACCTGGCCTTGAGCAGAGAAGTGGGCTGTTTTGTTTACCAGAGATTCCTAAGAGAGTTATTCTCTTCTGGCACCCGCCTGCCCCCACCCCATTCTTCACTGCCCTGCTCTGAGCCCTGGGAGACTGAACTCTGCGGATAGTTGTATTGGGCTCTTTTGCTCACTGGGCCAAAATGAGGCCCAAGCAGGAAACTGGAGGGCAATGGTGCTTCTTTCTAGTGCCCACCCTGCTTCAGTGCCAAGACCTTGGAGGTAGTTAAGTTCCTAGACAACTACCGCTTCAATTACATGGCTCTCCTGCCCAAGTATAGATGAAACCTTCCAGACTGAGTCTATTATTTCTACTTCCTCCCCTTGTCCCTTCATCCCTAATGATGATAATCGCTTCTTGATGTTGTTATTGGATGCCCCATGTTCCCTGAGTCCCAATATTCTTCTATAAGTGATTGCTTCATTACAATCTCTTTTAAATTATTTGGGGGTGTATTCTGTTTTCTGCCTAGTGCCTGTCTGATACAATTCTTAATATCTGAAATGGAGCCTGGAACATAGAATAGGCCCTTAATAAACACCTATGGGATGAAGGAATGAACAAACTTTCACATATAACATCTCATTTAATTCTTTTGAAACTATGTAAAATGATACAATCAACTTTTATAGATGAAAAAGCAGAGAGAGATAGAATCTCATATCTGAGCAACAGATTTCTGAAGGAGAGCAACACATACTCTGTACCCTAGATGAGCCTAAGCCATACTCAGCACCCAGGAGAAATCTCTACTTCCTGCTGTTTCCTGCACAGACCCAGAGTCCACTCAAGTCAGCCTGGGGTGGGCTCAACAGGACTGGTGCTGAGGAGTGGACAAAATTTATGGATTTAAAGACATTTGGGAACTCACTTGGCATAAAATCAGAGACCTGGATTCAAATTCAAGCACTGCCTCTTTCTTCGAAAATGTGTATATGTTTAAGGTGCACAGCGTATTTTGTCATGTGTTTAAGATGTACAACATGGTTTGATATATGCATACATTATGAAATGAAAACCATGATCAAATTAATTAACATATCACCTTTCATACTTAACGCTTTTCTGTATGCTAAAAAAACACTTGAGATATAATCAGTAGATTTCAAGTATACTATACATACACATATGGAGAAGGAAATGGCAATCCACTCCAGTATTCTTGCCTGGAGAATCCCATGGACGGAGAAGTCCATGGGGTCGCAAAGAGTTGGACATGACTGAGTGACTTCACCTTCACCTATACATCTACTATAGTCAGTACACTGTACCTGAGGTCTCCAGAACTTATTCATCTTATAACTGAAAGTGTAAACCCCTTGACAAACATTTCCCCATTCCTCTCACTGACCAGACACTAGTCACCACCATTCTATTCTTTGTTACTAAATTGAAAATTTTTTAGATTTCACATATAAATGAGATCATGCAATATTTATCTGTCTCTGACTTAATTCACTTAGCATAATGTCCTCTAGGTCTATCCATGTTATTGCAAATGGCAGGACTTCATTCTTTTTTAAGGCTGGAAAACATTTATACACACACACACAAACACACATATATGTAATTTTGTAAATCCATCAATCCACTGATGGACATGTGGATTGTCTCCACACCTTGGATACTATGAATAATGTTGCAATAAACATAGGAGAAGAGATATCTTTTCAACATAATGATCTTATTTCCTTTGGATATGACCCAGAAGTGTGATTTCTGGGTCATACAATAGCTTTATTTTTAATTTTTCAAGGAAACTCCATACTATTTTCCATAATGGCTATACTAATTTACACTCCCTCCAACAATCCACAAGGATTCTCTTTTTGCCACATCGTCAACCACACTTATCTTTTGGTTTTTGATATCAGTCATCCTAACAGGTGTGAGGCAGTATCTCATTGTGGTTTTCATATGCATTTCCCTGATGATTAGTGATGTGGAGCAGCTTTTCATAGACCAGTGGCCATTTATATATCTCATTTGGAAAAAAAATGTCTGTTCAGATCTTTTACCCATTTTTGAAATTAGGTTATTTAGTTCTGCTATTAAGTTGTTATGAGTTCTTTATATATTTTGGATATTAACCCCGTAGAAAAATGGCTTGCCTTTTCAGTTTGTTGGTTTCCTTTGCTGTGTAGACTTATTTTTAGTTTCAGATTAGTTTTCTTCCTGTGATTTATTTCTGGTTTCATATAACTGTGGTGTGAACAAATATCTGATATGACTTTAATCTTAAATTTGTTAAGACTTGTTTTGTGCCTAACATATAATTTATTCTGGAGAACGTTCCATATGCACTTGAGAATGCATATTCTGCTGCTCTTGGATGGAATGTTCTGTGTATGTCTGTTGGGTAGAAAGCATCACTACGTACAAAGCTAGTGGAGGTGATGGAATTCCAGTTGAGCTACTTCAAATCCTGAAAGATGATGCCATGAAAGTGCTGCACTCAATATGCCAGCAAATTTGGAAAACTCAGCAGTGGCCACAGGACTGGAAAAGGCCAGTTTTCATTCCAAATCCAAAGAAAGGCAATGCCAAAGAATGCTCAAACTACCGCACAATTGTACTCATCTCACATGCTAGTAAAGCAATGCTCAAAATTCTCCAAGCCAGCCTTTAGCAATACGTGAACCGTGAACTCCCTGATGTTCAAGCTGGTTTTAGAAAAGGCAGAGGAACCAGAGATCAAATTGCCAATATCCGCTGGATCATGGAAAAAGCAAGAGAGTTCCAGAAAAACATCTACTTCTACTTTATTGACTATGCCAAAGCCTTTGACTGTGTGGATCACAATCAACTGTGGAAAATTCTGAAAGAGATGGGAATACCAGACCACCTAATCTGCCTGTTGAGAAATCTGTATGCAGGTCAGGAAAAAACAGTTAGAACTGGACATGGAACAACAGACTGGTTTCAAATAGGAAAAGGAGTCCGTCAAGGCTGTATATTGTCACCCTGCTTATTTAACTTATATGAAAAGTACATCATGAGAAATGCTGAACTGGAAGAAACACGATTGCCGGGAGAAATATCAATAACCTCAGATATGCAGATAACACCACCCTTATGGCAGAAAGTGAAGAGAAGCTAAAAAGCCTCTTGATGAAAGTGAAAGTGCAGAGTGAAAAAGTTGGCTTAAAGCTCAACATTCAGAAAATGAAGACCATGGCATCCGGTCCCATCACTTCATGGGAAATAGATGGGGAAATAGTGGAAACAGTGGAAACAGTGTCAGACTTAGCTTTTTGGGCTCCAAAATCACTGCAGATGGAGACTGCAGCCATGAAGAATTGATGCTTTTGAACTGTGGTGTTGGAGAAGACTCTTTTTTTTTTTTTAATTTACTTTTATTTATTTATTTTTTATTTATTTATTTATTTTTTACTTTATTTTACTTTACAATACTGTGTTGGTTTTGCCATACATTGACATGAATCCACCACGGGTGTACATGCATTCCCAAACATGAACCCCCCTCCCACCTCCCTCCCCATAACATCTCTCTGAGTCATCACCGTGCACCAGCCCCAAGCATGCTGTATCCTGCGTCGGACATAGACTGGCCATTCGATTCTTACATGATAGTATACATGTTGCAATGCCATTCTCCCAAATCATCCCACCCTCTCCCTCTCCCTCTGAGTCCAAAAGTCCGTTATACACATCTGTGTCTTTTTTGCTGTCTTGCATACAGGGTCGTCATTGCCATCTTTCTAAATTCCATATATATGTGTTAGTATACTGTATTGGTGTTTTTCTTTCTGGCTTACTTCACTCTGTATAATCGGCTCCAGTTTCATCCATCTCATCAGAACTGATTCAAATGTATTCTTTTTAACAGCTGAGTAATACTCCATTGTGTATATGTACCACAGCTTTCTTATCCATTCATCTGCTGATGGACATCTAGGTTGTTTCCATGTCCTGGCTATTATAAACAGTGCCGCAATGAACATTGGGGTACATGTGTCTCTTTCAGTTCTGGTTTCCTCGGTGTGTATGCCCAGCAGTGGGATTGCTGGGTCATAAGGTAGTTCTATTTGCAATTTTTTAAGGAATCTCCACACTGTTCTCCAAAGTGGCTGTACTAGTTTGCATTCCCACCAACAGTGTAGGAGGGTTCCCTTTTCTCCACACCCTCTCCAGCATTTATTGCTTGCAGATTTTTAGATCGCAGCCATTCTGACTGGTGTGAAGTGGTACCTCATTGTGGTTTTGATTTGCATTTCTCTAATAATGAGTGATGTTGAGCATCTTTTCATGTGTTTGTTAGCCATCCGTATGTCTTCTTTGGAGAAATGTCTATTTAGTTCTTTGGCCCATTTTTTGATTGGGTCCTTTATTTTTCTGGAATTGAGCTGCATAAGTTGCTTGTATATTTTTGAGATTAGCTGTTTGTCACTTGCTTCATTTGCTATTATTTTCTCCCATTCTGAAGGCTGTCTTTTCACTTTGCTTATATTCTCCTTTGTTGTGCAGAAGCTTTTAATTTTAAATAGGTCCCATTTGTTTATTTTTGCTTTTATTTCCAGTATTCTGGGAGGTGGATCATAGAGGATCCTGCTGTGATTTATGTCGGAGAGTGTTTTGCCTGTATTCTCCTCTAGGAGTTTTATAGTTTCTGGTCTTACATTTAGATCTTTAATCCATTTTGAGTTTATTTTTGTGTATGGTGTTAGAAAGTGATCTAGTTTCATTCTTTTACAAGTGGTTGACCAGTTTTCCCAGCACCACTTGTTAAAGAGATTGTCTTGACTCCATTGTATATTCTTGCCTCCTTTGTCAAAGATAAGGTGTCCATATGTGTGTGGATTTATCTCTGGGCTTTCTATTTTGTTCCATTGATCTATATTTCTGTCTTTGTGCCAGTACCATACTGTCTTGATGACTGTGGCTTTGTAGTAGAGCCTGAAGTCAGGCAAGTTGATTCCTCCAGTTCCATTCTTCTTTCTCAAGATTGCTTTGGCTATTCTAGGTTTTTTGTATTTCCATACAAATCTTGAAATTATTTGTTCTAGTTCTGAGAGTCCCTTGGACTGCAAGGAGATCCAACCAATCCATTCTGGAGGAGATCAGCCCTGGGATTTCTTTGGAAGGAATGATGCTAAAGCTGAAACTCCAGTACTTTGGCCACCTCATGCGAAGAGTTGACTCATTGGAAAAGACTCTGATGCTGGGAGGGATTGGGGGCAGGAGCAGAAGGGGACGACAGAGGATGAGATGGCTGGATGGCATCACTGACTCGAAGGACGTGAGTCTGAGTGAACTCCGGGAGTTGGTGATGGACAGGGAGGCCTGGCGTGCTGCGATTCATGGGGTTGCAAGGAGTCTGACATGACTGAGCGACTGAACTGAACTGAACTGATAGTTCAAGCTTAATGTTCTTATTGATTTCTTGTCTGAATGATCCAGTGATGACAGTGGGGTCTTGAAGTTCTCTATTATTATGGTATTGCTATCTACTTTTCCCTTCATATTTGTCAATATTTGCTTCACATTTTTATGTGCCCTAATGTTGGGCACATATATATTTACAATTGTTGGATCCTCTAAATAGATTGCTTTTTCATCGTATAATGTCACTTTTGTCTCTTATGACGGTTTTTAGCTTAAAGTCTATTTTGTCTGAAATCAGCACAGCTACCCCTGCTCTGTTTTGGTTCCTGTTTGCATGGAATATCTTTTTCCATCCCTTCACTTTCAGTCTAAGTATGTCTTTAAAGCTAAAGTGAGTCCCTTTTAAGCAGCATCTTTTTTTTTTTAATTCATTCAGTCATCCTATGTCTTTTCATTGAAAAATTTAATCTATTTACATTTAAAGTAATTATTTAAAGTATCATTGCCATTTTGTTTATTATTTTATTTTCTTAGGCCATCCTCTATGGCATGTGGGATCTTAGTACCCTGAGCAGGGATTAAACCTTCACCCCTTGCATTGGGAGCATGGAGTCTTAAGCATGGGACTGCCAGCGAAATCCCTTCCATTTTCCTAATTGTTTCTTGGTTGGTTTGCAGTTTCTTTGTTCCTTTATTCCTCCTTTGCTGGTTTCCTTCATGATTTGATACTTTTCTATGCATGCATGCTAAGTTGCTTCCGTTGTGTCCAACTCTTTGTGACCCTATGGACTGCACCTCTCCAGGCTCCTCTGTCCATGGGATTCTCCAGGTAAGAATTACTGGAGTGGGTTGCCATGTCTTCCTCCAAGGGATCTCCCCAACCCAGGGATCGAACCCTGGATCTCTTATATCTACCTGCACTGGCAAGCAGGTTCTTTACTACTAGCAATACCTGAGAAGCCTACTTTTTAGTAGTAGTTTGCTTTGAATTATTTGTTTTTCTGTTTTGTGTATCTCCTATAGGGTTTTGCTTTATGGGTACCATGCTGCTGCTGCTGCTAAGTTGCTTCAGTCGTGTCCGACTCTGTGTGACCCCATAGACGGCAGCCTACCAGGCTCCTCCGCCCATGGGATTTTCCAGGCAAGAGTACTGGAGTGGGGTGCCATTGCCTTCTTTGTATGGGTACCATGAGGCTTACATAAAACATTTTATTGTTACAACAGTCTATCTTAAGTTATCAACTTAACAACCTAACTTTATTTCCATATAAAAACTACTCTTTTACTTGCCCCTCCCGATAGTCTATGTTTTTGATGCCACAATTTATATCTTTTTATTTTGTATAGTCATTAATGAATCATTGTGGCTATTGTTATTTTTAACACTTTTGCCTTTTAACCTTTTTACTAGACTTAAAAGTTATTTACACACCACCATTACAGTATTAGAGTATCCTTGAAAAGTGAAAGTGAAAGTTGCTCAGTCGTGTCTGACTCTTTGCAACCCCCTGGACTATACAGTCCATGGAATTCTGCAGGCAAGAATACTGGAGTGGGTAGCCGTTCCCTTCTCTAGGGGATTTTCCCAGTGCAGGGACTGAACCCAGGTCTCCCACATTTCAGACAGATTCCTTGCCATCTGAGCCACCAGGGACGCATTCTTAATCTGACCAAACACTTACCTTTATCAGTTTTACAGGGGCTTCTATGATGGCTCAGATGGTTAAAAAAAAAAAAAAATGCCTGCATTGGAGGAGACCCTGGTTCACTCCTGGGTTGGGAAGATCTCCTAGAGAAGGGAACAGTTACCCACTCCAGTATTCTTGCCTGGAGAATTCCAAGGACAGAAGATCATGGAGGGCTACAGTACATGGGATCACAAAGAATCAGACATGACTGAGTGACTAACACTTTCACTTCTTTCATCAGTTTTGTTTTCATTTCACTAATGAGAATCTTCTTATTTTTCTAAGTTCCCACTGTCTAAAGTTCAGATTCTTTGATCTCGATATTTGTCTAATGGTATTTTTCTGTACTACTCATAATGTATACTACTTTAATGACTCTGTGTGCATGCATGCTGTGTTGTTTCAGTTGTGTCCAAGTTTTGCAACCTTATGGACTACAGTCTGCCAGGCTCCTCTGTCCATGAGATTCCCTGGGCAAGAATGCTGGAGTGGGTTTCCAGGCCCTCCTCCACGGGATTTTCCCAACCCAGGGATCAAACCCGTGTTTCTCCTGTCTCCTGCAGGTAGGTTCTTTACCACTAGCACTACCTGGGAAGCTCTTTCTGCCTCTTTAAGCAGCTCTAACTACAAAACAGTCTTCCCCTTGTTAAAGAGGCAGTCCAGTAAGTGGTGACACAAACACTATGGGACCAAGTACCTAGGCCTGAATCCTAGTTTTGCCCCCTTACTGGCTGGAGACCTTGATTCCATTACCCAACTTCAGTCTTCTCATCTGGAAAATGTGGATGATAATAGTACACACTTTACAGGGCTGTTGAAAGGATGAAATGAGTCAATACATGTTAAGTGCTTGGGACAGTGCCTAGCACATAGGAAATGCTACAAAGTATGGGTTACGTAGATAAAATTCATGAATTCTGTATGTGCAATCAAGCTGGCTTCATCAAAAAGGATTTTTTTTTTCCTGGCTCTAGTTTGGAAATGAGCCTGGAGTCAAGGCCTTGAATAACATCATCAGGTCATTGACTCTTATTCTCTGTCTTTGCTGTGTTTTCCTTTGCTTTTGCTTCATTCTTAGCAGATCCTTCCCTCCAGGACAAACAGCCATGGCCACCAGCAGCTCCAGGAGAGCATTCCACTGGCTCAGCAGCCCCAGCAGAACAAATATGTTTGTCACCCAAGAATTCCAGCAAAGGTCTCACATGAATTCTCACTGACTTGGCTTGGGTCCCAGGCTCTCCCTCCTAAACAGTGTGATATTCTGATTCTAGGCAAGGGAGAAAGTAAGGGAATTCCAGAGAAACATCTACTTCTGCTTCATTGACTACACTAAAGCCTCCAACTGTGTGGATCACAACACGCTGTGGAAAATTCTTAAAGAGCTGGGAATACCAGACCACCTTACCTGTCTCCTGAGAAACCTGTATACAGGTCAAGAAGCAACAGTTAGAATTTGACATGGAACAATGGACTGGTTCAAAATTGGGAAAAGAGTAAAACAAGGCTGTATATTGTCACCCTGCTTATTTAACTTATATAGAGTATATCATGTGAAACCCCAGGCTGGATGAATCACAAGCTGGAATCAAGGTTTCCAGGAGAAATAGCAACAATCTCAGATACACAGATGATAGCCCTCTAATAGCAGAAAGTAAAGAGGAACTAAAGAGGTTCTTGATGAGAGTGAAGTGAGTGAGTGAAGTTGCTCAGTCGTGTCCGACTCTGAGATCTCATGGACTGGAGCCTTCCAGGCTCCTCCGTCCATAGGATTTTCCAGGCAAGAGTACTGGAGTGGGTTGCCATTTACTTCTCCAGGGGATCTTCCCGACCCAGGGATCAAACCCGGTCTTCTGCATTGCAGGCAGACACTTTACCATCTGAGCCACCAGGGAAGCCCTGGTGAGGCCCCTGATGAGGGTGAAAGAGGAGTGAAAAAGTTGGCTTAAAACTCAACATTCAAAAATCTAAGATCATGGCATCCAGTCCCATCATTTCACAGCAAATAGATGGGGAAAAGTGGAAACACTGACAGATTTTGTTTTCTTGGGCTCCAAAATCACTGCAGATGGTGACTAAAGCCACAAAATTAAAAGCTATTCACTCCTTGGAAGGAAAGCTATGACAAACCCAGACAGCATATTAAAAAGCAAAGACATCACTTCGCAGACAAAGGTCCATATAGCCAAAGCTATGGTTTTTCCAGTAGTCATGTACAGATGTGAGAGTTGAACCATAAGTAAGGCTGAGCACCTAAGAACTGACATTTTTAAATTGTGGTGCTGCAGAAGACCCTTGAGAGTCCCTGGACAGCAAGGAGCTCAAACCAGTCAATCCTAAAGGAAATCAACCCTTCATGCTGAAGCTGAAGCTCTAATACTTTGGCTACCTGATATAAAGAACTGACTTATTGGAAAAGACCTTCACACTGGGAAAGACTGAAGGCAAAAGGAGAAGGGGACAACAGAAAATGAGATGGTTAGATAGCATCACCAACTCAATGGGCATGAATCTGAGCAAACTCTGGGAGATAGTAAAGTACAGGGAAGCCAGGTGTGCTGCGGTCCATGGGGTCACAAAGAGTCAGACATGACTTAGCGGCTGAACAACAACAACAACAACTTGAATCCACTACTGCTTCCAAGGGTGAATCTCCCCTACAATGTTTGGGTGTCCCCTGACCATGGGAGAAACAAGGATATGACATGGGGGACAGAAGTGTTGTGAACTGAGGAACAAAGAGTAGTCCAATGTCCCTGCCCATCTATGGTTAAGGGTGGCTGAAGACATTCAGTGGGCTCAGGTGAGGGAATATTTACCAATTTCTATAGAAAAATTTCAGTATTTTAATAACCAGTACTGCTATACACACCATTCAGATTATCAGCCTGTTGGACTGATTTAAATTTATCACATTAGTTGTGTTATTTATAATACCTGTTCTGCATTGGCTTTTCTCCTTTTGTCTTCTCTTATTATTTCTATTTTTCTCTTATCACCTTTAAGTACTACATTTCATTTCTATTTTTAGTAATTACCACAGAGATAACCTTTAATTATTCTTTAATTCTTTAATTTTCATTTTTAACTTCTTGAAGCCTATTAATAATCAATATATTGACTTTCCTCTCTGATACTACAAGGGCCTCAAAATATCTTAATTCTATTTAACCCCTGAATCTACTTACTATGGTATATTTTAATCCTTCATATATTTTTCAAATCCATAAGATATTATTACTACCGTTTTTTGAAGATACCATTTATTAACATTTCCACCTTCTTTGCTCTTCACATCTTCTTGCTGCTTTATGTTATAATGAGATCATTTTCTTTTTCTTGAAGTACATACTTTACAATTTCCCTCAGTGAGGTCTTTGTGAATATTTTTATTTTGCCTTATTTCATAAAATACTTTCACTTCATTAACACCTTTTCAATGCTGTTTAATATGTCATTAAACACAACACTTCTAATAATGTTGGTTATTGTAGTTTTCCTTTCTAGAAGTTCTTTTTGATTTTAATAAAATTTGTTCTGTCATTTTTTTATAGTTTCCTATACATAGCATATTCAAAAGCAGAGACATTACTTTGCCGACTAAGGTCCGTCTAGTCAAGGCTACAGTTTTTCCTGTGGTCATGTATGGATGTGAGAGTTGGACTGTGAAGAAGGCTGAGCACCGAAGACTTGTTTTTGAACTGTGGTGTTGGAGAAGACTCTTCAGAGTGCCTTGGACTGCAAGGAGATCCAACCAATCCATTCTGGAGGAGATCAGCCCTGGGATTTCTTTGGAAGGAATAATGCTAAAGCTGAAACTCCAGTACTTTGGCCACCTCATGCGAAGAGTTGACTCATTGGAAAAGACTCTGATGCTGGGAGGGACTGGGGGCAGGAGGAGAAGGGGATGACAGAGGATGAGATGGCATCACTGACTCGAAGGACGTGAGTTTGAGGGAATTCCGGGAGTTGGTGATGGACAGGGAGGCCTGGCGTGCTGTGATTCATGGGGTCACAAAGAGTCGGACACGCCTGAGCGACTGAACTGAACTGATTCCTTGCGGACATCTTTCAATCTGATTTTTTTCAACTTAATATGTAGGATTTTTTTCTTTTAAGAATGTGTGTCTGATCATTACAGTATATGGTGTCTTTGAGAATATCTTCTCTGCTGTCTATATTTCCTATTTCTTCTCATTCATGAGCTTCCCTGGTGGCTCAGAGGTTAAAGCATCTGCCTGCAATGTGGGAGACCTGGGTTAGACCCCTGGGTTGGGAAGATCCCCTGGAGAAGGAAATGGCAACCCACCCCAGTATTCTTGCCTGGAGAATCCCATGGACAGAGGAGCCTGGTGGGTTGTAGTCCACAGGGTTGCAAAGAGTCGGACACTGACTGAGAGACTTCACTTTCACTTTCTTCTCATTCATGGTGTCTATGCCTTATTATTTTTTACTATGTGCTAACCATTATACAAAAAATGATCTGAATAATTATTTGAAGCCTAGGATGAAAGTGCCTTCCACTACACAGGATTTGCTTTTACTTCTTGCATGTCTGGGATTACCATAAATTAAGATTAATGCTCGAAGTTCCCTGGAAGGTCAATCAAAGTGCAATGCAAGCTGCAGTTACTTATGAGGACTCATATACCTATGGTTCACATTTACCTTGAGATGTAGTTCCTTTGAGGTCTCAGCTTATTTGGGGGAGGCCCTACCATTACATCCTAAGTAACCCTGGGTATTGATTTCTTTCTCCCTTGCCCCTGCTAGACTATCAAAACCAATTTTCAAGTTTGTTGAACTTAGCAATACTCACAGCAAAAATGAAGCTTTTGTACTCATTTCTCTCTCTGGATTTCTACTTCCCCATCATTCTCTTCCTGGAAAGTTCTTACTACCATGTCAACTCTTTGATGGCTTTGAAGATATCATTATTTACAACCAGCTTTGAAGCTGTTTCCAGATAATCCAGAATTGGTCTACCATTATTGGAAATAGGAAGCCATGTAATGTCTTCCTTGGCACACAGCAGGTACTCAGTAAATAATGGCTGAATTAGTTGAATTACCATAATTTCCTAAACATACTCCCTTTTTTTTTGTTTGTACAAGAACTGTTTCCTATTCTTAAAACACACAGAATGCCCATTAGAACAAATACCACCTTTTCCTCAAATTTATTCCTGTTGTCTCTACTTTCCCAAATATGAATCCTATTTCTTCTCCATCTGAATCCTCACAAGACCTGGTCTGTATCATTCTCTCGGTACTTAACTAGATAGAAATGTTTTAATATGCTCTTTATTGCTCCTCCAGATTTATACTTTCTTGACATTCCTGGGCTTCTGAAGAATTCCCTCATGTCCCGTCTAGTTCAGCATATATTACAGATTTGGGTGGGTGGGCGGGAATATTATATCCATTACTTTTAGGTGTGATGTCCTGAGAAGGGAGTCTCTGAACATTGATTTTTCCCTACTGCTGAAAGCAGGATGCAGCTTATTTTAAAAAATCTCATATTTGTACAGCACTTTATAATTATTAACAATAGGGTGTTCTCACATACTTGCCTTCTACTTTCATATTCACTATCATCATGTGGCAGATGAGAATCAGAGGGCAAGAGAGAGTAAATAATATTACTGAACACAGCCACAAAGTCAGAAATGAAACCCAAGTCTTCTTTGTCCAAGCCCAGGGATCATTCCAGGGTATTCAGCTGCTTCCCCATATTATTTGTGCCATTAGTCGTTAATGTGCAATAACACCTAAACTCTTTGGAAGCATACATTCTACACATGAAAGCATGTGCAGTGCAGGAGTTAGGCTACAGGCAACAAACAGAGGGGTTGGCTCTGAAGGTACTTCATACACACCTCTGGAATGAAGGTTTTCTGTACCGTGGTCTTCCTTACCTCACAACCTTGGTTCCATTTCTCATGACCTGCATGTCCACCATACAGCCCCCAGTAACATAGGCGGCTAGATTCAACTCTGAGAATTCGGCCTAAAAGAGAAAGCAAAACAATAAGGATTCACAAAATACTAGGGATGCCAATGACTCATAACATTTATATGTGCCAAATATACATTTAAATCTCATGTGAAATTAGTAATATTATTTATCTCTCTTTTTGAAAGATGAAGAAGCTGAGATGCAGAGAGGCATGGTGACATGTCCAAGGTTACATCACTACTAATTTCTACCTCCTTGAAGGTAGAAGAAGGTACTCTAACTCTAAAGGAGTGGACAGGCAGGGGGAGAGAGAGGTAGGAGGTAGTGGTATAGAGAAACTCCATAGTTACCAAGAGAGCGGCAGAGACAAGAGATACAAGCAGTACTCTTTTTTTCGGTCCCCACTAAGGAGTATTCTTCATGTTTATGTGCCAACTACAATGTCGCATTTGTGTTTTATTAGACATTTCTGCATCCTTCTAAGTTCATCTTTTTGTTGGCTTATTTGGTTGAGCAAGCTTTAAAATTTTCTGTTGCTATTCCTATGGAATGTGCGTGTGCTAAGTAGCTTCAGTCATGTCTGACTCTGTGCAACTCTATGGACTGTAGCCTGCCAGGCTCCTCTGTCTACAGGATTCTTCAAGCAAGAATACTGGAGTGGGTTGCCATGCCCTCCTCCAAGGGATTTTTCCAACCCAGGGATCAAACCTGCGTTTCTTATGTCTCCTGCATTGGCAGGTGGGTTCTTTACCACTAGCGCCATCTAGGAAGCCCTTTCCTATGGAATACATCCCTCCTACCAGGTTATATGCTCCCTGGGGATAGTGACTTGATGTTATAACCATTTCCTAGGTTTGCCATAACAAAGTACCCCACTAGGCGGCTTAAACACAGAAAACTGTGCTTTCTCACAGCTGTGGAGGATAGAAGTCCCAAATCAAGGTGTGGGCAGCACTGGTTCTTTCTGAGGGCTGAGCAAGAAGGCTCTGTTGCAAGTTTTTCACACTGCAAGGTCACCTTCTCTCTGTCTCTTATCAGTATGTTTCTCCTCTATGCAAGTCTCTGTAGCCATTCGACCAGTCATACTGGATTAGGACCCACCCTACTGACTTCACTTTAACTTGATTATCTCTGTAAAGATCCTATCTCCACATACCTGTGTCCAACTAAGGTCACATTCTGAGGCACTGGGCCTTAGGACTTAACACATGAATTTTAGGAGACATAATTCAACCTGTAACCCCACTCTAGAAAATGCATAATACTACACTGACTTATATAGAAACCAAAAGCTATTTCTTTGGATTTAATGAATAAAAATAACTGCTCACATACATGCAACACTCACTATGTGCCAGGTACTGTCCTAAGCATTTTATACGTATGAATTCATTTAATCCTCATACTTGTCTACATGAAAAACCAAGGCAGAGAGAGATCAAATAACTTGCACACTGTCACACAGTAGGTAGCAGAGCCAGGATTTAACCCCAGGCAGTCTGGCTCCAGCCTGTCTTTTAACTGCAGCACCCCACTGTCCCCACTGTTTAGCTAAATAAGGCATTAGGTGGACTGCAACTGGGAATTTTAGGGACCTAAAAATAAACCACTCAAAGAGAAAAACAAGTTTACATTGAAGGGAAATATCATTTCATGGTGATTTAGATGTATCCCCTTGGAATCATTTACCAGAAATTATGGCCAAAGACCTAGCTATCTTCCCAGATGGCATTAAAGCAGATCCAGAGTGCCTGTGTCTCTTGTTTTAATTAATAACCTCATTATGCTGTGGAAAGGTGAAAAGCAAAGAGCTCTGTAATGAGGCCAGGTTGGTAAACAGTGGTAATGACCCAGTAATTAAATCTAATGCCTTAAAAATTCAGTCCATCATGTTCAAGATATTTCATTGGTAAGATTACAAAGAAGAATTAGCGAGAAAAGTTCTTGCTTGTGTGGAGAAAAAAGAAAGCTGCAACACGGAATTGCTGGGCACAAGATATGCCAAGAAAAGGAGTGAATCAGAATCTTGGATGGTAAAGTCTCCAACTAGATGGCAAAGACCCAGGGGCTATCTTGCTGCTCAAATGGAAAGAGAAATACCTGGATAGAAGACACCCTCAGGCTTGGATATACAAGTCAGAAGTTCATCTGGTTCAGATCTGAGTGTCTGCAGTTGTTTCCTAGTCATAGTTTATGAGTAATTATAGGAGGTAGATTCCTGGGTTATAGGACAGCAAGCAACTTTCATGCACTGGAGAAGGAAATGGCAACCCATTCCAGTATTCTTGCCTGGAGAATCCCAGGGACAGAGGAGCCTGGTGAGCTGCCATCTATGGGGTTGCACAGAGTCAGACACGACTGACGCGACTTAGCAGCAGCAGCAGCAGCAGCAGCAGCAGCAGCAGCAGCAGCAGCAGCAGCAGAGGTAGCTAGAATTTGCAGGGCAGAGTAAAGATACAACTGCACAGAAAAAGGCCTCCAGGCACAGAGAGCTGGAGTAGCAAAGAAAGGGCACTTTCCTATATTTATCTTTCTAAAAATTTCAACAACCATGGAAATGAACATTGAAGTATCCAACCATCTCTCTTTCAACACAGCAGGATGACCCTGCTGGTAGAATCCTAAATATCAGGGCCTGGAGAGCTCTCATAGACTGTAGTGGGTTAAATCGATTCCCCTAAAAGATATGTCCAAGTCCCAACCCTTGATACCTGTGAATTTGACTGTGTATAGAAAGAGAGTCTTTGCAAATATAATTAAGGCTCTCAGATCCTAGATGAGAGTGGACCCTAAATATAAGAAGATCTATTTATAAAAGAAGAGAAGGGGAGACAGAGGGACCCAGGAAAGAAGGCTGTTTGAAGATGGAGGCAGAGACTGGAGTTACATTGCCCCAAAACCAAGGAAAAACAGGAGTTACTAGAAGGTGGAAGAAGCAAGGAAGGACAGTCTTCAGAGGGAGTACAGATCTGTTGACACCTTGATTCCAATTTCTGGCCTATGAGAGGATAATTTATTTTAAGCCACAAGTTGTAGTAATTTGTTATAATAATCCTAGGAATGTAATAAAATAATTTTGGAAATTGGATCCAATTTTAGTATTGCATGCAAAGGCGTCAGGGTTCAAAGAAGGTCAATTGGTTTAGGTAAGGCTCCTTTATCCACTTCAGCAAACACATACTTAAATGCATATATGCACACACGCACAAAATAGAGCACTACTATGAGAGTCATGTTTCTTCATTTTCTGCATAAGTTAACCTTTTGACCTCAAAAACATTTTGGTCCCAATTATTTTTAATGTGATGTCTCTTTACTATATACTAGGCATGGTGGTATAGATAAATAAATATTTAAAGAAACTACATTTAAAAGTAACTGCTCAGTATCTGATGATTTTGGTCAAGTTACTGACTGCTTAGAATCTCAGTTTTGACACCTCTAAAATGGAGGCAATAATATCAGTGGTATCTAGCTTTAAAACTGTTAGTGAAGATTCAAGATAGTGTATATGAGACACCTAGCACAGAGCTGAGACATACATAGGAGGAAGATCTCTATAAACAGCTGTCATTATTATATTCAAATATTTAACTGTCTTAGCGAGAGTAAATTGAAATGCATAAAAAATGGTATAACCAGAAAAAGAGAAACCTTTTCAAATATTTATAACATAAACAATTTTTAAAATATTAAGGCATACAATATAAACAGTAAAGATTTCTGTTTAATTAAGTCCAAAATGGAGTAATAGGGACTATATTTACACTGTCATCTTAAACTTGGAAAGCCAGACAAAATACATTAATAGTTTTCAGACACTGAACAACAGGCATTACAGGACTATGACCTTGCAGAAAGGAAACACATGAAATTACCTCTGTGACTGCCCTAGCTGACTGCCTAGAGGCAGTTTTCAGGTGCGGGAGAATGCAATCAGTGCCCAGTAGTCTCACTAAGCTGAAGAGTCAAACGTTAAAATCAGGGAGGCTGCAGAAGGCAATGGCACCCCACTCCAGTACTCTTGCCTGGAAAATCCCATGGATGGAGGAGCCTGGTAGGCTACAGTCCATGAGGTCGCGAAGAGTTGGACACGACTGAGCGACTTCACTTTCACTTTTCACTTTCATGCATTGGAGAAAGAAATGGCAACCCACTCCAGTGTTCTTCCCTGGAGAATCCCAGGGACAGGGGAAGCCTGGTGAGCTGCCATCTACGGGGTTGCAGAGAGTCAGACATGACTGACAGGACTCAGCAGCAGCAGCAGCATCAGAGGTGGCTAGAATTTGCAGGGCAGAGTAAAAGAAAGATACAACTGCACAGAAAAAGGCCTCCGGGCAGATCTGTAAGTCTTTGGCTGTGTACTGCTATGAGCATGCATGAAAGGAAACTTCTCAGGGCCAGTGACAGAACTATCAGAAAACAGTCAACTCATACTCCAGAACACACACAGGGCTGGGGATAGTGCGTGTTCTCACCAGGTAAAGTGTAAAGACTTTGTAGTAAGAGTCGAGTTTTCAAAAATTTAGTAGTGGGGCTAAATGAGCCCTGGATCACAGTGTGCTCTGGATCTAGGATGACCAACTTGTCCTAGTTTACCTAGAGCTTTCTCAACTTTGCAGAAGCTCACCTCAGTCTCAAGTTTTTCAAATTTGATGAAAACTATAAACCTATAGGCCTAAGAAATTCAATGACTCCCAAGCAGAAGAAACATAAAGAAAAGCATACCAATGTACATAATAATCAGCTTACTAACAAGCGATGAACAGAAAACCTTCAAAGCAATCAAAGGAGAAAAATATACTTTATACAGAGAGGCAAGGAATGACAGCTGGGCTTCCTTGGTGACTCAGTGGTGAAGAATCCACCTGTCAATGCAGGAGACACAGGTTCAATTCCTGATCTGGAAAGATCCCACATGATACGAAGCAACTAAGCCCATGTGTCACAAATACTGAGCCTGTGCTCTGATGACTTTTTTCTTCAAAGACTTCTTAATTTGAATTAGAGTCAAGTCGTTACAGTCTACCATGCCTGTAGGCACCTCACTTTCACTTTACATTTTGCCATAAAAAGTGCATTTGTAAATACTCTCGGACTTGGAAGGAAGTCTGTTCCTTTTTTGTCAGTGTAGTTCTCTGCTTCTCAAGGTGAATAACTGACTGCAAGACAATAGTATGAATCATGGGAGTTCATCACACATGCAGAAGTAGAATGTGTAACAAGAACACAAAGATGGAAATGGAAATGTACTATTAAAAGGTCCTTACACTGTATATAAAGTGGTATAACGTTATTTAAAGATCAGTTCAGTTCAGTCGCTCAGTCGTGTTCAACTCTTTGCAACTCCATGGACTGCAGCACATCAGGCTTCCCTGTTCATCGCCAACTCCCAGAGTTTACTCAAACTCATAGATCTTGATAAATTAAAGCTATTGTAAACCTTGGAAGAATGCCTCAAAAAAAGAGGGATAGCTAAATTAAATTTCACAAATTTTTACAGATTGATGGATCTTAATTGATCTGTGCTTGCATAATCAATATCAACTTTCCAGATGGTGCTAGGAGACATAAGAGACGTGGGTTTGATCCCTGAGTTGGGAAGATCCCCTGGAGAAGGAAGAGTCAACCCACTCCAGTATTCTTGCCTGGAGAAGCCCATGGACAGAGGAGCCTGGCGGGCTACAGTCCACAGAGCTGCAAAGAGTTGGACACAACTGAAGCAACTTAGCATGAGCAATCAATATCAAGATGAAAATTGGTAACAATTCCAGCCTCCCTGAATACTCTGTCAACTTCAATATAACTGGCATCAACTTTCACACCATGATGCTACCACTTTGATACCTTCTATTTTTGTAGCTTAGTTTTGTATGTTTTTGAACTTCATATGAATCTCAGAGTATATACCCTGCGTATTTGCCTTTTTTCACTCATCATTATATCTGTGTGATTCATTCATGCTGTTGGGCTTAGAATAAATCATTTTATTTCTGTGTAGTGCTCCAATGCCTGCACAGGGGTGTGTGCTAAGTCTCTTCAGTCGTGTATGACTCTTTGTGACCCTATGGGCTGTACTCTGCCAGGCTCCTCTGTCCATGGGATTCCCCAGGCAAGAATACTGGAGAGGATTGCCATGCCCTCCTGTACAATAATACATTCATCTGTTCTGCTGATGATGGACACCTGGCCTATTTCTAGTCATTGGCTATTAAGAAAAAAGCTGTTATGCACATTCTTTTACATCTCTTTTGGTGGACATATACTCTCATTTCTTTTGGGTATATTCCTAGGAGTGAAATTATTGGGTCATGGACACCATTAAAGACAGGTAGGTTTTCACAGCAGCATATGTAAGGTCTTTGTATTTTGTTACACTTGTTAAAACCAGGTGTGGGAGGTTTACAACACTGATCTCAATGATACCTGAAAATGCTAGACTCTCTGAGTTTTTCTGTTTATGACTTTTATTAAGCATCTACATGGAGGAGTCAAAGAATAGTGGAAAAGAAACTGGTTTCAAGTCTGGGGTCAAGGGATCTAAATTTCAGATTTAACACTGACCAAGTGTATGGCCTTAGGCAAACCCCTCTTTCTCTCTCCACTTTAATCCTCTTCATCTTCAAAATGAGTTATCATCAACTGAGTCAATTATGTCCATGGTCTGTTTCATTTTCACCTCTCTTTCTTAACCAGCGTCTCCCAATGATCATGGAACAAAAATACTATTTCCACAGCATACCTTATGAAAAAGAAATGCCAAGCAATCATACTTTTATTAGAAAGCTATTTACCACTTTATATCCAGTTCCTGGTACACAGGAGGTATTGAAAACACACTTGTGGAATGAAGTGTTATTTTTTATACTTTGTAGATGAACGGACGACTACAATACCTACACACGCTAAACAATTCACCTTCTGAAACTGCCCCACTGCTAGATCCACTAGACCATAGCAAGGAGGAGGGTGGTTCCAGGTAGAAAGGAGGAGAAAGGCCCAATCTAAGTTTTCATGAACAAAAGCACAGCTGAGAACACAGGGCTCTTGGGTCAGTGAAGCAATGAGATGTCGTCTGTTGTTGCAACATGGAGTATGTGGAGGAGCACAACAGAACAGAGCCAGAAAAGTGTGGGGGAGGCCAATTCTGAGGATTTTGAATTCCCTGTGAAGGAATGGTACTCTATACTGTATTAGTATTCTATTGCTGCCACAACAAATTATCACAAATTTAACAGCTGCAGACAACACAAATGAATTGTCTCACTGCTCTATATCCATCAGAAGTCCACGTTAGCTCAGCTGACTTCTGTTCTAGGTTTCACAAAGCCAAAATCAAGGTATCAGCCATCTGGACTCTTTCTGGGAGGTTTTGGGAAGAATCTGCTTCCAAGTTTGCTGAACTGAGCTCTCTGCAGCTATAGGACTGAGGTTCTACTTCCTTGCTGATCTCAGCTGGGAGACTGAGCTCCTTAAGGCTGTCTGCACTCCTTGTCACACTGTACTCCCCATCTTCAAACTTGTCGTGGCATGTCAAGTCCTTCTTATTCTCCAAAGATTTCTGACTTCCCTTTTGTCACATCTTCCTCTCTAGCCAGAGAAAGTTTTGTTTTTAAGGGCTTCAGTGGTCAGACTGGCCCACTTGGATAATCAGAGATACTCTTCTTATTTTAAAGTCCATAATTGTAATCACATCATCATCTCCCTTCTAAGTATCATTTTCACAGATTCCAGGATTAGGGTATAGTCATCTTTGGGAGACCACTGGGAAACACGAAGGGCTGTGTTATAAGAGAGTGATAAATATTTAACCACAAGAATTTACATAGCACTTCCTAAGTTCCAGACTCTATTATCAGTGCTAGTTATGGTTGGAATCATATCCATTAACAAGACCTCTTCTATAGCACCCTCGATCACAAGGAAATACAAGCACCTGTTTATAATTAAACACATGTCCAGCTCCAGGAAAACACGTGCACACACACTCATGAGTACGCACATCACACAGAAACAAGATGGAATGCATTCAGTTTCCTGAAGAGTCTTTCATGGATTCTCACTGTAACCTAGAAAGTATGTGATGCCAAGCAGATAATATCACTGAAAGCATGGGGTATTCATCTTTAGTTACCGTAATTGCTTTTGCAATGATAATGATGTTGATGACGGAGTAGAAAATGGTGATTGCAATCATTATTATTATAATAAGTTGAAGGATGCTATTAGGCCAACAGATCAATGGGAAAGAAACTGAAATTGGGACTTGGAATTGGATGAGTGACTGGAATGTACACAAGAAACCGAAAATGTGTGGGAATGTGGAGGTAGCAGCTATCAGCCTTGACCATGAAGCCTGACTGAAGGAGGGGGGATTTCGACACAAAGAGCTGTTGTCCAGAGTTCCTGAGAAAGACAAGATGCTGGCAGACAGATTGTTCTGGAATCCAAGGGAGGCTGATAAAATACTGGAAATTCTTGTTAGTTAGTGAAGACCTATCTGGTCCAGACTGTACCCCTAAACCCTTACAGTCTGCCCCTTTCCAAGGCCTTAGACACCCTTTGTAATTTGCAGGAGGGTAAAAGAGAGAGACAAGAGAGACACATAGATACTGAGCTGATGGCAGAAGGTGGGCAGCCTCTAGGACCTTTCCTAATGTTAGAACAACTTCTCATCCTCTGCCCTTTTCTCTATGCTTTCTCACTTCATAAGGAGGAACTGTTAATCTAGTGCTCAGGACATCATAATGCTGCCTTAAACAGTGGGCAAGGTCACTGCTGGGTTGAAACTCAGGCAATCATGTGTGATTCTGGAGTCCACATTCTGCTTCTCTCCAGCTGAGTGTCTGCTGAACTGGGTGGTCCTCATGTTAACTTCCTCTCTCCTGCCTTGTAGCTCCTCAGAGAAGCCACCCTCAGCAGCCATTTTGCTCTCAGCCCCCTGTCCCATGAGTTTGCAGCACTGAACTCTGATTCCAAGGAGACCCAGATGTCCTGCTCTCTCTTTTCGTAACTGTGTCTGTGGTACCTCAGAATTATTTAGCAGTATGTATTTAGTAAGCAGGGCTTCCCAGGTGGCGCTAGTGGTCAAGAACCCACCTGTCAATGCAGGAGACATAAGAGTGCAGGTTTGATCCTTGGGTTGGGAAGATCCCCTGGAGGAGGGCATGACAACCCACTCACATTTAGTAAGTAACACTCATAAATAGGACATTTGGCTTTAAAGACAGGCAAGATGCTGCACAGAGAAGGCAATGGCAACCCACTCCAGTACTCTTGCCTGGAAAATCCCATAGATGGAGGAGCCTGGTAGGCTGCAGTCCATGGGGTCACTAGGAGTCAGACACGACAGAGTGACTTCACTTTCACTTTTCACTTTCATGCACTGGAGAAGGAAATGGCAACCCACTCCAGTGTTCTTACCTGGAGAATCCCAGGGACGGGGGAGCCTGGTGGGCTGCCGTCTCTGGGGTTGCACAGAGTTGGACATGACCCAAGCAACTTAGCAGCAGCAGCAGCAGCAGCAAGATGCTGTACTGCTTTGGTCTGGAGCTGATTCAGGCAACCCTGCACAGGAGTGGTGGGCCCAGGCCCTCTAAAACTTATTTGCTCTTCCTCCTTGTGGTTTTGTCTACTTTAGGAACCTGCAAAAGGGATGGTGGTAGTTAATTGTCAAGGTAGGATTAGGGCATTCTTGAGTCCTCTAGCAAGTTTTCATCAAAATTCCACCCTAATCCCTAACAGATTGTTATGTTTACTCTTGGGAAGGAAAGTGTGTTATTAACAAATTCCTTTTAAAATAAATCAGCATTCTGCATGTACTGTGATCTTCTTTTTTTTTTTTTTTTAATTGACTTGGCTGCACTGGGTCTCAGTTGCAGCACTTGGGATCTTCGCTGCAGTATGGAGGATCTCTTAGTTGTGGCATGAGGGATGTAGTTCCCTGACCAGGGATTGAACTCAGGCCCCCTGCACTGGGAGCGTGGAGTCTTAACCATTGGATCACCAGGGGAGTCCCTTCTTCACTTCTTAGGTTCTTTCACAGGGTCTTATAGAGACTCGTTAAAAGCATTAACAACAGCAGCAACAATAATAAAACATTAAACACAGAAAACCCAAGCTTTACGCAGGCTGTGAACTCCTACAGGATTTAGGTTCTTTGACACCTCCTTCCACCAGCCCCTGTCTGCCTCTGTTTCAACTCACTCTGTCATAGCCATGCCATGCTGGCCTCTTTCCCATTACCAAGCACAGGAAGCAGACTCCAACCTCCAATCCCTCAGCCTCTAAACCTTGTTTCCGAGAGCCGGCAGCACACCTCTGCTCCCTGGCGCCCCTAGTGGCACCTTCCTACAAAGCACCTGCTGTGCTCCAAGCTATTTCCTTGCTTAATCTTCCCCCACAGCACTCACCGCCCTCTGACGTAAATATTTACATCCATCCCAAGTGAATATGTAATCGTCCATTTCTTTCACTATAACGGAAGCTCCACGGGGCAGGGATTTTGTATGTTTTGCTCAGAGCTCTAGCCCAGCACCTAAACCAGTGTCTGCGGAAACAACACAGGTGCTCTGTGAACATCACTGAATGAACAGATGCCCATTTTGCAGATGCCAAAGGTGAGGCCCAGGGAAGCAGGGTGACTTTGTCCAAAGTTACATCCTGGGGTCCAAACCCAGGCTGACACCCTTCACACTGTACCACGTGGCTTATTTGGGGTGACTCGAGTCTTAACTCGCAGAGCTCTAATTCTTACACCTTCCTGTGTCTTTCCCACGTCAGTGTGCAGCGTCTGCTGGGGAAGCCCACAGGTCCCTCTTTCACCGCTCTGCTCCTTCCAACTGCCCTGCTGATAGCAAGTACTTGGCAGGCGGCCCAAAGCCTGTTCTCAGCAAGAACTGCTTCCTGTCGGTTTCCCGCATAGGCCGTGTTTTCAGCTCTGAGGCCTGGTGGGCTCAGTGACTTCCTTGGCTGGCATCTCGGGGCTGAGCTCTTTTCCACCAGTACAGACTCACCTTGCAGACAAAAGAGGCTTTGAATGTCTGAAGACTCATTCAGTGGACCTTTCCAGAGGAGGAAATACTGTGCAGAAGCAGTACCGGGCATCTCAGGAAAAGCCTGGGCCACTGGGTCAGTGAGAGCTGCCTGGCAGTGCTGCCCAACTCCAGTGTGAAACACCCAGCTATGCAGGCAAATGCAAAGGCACCTCTGCTCATCAAAACCTTAATAGTCCTCTGTGTGTGTGCGTGTGTGTGCAGAAAGCAGGTAAGGGAGAGGTGAGAACGTGTCGAACACACGTACAATAGAGACAAGTAAATGACAGAAGCTACATTCTTAAATGTTCAAGTTATAAAATATCCAAAGTTAGTTGGAGTTCACCATATTATTTTTTTAAAAAATCAGTAGCAGTGACTTGCAGTTTACAAAGTGTTGCCATGTGAAGGTTTTTAGAATTGAACCCCATGAGTCTGAATCAGAGTTTTACCCCTTATTTGTTGTGCACCTTTAGACAAGTTAGCCTTTCTAAGCCTCAGTCCCTCATCTGTAAATGAGATTAAGAATGGTACCTTCCTAGGGCACGTGTGAGCATTAGATGGATTAATTCCATTTAATGGAATTAATGGATTCCATTAAATGGAATTAATATTCACTTAAGAGTCCTTAGCAAGGTGCCTAAGTGAAAAATGAATAATCGATGTTAGATATCACATTTATGTTCTTTAATTTGATCATTACAATGACTTCTTGATACGGGAGTAGGTATTAGCATTCTCATTAGTGGATGAGAAACAGAGAGAGAAAATGACTTGGCCAAGATCACAAAGCTACCTGAACCTGAGTCATCCATTAATTCACTAACTTAACAACTATTTCTTTTTTGGAGCAACTACTGTGCCAAGAATAGAGACTGAGACAACAGCATCTGAGAATCAAAGTAAAACATCCACTGTCATTTTCCCTCTGCCAGGGAAAACTTGAAGGGTAGGGAGAGCTTCTGATAATGTCTGAAGGATAGGAAGTGTTCACTGAAGGAGAGAGGGAGGAGGGGGAGGAAGAGGAGGGTAGGAGATGGGGAGGAGGGGGAGAGGAAGGGTGGGGAGGAGGACTGAGGAGGTGGGGGGAGGATGGGGGAAGGAAGAGGGAAGAAGAGGGTAGGAGATGGGGGAGGAGGGTAGAAGATGGGGGAGGAGGGGGAGGGAAAGGGTGGGGAGGAGGACTGAGGAGGTGGGGGGAGGATGGGGCAAGGAAGAGGGCGAAGAGGAGGGGAGGGGGAGAAAGAAGCTTTAAGGGGTGGGAATGGTCCCAGAATGGTGGGACCGCCAGAGCGGTGAATTTTGCCACCTGCAACAAACTTTTGCTGCTTGTGACAGATCGGGCAAATGTTCAGAGATTTTAAGACCACAGCTTAGCTACGTATTAAAGAATGATGAATCGTGTCCCCTTGATATCTACTTCTCTTCACTGTTGCGCTAGGTTCCACAGGTGTAAGTACCATTCTGCTGAATTCTCAGAAATGTGTGTTTATAGGATTAAACAAAGCACATGTGAACGTCTCCCCATATTTTTCCAGATGGTTGATGGATGGGTTCAGGGGCTTGGAGATCGAGGCGCAGAAGCAGAGTCCATGTTTGGCAGTTGTATCACAGGTGGGTGTGACGCTGACAGTGAGATGGTGAGGCTGGAGCTCTGGGAAGAGCTGCCTGGGGTGGGATGATGAGCCTAGAGATGAAGCAGGCATGACCCTGTCGAGTATGGTGAGCAGAGATACTGAAGGAGCTTAAGTAGGGCTGATGTAATTTATTTCTGTAGACTTTTTTCCCACATGGAAACTTGTGATGACAAGAACATCTCATCCATCAAAGCTCTGAGAAATTAAAATGTTCTATCCTACCTTAACGTGCTTTCCTTTATTTGGTTTTCATTTTACACGTCCAACACCATTTCAGTGCTGTAGAAATGAAAAAAGCATTCAACCCTCCTTTTCTACCTGCTGCTACCCACAGCTTGGGCCTCACCTTCTCTCCCTAGAGCTGCTTCCCAGAGGTCTTTCCTCTTACCTTCCTTCCCTTGATCCAGTCCACACATCCAGGGACCAGGGTAAAGCCCTGCGCCAAGATGAGGGCCTGCTGCTCCCTCTGCTTGGGCCTCAGAAAACATGGCGGGTTTTAAACCCCAGACATGGAGTCCCTACTGCCCCCTACAGCCTGAGCTTAGTGCTGGACTTCAGAAGGACCACAGTGTCAGCACTCTGGGTGCTAAATGCTGCGAAGAAAGATGAAGCAAGCGACATGACACAGAGTGACTGAGAAGTGTGCGTGGAGAGTGCCATTTCAGAGAGGGCAGTCAAGCGCCTCTGAGAAGGTGACACTGCTGCAAAGAATCTGAACAAGCCATGTGGATACCTTGGGAAAGAGGGTTCCAGGCAAAAAGAACAGAAAAGCAAAAGCTCAAGGCAGGGTGTGCTTGCCTAAATTTTTCAAAGTTTGTTTCTTTGTGGTAAAATAACTGCAATGCAAAATTTACCATTTTAACTATTTTTTAAGTGTAGAAATCAGTGGCATGAAATATATTCACAGTGTTGTGCAACCATCACCACCATCCAACCACAGAACTTTTTCATCATCCCCAACAAAACCTTCATGTCCAAGAAACAGTAACTCATTCTCTATAACGGCTGGTAACCTCTACTGTACTTTCTGTCTCTATGAATTTGACTATTCTAGATACCTGATACAAGTGGGATCATACAATATTTGTCCTCTTATGTCTGGCTTATTTGACTTAAAGTTTGTCCATGTTATAGCATATGTCGGAATTTCCTTCCTTTTAAAGGTTGAATCATATTCCATTGTATGGATATACCACATTTGTTTACCCATTTGTCAATGAACACTTGCGTTTTATATCTACCTTTTGGCTACTGTGAATAGTGCTGCTATGAACATGGGTTAACAAACATGCTTGAGTCCCTGATTTTAGTTCTTTTGGCTATATACCCAGGAGTGGAACTGCTGGGTCATGTGGTGATTCTGTCTGACTTCTTGAGGAACCACCATGCTGTATTCTATAGCAGCTATACCATTTTACATTGTGACCAGCAATGTACAAGGGTTCCAATCTTTCCACATCCTCATCAACACTTGTTTCCTGCTGTTTGATTTTAAGGAACAGTGTGAGAAGGCCAGTGTGACTGGATCAGAGTAAGCAAGAAAGACAAGAGCAGGAAGAAGGCAAGGGAAGTCTAACCATGAAGGGTGTATAGCCACGCGAAGGATTCTGGCCATCACTTACAGTGAGATTGGGAGCCTCTGGAGAGCCGTGGGTTTTGGGGAGTAACAATCCCATGTATAGTAAGTTAAAACCCAATGCTTCCAGCTCCAGAAGCATGGGGTCTCAAGGCTAGCACAAGCCTCTCTTCTTTCAGGCTGCCAGAGGGTTAAGTAAATGCAAACATGGGCAAATGCAGTGAAAGGAGATATTTCCTTCCCCTGCTGACACACCTGATGCAGGAAGCAGACTCCTGCTCCCTGGGAATGAGAGGCCTGGCCAGACTTGTGCTTCAAGAAGAATATGAACGTCGCCTGGACACAAGATGGCTTAGCACTTCCCATGTCAGTTTCTGAGAGCTACTGAACAGCCTAAGGCCCCATCTGTTTTCAATCTTGTTAAAAGGGCCTCGTGTGCTGGCGCCTATTTAAAATAATGCACACATGGAGTTTCCAAAATGAAGAAGAAAAAGGGGCCATGCTTTCCCTGCCGGCACAGCTTATGTGTTTACTTTGGAGCCGGTTTCGGGAGTTCTGAGACAAGACACAGCTAATTTCTCTTCCCGGAGTTGATTTGCAAGTCCCCACAGGCTTTTGCTCCAAGCATTTAAGGCAACTTGGTATGAACTGGTCACCCCTTCAAAAGGCCACTGTGAAATATCTCCAAATTAAGGCTGGGCTTGGGAAAGGGGAACCCAAAGCCATTTTCCTCCTTGCAAAAGGGCTGTTTTCCCAATTCCTTTTCCTCAATAGAGACTTACATTTTTAAAGGCCGAGTTCTCCTTTCTCAGATGTTCCTTTTCTTCCCAAGGGGCCATAGCAGTTCCAAGACAGTGTGACCCAGATAGAGCCCAGAGTCAGTGTGAATCTAATCCCCAAATGGGGATTGCCAGGGTCAGAGTCAGGGGAGAGTAGCCCCCTGCAGTCTATGCACTCCCATGCAGGGAAGCAAAGGCGAGGAGGCTTCTCTGTCCACATTCCGGGGGCAGGCAGCCCCCATGAGCTGCTGAACCAATGTCATTCCTGAGTCATGAGGGTATCTACACATCCAGGGCCACCAAGAGCTGTAATGGACCATTTCTGACCCTGCAGGCTCAGGAAAAACACAACACAAATGTAGAACCACTGTACAACTTCATCAATAATGGCCCCACAGGCCTGGGTCCTTATTACTAACCTCCCCTAAACTTGGAGCAAGAGAAGTTCAAAGAGGGTACGAGAGCACCAGGGTGAACGTGTTCATGGTGGCCCATCCGTGGCTCCTATCATTTTCTGCTCCTTCACACCTTCTTTAACTCTCAGGATCTAGTTGACAGTGTTTTCACTTGATGGCAGCAATGCCCAGCAGCAGAGGGGGGAATGGTTATCCCAGGGGGAACAATGGTAGAAGTAGCAGCAACATAAGGAAACAGGAGAAGCAGTGGTGGTAGTCTTTGGAGAGGAAGAGACAAAAGGAGCTACTAAGCTAGTAGCAAGAGGACTGAAAAGTGTATGTGTAACCTTGGTAGTTCTGGCAGCAACATTATAATACAGCATATTTGTAAACTAATATCACTAATTGTATTTATGTTAGGATTACAATGTATAATGGTTAAGCACTTACTATGTGCCAGGCGCTGTTATAACGGCTTTGCGTGTATTAATTCTGACAGTAGCCCATTAGGTAGGTCCTTTTATCATTGTTGTTGTTGTTCAGTCACTAAGTTGTGTGTTACTCTTTACAACCTCATGGACTGCAGCATTCCTGGCTTCCCTGTCCTTCACCATCTCCTGGATATTATCATTATGCCTACTTTATAGTTGGCAGCACTAAGGCATGAGATTAAATATAACTGCCCAAGGTCACACAGCTTGGGAGGTGATAGATCAAGAATACAAAAAGAAGTGATCTGGCTACAGGATCCCTGCTCTCAAATACTCCCCTAGGCTTCTTCCAACCCATGGCAGAACCCAAGACTAGGAGAGCAGCAGGATGGAGGGAGTGAGAATCACTTCTAAAGAGGATGTCTATGGAGTGGGATACTTTCTAGAGGTTCAGAAGTCATCCAAGCTCTGCATCAAACAGAAGAGTAATTTTTACTTTGTAATTTGCTTAAATACTGGGTTTTATATAAGACTTAGTTAGAAACAAAAGAGTTCCATTTCAAAAGACTGTTAAAAAGCAGCAGTGTGGTGAGGCTTTGGGGTTAGAGAGGTGTGCTAACCAGGTCTTATTTTATGTATTCTGATGCTTTCATATCTTTCAGGCTCACTGAACCTGGAGGGACCGCCTCTCACAGAGTTAGCCAGAACCTGGAGAAAGTAAAGACTTGCCATAGAGAGCACCTGTCAAACGTGAGACAACCATCCAGAGCCCATACCGCAACGACCTTCTCTACTGGGCTCTGATGCGAAGAGATGACTCACTGGAAAAGGCTGTGATGCTAGGGAAAATTGAGGGCAAGAGGAGAAGTGGGCAGCAGAGGATGAGATGGTTGGATAACATCACTGACTCAATGGACATGAGTTTGAGCAAACTCCAGGAGATGGTGAAGGACAGGGAAGCCTGGTGTGCTGCAGTTCACAGGGTGGAAGAGTCAGACACGACTTAGTGACTGAACATCAACAACAAGTAGGCTCTCACTCTGGGCCACTATCTCCCCTTGACCCCCAACAACCCAGGGCCAGGTGCCAGACAACCAGGGATAGCCCCTACACCCCAGAGCCTGCTGAAACCATTCCGATTAGTCAATCCAGAATGTGCTCACCATGCCTTGCCTTTTCCTTTCAGTGGAAACACAATAATAAAGGCTCTTGCCCACATTTTCCCCTTGCTCCCTCTGCCTCTAGACTGGCCATGCTGCTTCCCCATGGGATCCTCACATCATGGTATTCTGTGCCTCCTTCTTTAGGGGACTGTGAGTGCGAGACACTTCTTCCTTCATGACAGTCATTTCCGTGTCTGCATGTCTTACCACACTAAACTATAACAAATCCCAGGCCCCTACACAACACCAGGCTTGGTCCAGCCCTTGGGGGTTTCACCTGGCTTTGGGCCTCTGTTGCAGGTTGCTGGGTGCACAACCAGGGATCACACTGACTGAGGTGGGCTGTGTTACAAAGATCCAAGAGCATGAGGTGTCTATTCCATTCTGGAACTTCCTCGCTCTGGGATCTTGGGAAAATCATAGAAACTTCTGCCATGGCATTTTTGTAAGAATGAAGGAGAAGGTCCCCACCCCATCTCTGCCCTGAGGCCTTTAGTGATGAGTAAAAGGAAGAGGGAAGGTGAAGTTTCTTCAGAGCCATCTGGGAAGCCCACATTATCATAAACTGAAGTACCACCTCCTGTCTCTAGGGGCCCACAGGGCTCCCTGCACAAAAGGAATCATCTTGGAATTACTGTATCTAGCACAGGGTTCCCCAAGCTTGGCACATTGACTTTTTTGAGTTGGATAATTCATTCATTGTTGTGGAAGGCTGTCTTGTGTACTATAAGATGTTTAGAAGCGTCCCTGTCCTCTTCTCATAGAGGTCAGCAGCACGCCCCTGTTGTGACAACCAGAAACATTTCCCGGTATTGCTAAATGGCCCCCAGGGGCAAAATCACCCCTGGTTGAGGACTGCTGATACAGAGAAGGAATGAGTTAAGCTCTCTCCCTTCTCCTCTTTTCTCCACTCCACCTCTCCCTCTTCCTCTTCTTTCTCCTCCTCCTTTCTCTCCCCATCTCTCTTCTTCCAAAATGCTTGACGTTTGCAACCCCAGGTACCCCTGTGGAGCAGCAGGGCTCTAGGGGCACAACTCCAGAGACTGCCAGAATAGAATTCAGCAATTCCAGTGGTGGTGGGTCTTGGTCTCATTCCCGTCGTATATTTACCAACAGCTCATCTGGCGCGATCCAACCACCTCATCCATAATTTACCATCCTCTTTAAGTAGGCTCGTATCAAACCCACGGAATGGGAGAACTGAAAGTTCCTTTGGGGTTACCGAGTGAGTTTCATCTTGCTGCCAGCTCCGGTTGTTTCATGGAGAATGATGAAGCTGCCCTAACTCAACAGGAAAGCCTGCCTTCATCGAGCAGTGGTGTCTGTTGTGGCTGGGGGAGAGTTGGCAGGTAGAAAACACTCTATGCATCTGCCAGTTCCTCCTTTACAAATCAGTCAACCCAGATCCAAGGTCCTCTTGGATTTAACTAAAATGAACCAAATCTTACGATGTGATGAACATAGTAGTATTGCTATTACTATCTCCATTCTGCAAATAAAAAAACTGTAACCAAGGACACTGAGTCATATGCTCAAAGTTCCATAGGTAATAAGAGGTGGTGCCAGGATTTGATCCTTGGTCTTCTGATCCAAGACACAGCTCTGTCCATCATACCAAACTCTCTTGAGATGTTTCATCTTCTGAGGCAACAAAAAGTTTCCTCCACACAAATACTACAGAACAGGAGTAAGAATTAGTGAAATGAGCCTGTTTACTTTCAGATTCTTAATGTCATTTCCCAATAAATATAAGTGAAGAACAGTTAAAGTAAGGATTAGAAGAAACCAGAAGCCACACAGAAGGGTGGTGGGGGTAGCAGATGTGTATCCAAGAAATGAGGGGTGAATTGGCCATGAAAGTCAGGAGAATCTGTTTTTATAGAGTATGGACTGCTTGGGAGCCAGGAGTTCAAATCCTGTAACCTGCATTGCTTGGACCTCTCTGAACTTCAGCTTCTTGCGTAATAGTAACGGGCAACTCCAAAGGCCGCTGTGAGGATAGAGTGAGGTTGTTGTTGTTCAGCTGCTCGGTCATGTCTGACTCTTTGAGACCCCATGAACTGCAGCATACCAGGCTTCCCCATCCTCCACCATCTTCCAGAGCTTGCTCAAACTCATGTCCATTGAGTCAGTGATGTCATCCAACCATCTCGTCCTCTGTCCTGTCCTTCTCCTGCCTTCAATCTTTCCCAGCATCAGGGTCTTTTCCAGAGTCAGCTCTTCTCATCAGGTGGCCTAAGCACTGAGCTTCAGCTTCAGCATCACTCCTTCCAATGAATATTCCCGATTGATTTCCTTTAGGATGGACTGGTTTGATCTCCTTGCAGTCCAAGGGACTTAAGAGTCTTCTCCAACACCACAGTTGAAAAGCATCAGTTCTTTCGTGCTCAGCTTTCTTTATGGTCCTACTCTCAGCATCAGGGGTGTGTGTGTGTAGCAAGTGCTTAATATTTAGGACTTTATTATTATTATCACTATTATTGGTATTATGTAATACTAAAGTTCATGAAAGTATTTTGGGGGAAAGGAACCTAGTTCTAAACTGTTTTTTAAACCCCTCCCCCAAAAAAGCAGTGAGGAAAGAGTTAGGTTTTAGACAGATGGGTAACTGGACAAACAGGTATATAGATAGATGGAAGAATGGATAGATAGATATTTATAGAAACAACATTTGGGGAATCAAGATGCAGAACCTAAGGGAAAGTCACTATAAATAAGAGACCATCTGAATTAAGTATTAGCTCTCCAAAGACCCTCAGAGGCACCAGTGAGCAGAATGAGGAAGAGAGGCAGTGAGAAAGCCATGGTGGTGCCTGGTTACGGGGGCCTTGGTGCTGCCGAGAGACTTTGGCCTCCTTCCCACAGACATTAAGGAGTCTGGGCCACGGAGAGCAAAGGGAGTGAGAGAGACCAAAACAGTTATATGAGAGTAAGCAAAGTGAGACACATGACCAAAACCTGGTTCTATCCAATGAATGCAAATTTGGGGCTCCTGGCACTTGGCTGGCCCAGCCACAGGAGGTTCAGCCCCTTCGTTTCCCCAGCTTTTCCTGGCAGCCAGAGGGGAGGGCTGACTGTCTCCTCTCTGTCTGGACAGAATGTAGGCCCTGAGGTGGGGTGGGTGAAAAGGTCAGTTGGTTCAGTTCCACCTCAAACAGTCTGAGAACCCACCCAGAAGCTCATGAAGGGAACCTCAGGGAGGAAAGAAAGTTCCAGAAACACAGGTAAACAAGTCTCTGAGAAAATCAATCTGAAAAAGTGCTGTAGGCAGGAGGAAGCAAGCCTTTTTTCAAGGTCCAGCGGGGCAACAGGTGAGCCAAAGAAAGCAGGCAGGCACAAGTTCCAATCACAATTCTGTCGCTAATCCCACAAATACCTACTTCACCCCTCCCAGGCTTGGTTTTCTCATCTGAACAATAACAGGACTAAATATAACACTGTAAGAGAAGCGTTAGAGCCATGAAGGGCACATAACTGACCTTCAATAATAATTTCTCTTCTTGATTTTAACATGCACACAGAACCCCCTAGATGCAACTTCATGCCCCTCAAGGGGACTCAGTTTTACTTCCTGTCTGGCACTGCCCTCTTATCATAGCCAGGTTTCTCCCTTGAGAACTCCCACAGCCCGACTTGGCAAGAAGGAGACAAGCTTGGCTCTACTGTAACCAGCACTATGACCTTGGGCCAGGAATACCTGGTGACTAGCCTTGGCTCTAGAGAAGAGATTAAAACAGGCAGTAAGATGCAGGGTCAGTGGTGTGGGCACCACGGCTTCTGGAGTATTCACATCTCAGCTCTTTCACTGACCCACTGCTGGGTGGCCTTGCGTAAGACACAACCTCTCGAGTCTCCGTTTCATCAGCACTTCCTTGGTGAGGCCACGGTGAAGGTTAAGCATATACAGATAAACTCAGACAGTGGCTGGCCTGTCGTGTTCACCTAATGTTCACCTGTGTCACTGGTGCAGATTAGTGCTGTAGCTGTATCATTCACCATGCCAAAGAATATTTGGGTCAATCTGTTTCCTGGGAAATTCTTATAGTAGATCCGATATTTTCTCTGTAGCTTTTGCATTTTTCCCTACTTCAGATTATTAGACAAATATTTATTGAGCCCAGATTAGGTATCTGGTTATTGGAAACATCTACTAAATACCTGACTAAGTAGCCAGTGGTATCATGCTACTGTAACACTGTCTTTTTTTCATGGCTCCTAATCAGTTTGCAATTGTGATGTATGCATGTATGTATGCGAGTGTGTGCAAATGTCAGGGTGTGTGTGTGAGAGAGAGCTAGAGATCAATTATGTGATTAACATCTGTCTCTCCCATTAGACTTTAAGCTCTATCAGGTAGACACTACATCTATTTTTAATCACCTTTTCAGTCTTAGCACTCAACACATGGTAGGCACTCAGTAAATATTTGTAGGTTGAATAAAGATATTGTCCATGTTCTCTATAAGCCCAGAGACTAGAGGGAGTGACAGGCAGGTGAACAACTAATTTCAAAGTAATCTGGTAAATGGAATGATAGAAATATGCATGAGGTATGTGACAGCACAGCCAAGAGGCACCTTACCTTCCTTGGACAGAAGCAGCTCAGGCGAAGCAGAACAGAAATAATGCCTGAGCTAAACCTTGAGGAAAGGCAGGCAGGGCTCACTTGCAGAGGACCCTGTAGGCAAGTTTGCAGCCCACAGAACAAGTCTCATGGACAAGCCAGTCCTTACACAGAAGAAGAAATTCACCAAGTCTTTTTCAGATTTTTACTTCTCCAGATACACCTTCCCAAGTAAAACAGCGTCTGGAGTCAAACTGTGAATTCCAGCTCTGCCATGTGTAAGCTGTGTGGCCTTCAGTAAGCCACCCAACCTCTCTTAGCCCTAGTTTCCTCATCTGCAGAATGAGGGAACTTATAGCATCTGCTCTTCATAGAGTAGTGATGAAGATAAAGAAACTAATCTGTATGATGTACTCAGCATGTGCCCGGCACTTAGTGAGCGTGTGATTAGACACTGGTTATTTTCACTAATCCCTTCTGAGTCCAGACTACACAGCTGTCATGTACATGACAACACCATCTGTGGAAATTATCTCATGTTACCCTCTAAACTCCCTGAGAGAAGTGACCCAAGACTTCCCTTAGGTTCAGCTTAGGTTGAATTCTACTCTAAAGGAAGCAGTGCCTTATGAAAGCTCCCTATGTGATGTTAAATATACATACTGTAGGACATATAAGCTCATTCTCAGATACCAGCTTCTCCTCTCTTTCCCAGGGTCTAGAAAAGGCAGCCACACTGGATATGATCCAAAAGAAGCCATTTCAAAGCATGTGTCCTGTTTATGTGTCGGCCACACTCCCCACCTCAGGAGATTCTGGTCAGGGTGGGCTGGGAGATTCCTTAGATAATCTAATAGATTAGTTTCCAGTTTAGCATAACAGCTAGACAGATTTCTGCAGTGAAGTCATCCAAGTCAATTAAAAGGCATTTTTCCCTGCTGTGAGTTCAGAAGTCCCTTTGGTTTGTTCCAGCTTTCTGGGATGTTTCATAATAGGTTCCACCCTGGGTTAATTAATAACCCTTGATTCCTACTGAAATGCAAAGACTGAAATCCTGCGTGCAAGTACATCCGGGCAGGGGCTGCTGGCAGGGCTGGGGTGAACCCAGCAGGGCTCCTCTCATCAGGGAGTGAGCCAGACCCCAAACAGTAGAGATGACAGCAGAGCTGGCAGCAAACGTAAAGAGTGGCTGAGCAAACGCTGAAGGTCAAAGCTGGAGAAGTGGTGTGGGGAGGGAGAGCATAAGCAGTTGAAATCACGAGGCCAGAGATTTAGCAGGTTGGGAGTAAGCCGGAATGCGGGTGTGAAATGGGTCAGAGCAAGTGGCCAGGACTAAGTTGGTGAATAAGATGAGGTTGACGGTGGTCGCTTTCATGCGATGCCAGCTCAAAGACATCCTGCGGGTTTGGTTCCATCCTCTCTGTTTTAAGGAAAACAGGTTATCCCTTCTATTCTCAAATACAAGTTACAGGTATGAGAATGAAGCTCAATGGGCTAAAGAACACCAAGTCAGGGATACACACGCATTTTATGAAGTTCTTTCCATGAACCTCCTCCCCAAGCATAATCTTCCAGGATAAGATGTTTTTTTCACCCAATCAAGAGCGGAATGTCCCTGCCTCCAGTCTCATGCCAGCCAGCCTATCTTCTAAAACCACTATCAGCATGTGCATCCTAAAATGAAAACATAATTGTACTACTCCATGGTATAAAAAGTCCAATAAATATGTCTCACTCCCCTGGGACACAATTCAATTTCTAACTGCATACATTGCCATACAAAGCCCACCATGAATAGAGATTGTTTTCTTTCTCAGCTTCATCTCCCACCACCCTTTTGAGTGCAACCTCGACTCTGGTCATTTCCCTGACATGTAACAAACTGAAATTTCAAACATACTCTTCAGTGGGAAAGCTTGAATACCTGACTACCTCACTACCCTATGTGCACAACTGTACCCTTCCTGTCCTGACACTTGGCTAATTCTTGCCCCCAAGCCTCTGTGAAGCCTCTCCTAAGAGTGTTCCCGGACAAGGTTGACGATCCCTCCCTCTTCTGTACTCCACTATGCTTTGTATGATCTCTGTGTCAGCAAACATTCCAGTGTACAATAGCCACTGCCCTCATTGTTTATTTTCCACCAGAGGGAGAACCCTTTGAGAGTGGAGAGCTCTGTCATTAAGGCCACATACAAAGCATGTGCTCAGTGTTTCTTGAACAAAGGGGCAGGTTAAGATACGGCGTTTTATTTACTTTCTTATTACACATTCCTTAAGAAATTAAAGGGCTTATTACTTTCTCCTTCTCAGACGGTAAAGCATCTGCCTGCAATGCAGGAGACCTGGGTTCGATCCCTGGGTTGGGAAGATCCCCTGGAGAAGGAAATGGCAACCCACTCCAGTACTCTTGCCTGGAAAATTCCATGGACAGAGGAGCCTGGCAGGCTACAGTCTATGGGATCGCAGAGTCGGCCTCAACTGAGTGACTTCACTTTGTATTTTATACTTTTTCAGAACCTCTACTTGATCTCCATTGGAGTCTCACCTATCTATTAATATAATATTGGGCTTCCCTGGTGGCTCAGATGGTAAAGAATCTGCCTGAGGTGCAGGAGACACAGGTTCTATCCCCTGGGTTGGAAAGATCCCCTGGAAGAGAGCATAGGAACCCACTCCAGTATTCTTGCCTGGAAAATTTAATGGACAGTGGAGTCTGGAGGGCTACAGTCCACAGGGTCACAAAGAGGCAGACACGACTGAGTGACTAACACTTTCACTTTCAATATGATATTAAGAGGGGACAGGACAGATGTTGATGGAGCAGGTGGCAGTTAGGAAGGGTAAATTACAGAACTTGGCAGGCACAGGATAAGGAGTTATGAGCAGCAATTCCCAGTGCAGAAGATGGACCTGCTTTCATGTCCATGGCTCATTTCTTCTCATCACTGATTAAGGTATAGTCAGACCAGGAAGAATCATCCAACTGGCAAAGCAGTCCTGGTTGCACTTAGAATCAGCAGGGTTCTCCAACCATGGTATCAACACTCCCCCTACTGTAGTTCCTTCACTGACCATCAGCTGTTATCAGCTGTTGCTCACCCCCACCTTCCACTCTTGAAGAAGAAAGCCTCTTACAGGTAAATGTGGAAAATATAAACTTCAGAGTTAGAAAATTAGAATAATTTGTTTCCTATTAAAACCATCAGTTCAGTTCAGCTGCTCAGTCATGTCCAACTCTTTGCAACCCCATGGACTGCAGCACTCCAGGCTTCCCTGTCCATCACCAACTCCCGGAGCTTGCTCAAACTCATGTCCTTTGAGTCAGTGATGCTATCTATCCATCTCATCTTCTGTTGTCCCCTTCTCCTCCAGTCTTCAATCCTTCCCAGCATCAGGGGCTTTTCCAGTGAGTCAGTTCTTTATATCAGGTGGCCAAAGTATTGGAGTTTCAGCTTCAACATCAGTCCTTCCAATGAACATTCAGGACTGATTTCCTTTAGGATTGACTGATTGATCTCCTTGCAATCCAAGGAACTCTCAAGAGTCTTCTCCAACACCACAGTCCAAAAGCATCAATTCTTTGGCACTCAGCTTTCTTCACAGTCAACTCTCACATCCATCAGAAGTGACCGAGAGTTTCTTCAAAGGGTAAGACAAAAGATAACGCTGGAGAAAATGTAGTAGGAAAATCAATGACATGGGAGATGGAAGCCCAGGGTCTCCCTATTTTGAACTCCAACCATAATCTGATGCACACGCTAGGAATAGTCCCTTGCCCTCTGTGAACCTCTGGATTAGATGATCTCAAAGTCCCTTTTTGACTCCACCCTTCTATGACTGTATCATGTCATCCATTCACTCACTGATACTCTCAACATTCGCTGAACACTTTGACCAGGACCTGTGCTACCTGCTATCAAGGAAAACCTAGAAGTTTATACCAGGTGTCAATTGAATGCCATGTATCAATGGGAAATAATATTGGAGATATATATATATATATATATATATATATGCACATGTGCATGCATGCGAAGTCACTTAATTCATGTCCAACTCTGTGAAAACCCAATGGACTGTAGCCCACCAGGCTCCTCTGTCCATGGAATTCTCCAGGTAAGAATTCTGTGAGTGGGTTGCCATGCTCTCCTCCAGAGGATCTCCTGACCCAGGGACTGAACCTGCGCCTGTGTCTCTTAGATCTCCTGCGTTGGCAGGAGGGTTCTTTTACCCCTAGCATCACCTGAGAAGCCCATATGTGTGTGTGTGTGTGTGTGTGTGTGTGTATAAATAATAAAAACACAGATATAAACATGACATGCATATATGTCTGATTCCTCAACTACACAGCTAAGTGCTCTACAGAATGGATTATATTCTTTCCATTTCTGAATAATGCCACATACTGACACCTAGAAACTACTCAAGTGACATGTGATCAATGATGCAAAGGCAGCTGTAAAAACAACTACTAACACTTACGCAGCACCTTCTGGATGCCAGGATATGCTCTGCGTTTTTCACATGTGCTAATTTATTTCATTCTCATAACAACTCTATAGGTACATATTCCTGTTGTTATTGTTATTTTCATGTTACATATGAGGAAAATGAGGCACACAGAAGTCAAATTACTTGGTTAAGGTCACTTAGGCTGAGATTCCAACCCAGGAGGTCTGGTTCCAGAGTCTGAGCTATTAACACTATTAATGTAATCTAAAAATATACAGCTACACTTAAAGACAAACAGTAACCCTTGGGGGAGAAAAAAGAACAAACAGAACTGTGAACAGGGGAACAATGCAGCAATAAGCCAGAAACATCAAATGATGAGTCAGAGCCATCAGGGTCAGTCAGGAAAGGAGGAGTCTTTTGCTGGAAGAACATCTCATAAGAGCTTGTTAATTTATCCAGCAGATCAAACGAGTAGGGTGAGATAGGAAGCAATGGTGGAGTGATGTGCTCAAAGAACCTGAGCAAAGAGAGCAAAGGCAAAGAACTTGAAGAAGGCAAATTCAAGATCCAACATATTTAAGCTGATAGATATACTTTGGTAAAGAATCTGCCTGCAATGCAGGAGACCTGGGTTTGATTCCTGGTTCGGGAAGGTCTCCTGGAGAAGGGAATGGCTACCCACTCCAGTATTCTTGCCTGGTGAATTCTATGGACAGAGGAGCCTGATGGGCTACAGTCCGTGGGGTCACAAAGAGTTGGATATGACTGAGTGACAAACACGTTCTACTTTGGTTAAGAATGAAGACCTGGACTTGGCTGAAACTTGTTTCCAATCCCTAGATCCCCACATTCTTACTAGCTGTGTGACTCTGCTTGGGCACTTTATTTAAACTCTCTGAGTCTCAGTTTCCTCAGTGACAGGCATATTGTGCAGGTTAAATGTATTAATACAGAGGAAGGCTGTAACGTGGCTTCTAGCATACAGTCCCTGCTCAAGATGTTTGCTACTATCACCATGATTATTGTTTCTCCATTTCTCTATTGTCTTCCTAAGTCAGTGAGCCTAAAGGTAGACCAAGGGTGGTAATAAATCCACATCAATCAATGTTATGGTTAAGTAGAGAAACACTTGCTCCTCTAATGAGTTATGTTTCAGTTAATAGCCCTAGTGTCCCACCTGCTTTTTTTCTTTATTCCTCCAGCTGTTTCTTAAATTTGAAAAGGAAAAAAAACCTCCATGGAGACCTGCACGCTTTTAAAAATAATACAAAACAGAACGTCTGAGGTCAGGGTAAGCCAAGCCAAACAAATAAATCTTGCAGGATTGTGTTAACAAAACAAGGCTTAGTGGATCAGAGCGGGTAGAGTTCTTGCCGGATTCAGCCCTGCAGAGAAATACCAAGCTCTGGTGAATTTCAAACACAAGGAGGTCAAATATGATGATCAAATGATGAAGCACTTCAGAGTTCAGCATCGATGCTTGGGCTGGAACCAGGAGAGCATTCTGTGCATGGAGGTCTCCAGAACCCACGAGGCATGTAAAGTCCTAGAAATTCAGACCCAAAGGGCCTTATAGATCATTTGTATAACCACTGTGGAGGGCAATTTGTCAATATCTATCAGAGTTATAAATGTCCTGGGAGTCAGACTCTGAGATGAACATTAGCCCACGAGAAGTTCATTAGGGAGAACTTTGGGGGACCACCACTGGAAGGGAAGAAAGGCAAGGAGGCGGGACAGGGCAGAGAGAGCAGCTGGGCTGCACTGCCATCTCAGCAGACGCTTCCACCAACTCCACAGGGAACTCTGAAGCTGGGGTGGCCCTTCAGAGTTGTCTCAAATTGGGATAAAGGAGCTAGGTCTTTGCACCCTGTGCCAGCCAAGGTCACAGGAGATGCACCCTTGAGCAAGGCAGCACTTTTCACCTGAGTGAGGCACAGAATGAGGGCTGACAACTGAGGGCTGTCTTCTGGTATCAGTTCCAGCAGCCGGGGGAAAGTCCTTCATTCTTCGAGGTGCATTATAGCAAGCACTACATGCAATACATTAATAACCACTTTTTCTATTCTAGATAGGAATCCTGGGGGCATACAAACAGATGCTTCAAATGACATAGGTTTAGCATTGTTTATAATAGTAAAGTTATGGAAAATAAATGATGGTATATTCAAATAACAGCCCCTCAGCAACCATTAATGAGAATGAGGCAGCTCTGCACATACTTTCAAGGAATAAACTCTAAGATACACTGAACCACAGGGTACGTGCGGATGGACTGCACTGCTCATTTGTTGACTGCCACTCAGCCCCACACCCATCCTATCCTCTTCTGCACTACGGGGGCTGAACGCCTATTTCTACACTTCCTGGGTTCTTTTGACACACTGTGCTGTGCTTAGTCACTCAGTCGTGTCCGACTCTTTGAAACCCCATGGACTGTGTAGCCCGCCAGGCTTCTCTGTCCATAGGGATTCTCCAGGCAAGAATACTGGAGTGGGTTGCCATGCCCTTCTCCAGGGGATCTTCCCAACCCAGGGATCAAACCCAGGTCTCCTGCACTGCAGGCAGATTCTTTACCATCTGAGCCACCAGGGAAGCCCTTTTGACACATAATTCCAGCTAATTTCTACCAATTTCTTACCATTCAGGTAAGAGTTGAGGTTAGGAAGATGGTGGCAACAAAGCTTTGCCAACAGCAGTAGCGGTTAAAGCAGGCTGGTGGCAATTCCTCCAGCATCAGGGGGATTCAGGCTCGTGTTCCCACTGGCAATAGTGGCAGCTCTAGCCATGGCAGTGATAACAGTGAATGCAGGACTGCTGCAACTCTGGGCAATAAGAGTTCCCCCTTTGACCCATTTGGAGTCAAACTTCCATATTTAATACTACTCTGAACACAGTTCTTTATGGTTTTTTTCTGATCAACTACCATCTATGACAAACTATGACATCTATGACAACCTAGACTGCATATTAAAAAGCAGAGACTTTACTTTGCCAAAAAAGGTCCATCTAGTCAAAGCTATGGTGTTTTCAGTAGTCACGTATGGATGTGAGAGTTGAACTATAAAGAAACCTGAGCACCAAAGAATTGATGTTTTTGGACTGTGATGTTGGAGAAGACTCTTGAGAGTCCCTTGGACTGCAAGGAGATCAAACCAGTCAATCCTCAAGGAAATCAGTCCTGAACATTCACTGGAAGGACTGATGCTAAAGCTGAAACTCCAGTGCTTCAGCCACCTGATACAAAGAACTGACTCACTGGAAAAGACCCTGATGCTCGGAAAGATTGAAGGCAGGAAGGGAAGGGGACAACAGAAGATGAGATGGTTGGATGGCATCACTGACTCTATGGACATGAGTTTGAGCAAGCTCTGGGTGTTGGTGATGGACAGGGAAGCCTGGTGTGCTGTAGTCCATGGGGTCGCAAAGAGTTGGACATGACTGAGCAACTGAACTGAACTGAACCATCTATGAAAAGCAAAGGAAAACAAACACAAATGTGTATTTGATTACTGCATTTAAAATTTCTCTGGAAAGTTGCCTAAGGAACAAGTTATAATGGTTAAATGAACTGGCCAATAACCAGTTAAATGATTAGTCAAAAGAGAAGTAGATTGGTAAGGGCAGTAGGGTTAGAGGTAGATGTTTCACCAGATACCATTTTTTACCTTTTTAATTTTTGACTATTTAAACATATTACTTTTATGCAAAAAAATAAGAAAAAATAATGAAAGTTGTATCTGATTAGGTACATACATTTCCTGTGAAATATTTCCCAAATTAAGCATCTAGTTTCTGCCAGAGCATGTCCAACACAGGGACTCCCTACCCACCAAAAGAATGTGGTCCATTCATCATTACTCGGCGTTGCTGAACAATGTCTGTTTATACCAAGTTGAAGTCCATCTTTTTGTATAATTGTACCATTAGCCTGAATTCTAATCCTAGTGAAACAATATAGGCTGGTGGTTCAGCACACATGCAGATGAAACCTGGGTCCAAATTCCTCCATCACTCATTTCAAGCAGAATGTTTAACCTTTCTGAGCCTTAGTTTCTTCATCTGCCAAATAGGGAGAGCCCTCATACTCATCTCAAAGTGTTGTGGTAAGGCTGGAATAAGGTTATGCATACAAAATCATTTAACCAATACATCTGGTTATTGTTCTTGGTTATCTGCAACAAATGGCAGAAAAATGCAGTGGATAAGAGGACTCTGAATTTAGACTGTCTAGGTTCAAGAACAGGTTCCTGCCAATTACAAATCAGGCAACCTTGAGAAAGCCCTCTTATTCCGCCTGAGCCTGTTTCTATAAGATAGAGACAATGATAGTGCCCATCTAAACAGCAAAAGGCATTTATCCTTACCTTCTAAGTATTAATACTCAACATATGGTAGCTCTAACTGTTTTCAACCACTCATTCAGGTGGTGAATATTTGCAGAGAGTACGATGAGTTCTACCAAAGGCTCTCTCCTCCGGACTAAGCGTCTCCAGTTCCTTACACTGATCTCCGTTGCTTCTCTCGCTGCAGCCACTCTCTTTGTGAGGCATTCCAGGCTGCTTCTATCTCCTCCAGGTGTGATGGCACAACGGGGTCTCTCACTGGAGTCTGGCTAAAACAATGAGAGTGTGTGTGTGCTGTGTGTGTGCCATCACTTTCCTGAATTCTAAATGCTGTACTTTGATGATGCAGCCTGATAATGCATCAGGTTTTGAGAGAGTAACAACCATAACCACGGTTGTTGTTTCAGTCACTAAGTTTTGCCCAACTCTTTTGCCACCCCATGGACTATATATAGCCCACTAGGTTCCTCTGTCCATGGGATTTCCCAGGCAAGAATATTGGAGTGGGTTGTCATTTCCTTCTCCAGAGGCTCTTCCCAACCCAGAGATAAAACCCACATCTTCTGCATTGGCTGGCAGATGCTTTACCACTGAGCCACCAGGGAAGCCCATAACTATAGTTACTAAGCTCTTAATATACATGTCAGAAACTATGCCAAGCATATGACTTATACTGACTAATTCACTCCACATATTAACTCTAGGGGGTAGAAATTATTATCCTCATTTTTCATATGAAAAAGCTAATACTTAGTGATGCTGTAAGTGGAAGGTCAACCCAGCTAAAATATGATGGAGCTGAGACTCCATCCCCAGTATATCTTATACTAGAGTCACAATCCTAACTTCCACACCATACTTCTCACAAATATTAAGAATCTGTTTAACTCAAATTTTAGGTCTTGTTTTCTCCTCATGAGATGTTAATAAGTTAAGTCTCCCCAGTCCTGCTCCTCTTCCGCTGAGCTTTTGCATAGGATCTTATATTGTATCCTTACTCAGTTGGATCATATCAAATTTAATCCAGCATACTCTCTCTCCCATTAACTTCAAGTCATCAGCAACTGTAACTCGATAAATCACAGTTGAGAAGAAGATGTAGAACACAGCCAAGGGCAGAGCTGTTTGGCAAAGTGTTAGATGTTTTTCCCTCAAGGTGAACTACTATCAAGTAGTCATTTCTTAGTGGGGGCCATGTCCAACCTGTTACCAAGCCACAAAACTGAATTAACTAACATGCAACTTCCACTTCTCTATCTCACTGACAATTATTTCTTGAAATATAACACAGCCTTTATGACAATATCTACAGTTAGGGTCTACTCTAAGAAGGACTGCCCCAGAAAGAATTGTGGATGGTAGGCTGAAGTAGGTATGAAAATATATACATGATGTATATACATGATGGTCTTGAGTGCTTAAATTTTTTTAAGGGAGAAATTCCATCTTTGCTTCCAGCAGACAAAGCTGAGGAAATATAAAAAGAGGAGAAGATGAACAGGACTTCAACCAACAGCCTTCCCTAGGATCCATATGCATCTACCAAAGCCCATCTCAACTCCAATATCATGCAAGGACAGGATTCCAAAGGAGCCATGGGCATTCCTACGTAAATCAGAGAAGGGTCTTCACCTTCTCCTGCCTTTCTTTCCATCTGCTGGAGCAACGCACTGCCACTTAGGCTTTGGTACCTCTGTTAACACCGAGGAAAGACTATTACAATTTTTGGTCTTTTTATTAACGAAGAATGAAGTCCAAGGCTCTGCCCCACCAAGTACTAGCCCGCTATGCTCAGAACTTTGAGTCTACTTGATATTAATCCATTCATCAACCTCACTGCTGAGTCCCACAGAGGGGTGACTTGTACCTGTGGAGAAAGAGATCCTTTGCCTCAAATATAAACAGAAGAGAGCTTGACATGCCAGCCACCCTGGCCGGAACCTCTCAGGCCCTGCGAGGACACTGCTGAGAGGCCCTGCAGAGCCAGCAGGGCATTCTGGGTAATGGGATGCAACATGAGGCAGTTTCCCCCACTGGCCTCCCCAGGGTTTCTTGATTCCTGGCTCTGCAAAAGCTGAGGCAAACAGTTTTTGAACTGGGGGGAAGAGGGTGGAGAGAAGGGGCGGAGGCTTCCTCTAGGCCAACCACAACTAACTCATTTGCTCTGTCCAGCAAAACCCAGACAGTGCAATTATCTGGTTAATTTGGCCCTTAGTTGGGAGACAGAATTCCAAAATGTGAGGCCAGCTCAGACTAAACAGTGGCTTCCATCCTAAGACTTCTCCTAAGTGCTAAAGGATGCATGTGAGATTCCTAGGGGGTTGCTTATGTGACCCACCCATCGATCCAGATGGGAAAAGACAAACAATTCAGACTCTAGGATGAGTTAAGGAAGGCATATCTTCCAGGGAAAAATGCCCAAATGACTGCTAATTGGCCTCTTGGCTAATCTGCCTTCTGATTGCCACAGAGGAAGATGACGAGAAATCAAGATGACTCTAAATTAGCCAACTTCTCCAGTGTGGCTGTAGCCTTCAGAGGTTGGCTGAGTGTCCCCAGGGTCCTAGGTGAGCTATTCTTAGGACAACTCTCTCTGATGCTCCTGCTTACAGATTTACACCCATAAGTTGGGCCAGAAGCAGCATTGAGATACAGGGCAAAATTAAAACATGCTCCTGGGGTTTACAAATGGAGTGAGACAGCTAGCAACTGAGCGTTTACCAGATGGTTTATGGAAAACTTGGATTTTTGAGGGAAGATTAAAGAACAGCAATTTATCTCTGCTGGAGACTGACAAGCAGACTGGAATCTGTGGAATCCATCAGTTAGTCATCCTGCAAATATTTGCTTCCGCTCTAGTATGTGCCAGGCCCTGTGTTATTTAACAGAGTGAGATCCAAATAGTCATGGTCCCTATCCTCATGCAAATAACACCACACCTAAATACATGGTTGAAAACTCAGATTAGGGCTAGAAAGGAAAAACTGGGGTGCTAGGTAAAGGAATGACCACGTTTCCTGACTTAGATTTGCGGTGGGAGGGCTAAATAAAGAATGTCCGAGAAAAGAATTTTAAAGCTAACACTTTTAAAACTTTGTTTTTTCAGAAAGATCAGCCTGGTTCCAGTACAAAAAATAAATTGGAAGTAGATGAAAATACGAACTTAGGAGGCTGTTGATTATGAAGACAGGATGAGAGCTGATGATGGTTCAGCCAAGGAATTGGCAGTGGGAATGGAGAAGAATGGATGGACCAGAGGGATGTGGGGCATGGCGTCTGTAGCATGTGGTGAACAGGTGTAATGGTGGAGGGAAAAGGAGGCAGCCAGGAGACTGTGCAGTTTCTAGCTAAGATGCCAGGTAGATGGTAGAGAGAGAATTTGGGAGGATGAATAGGTTAGGGCCAGGGGAAGACGGTGTCCTCGATCATTCCACACCCCGAGCTTCCACTCTCCTTACCTCTGCTCATGCTGATTTAGTCCCCTCACTCTTCCTGTTGCCATCTCCACTTGTTGAAATCCTAGCCATTCTTTACAATTCATTTGAAATACTACCCCCTCCTTGAAGTCACTCGGACTCCTCCAAATAGCTGTGGCTTCTGGTGCCCACACACTGAGTTTGGATCTCTCTTTCCTGGATTCCACTTGTGTTGGGTTCTGTGAAGACTTATCCTGCCTCCCCTCCTAGACCACAAGTTATTTGGGACAGCACCTCTGCTTCTCTATCCTCGTTCTGCACATGTGAGCTAGCTAGCATAGTAGATGTTTGACAAATATTTGTCAAGTGAACAAAAATAACCCACTCTTTGCCATGGAAGGAAAACCAGTAGACACTGGACTGACTTGAAAGCCACAGGATCAAATTGAAATTCAAGCTGTAGGTGTTTTAATATTAAGCCAAGTCAAATTTGATGCTCAAAAAACTTTCTGTTCCTCCAACACATCAAACTCAAAAAGAGTGCTGGAAAAGTCACATCCTTCGATTTTTCTATGGTGCTTTTCTGAGTTCATCTTACTGAAAGAACCTTTTCCATCTTATTGCTTGCCTTTGATGATGAGGATGATGATAAACGAGTAACATCTACTAAGTGTTACTGTATGCCCTGTGCTGGTCTAAGTACTTTCTTGGACTAACTCATTCGATCCTCTTGGCTACCCTATCAAGCTGATGCTCTACTCCAGTGGTAGATGAAGAAACTGAATTTCAGGGCGCTTAAGTGTTGTTGAACTAATGTCACAAAGTTAGTTGGGACTGGAACCAAGAGTTGAGCTCCAGAGGCCATGCTCTGATGTGCTCTCCTAAGGCCAAGCACAGTGCTTGGCATTGAGTTGGTCCCCAGCAAGTGTTCAGTGAACGAAGGGGAGGAGTCCTAGATCTGGAGGCCACGAGCTCTGGTCCTAATTCTACCGCTGACTTCCACTATAACCTTAGGCAAGTCTGTGCTTTTTCTCCCTATAAAATGAAGTGTGTGGATGTTGATACTAGTGGTAATAACAAGAGCCAGTAGTCAAGATTCTAATCTCTTTTGAGGCTTTAAATAATTTAATCCCAAGGAAAATGAAAGACAGAAAGACTCACTTGCCCAATACCTAGAAAACGAGAGAGTCACGATTCAAACCCATTGTGCGCCTACACTGTGCTTCCAAAGAGACACCTCAGGGACCATGGTGGGGAACAGAGGGAGGTGGTACAGAATGGAGCAGACTTTTGGGCTCTCTCTGCCTATTTCCATCAGAGAAGCTCTATGTGTCTCTATTTGTCAGAATGGGCCCTACTTGAGATTCCTCTTGAATAAAGGTTCTGCTGCTAAAACTGAAAGGTTGAAAACTATTGGACTAAATGATTCTGGAATTTAAGACATCTTCCAGGTATAAGCCAGGATTTTTCTGGTAATCCTTACTCATTACAGTTTCAGAAGATGGGGCCAAGTACACTCCTGGGAACGGCTCTGCCTATAGAAAAGATCATGGTGATAGCACTAAAGACTAGCTCCAACCTACCTGTTCCACTCGGATCTCAATCTCTCCATTCACCTTCTTTCCATGGAAATACTTGGCCCTGTGAAGGAGAGGAAGAAATCTACTGAGTAAGGATACCAGTTGCTTCACTCTTTCCTCCCTTCTTCCAAAGGCCTTACCCCCAGAGGTGCATGTCCAGAGACATTCCCCACCTTCCTGCTCTCTCCCACCTAGATGGATGATTTTCTCATTACTTATATGTATCACATGGGAAAGGGAAAGAGTACAGGATGGAAGGATTGGAGACTCAGGTTTCGGTTCTGCCAAGTCACTTTACAACTCTATGTCTCCGCTTTATCCTCTGTAAAAGGGAGATATTAATGTCTGCATAATATATTTATAAACATTATTTTAAGGATCAAAAGAAATAAAAAGTCCTACACAAATAAACAATGCAGAATTATTTTATTAGGTAGACCCTATGTGACCTGTAAATGACTTATTACTTTGCTCTATCCATCCACTCCTTTATTTGTCCATCTCTCCAATGAAGCAGACCTCATCTGCCCCTTTGTTCATCCAACCACCCTTCCATCATCTTTCCTATACACCCCTGCTTCTGTCTTCCCATCAGCAGTATATGGCATCCCATCTGCCCATCACTCAAAGCAAAAACTTCATTCTTATCACCTCCTTCTCTCTCTGTATCGCCATGGGTTCTACATACTAATTATTTCTCAAATCCATCCACTTGTCCATTTTCTCTAAAAGCATCCGAATCTTGACCTTAGTCATCTCTTTTCTCATATAAATTCTCTCTTCATGCTCTAATTTTGTATCACAGCCCTTACTATAATTCCTTATAGTTAGTAACTGGGTTCACGCTTGTTTCCCATTGAACTATAACACAATTCCTCCAGGCTAGGAACAATCCGTCTTACTCATCATTCTATTTCCAACATGTACCAGAGTACTGATACACAGTATGAGCTCAATTTATATATGCTGAAAGAATAAATGACTGAAGAGACAGATGAAGGAAAAGATACTTTTTGAGTACTCACTTTGTGCCCAAAAACTGTGCTATACTCTTAACCTACAGCCCTTCTCATTTAACACTTAAAACCACCACCATGAGGTGGGTATTATTACTTCCATTCCATAAATAAGGAAACCGAAACCCAGAGAGATGAAATACTTTGCCTAAGTGGCTTGAATCCTGGACTTTCACTGTCAGATCAATGCTTTTTCTCAGCCCTGAAAAACAGCAGCAAACGTTGAGGTGCTCCTGGGTTTAGATGACCTCCCACAAAGCAGAAGTAATACAAGTTTCCATTGGCTCTTTTTGGTTGTTGGTCTGATGAAACCAAGAGCTCTTAGTGACTTGCTGAAACCTGAGCACTGTGTTGAACATTTCCATAGACCTTCTCTGTGGCACAGACAGCTATTTGCTCCCAATCCCAATTCTCTTCTCTGCCCACAGAGACAACTTTTATAGACTGGCACCAAGAAATATATCAATATATCCCAGCTTTCCATTCAGCTAGGTATGACCACAATTTGTTCAGTCGCTCAGTCCTGTCTGACTCTTTGTGACCCCACGGACTGCAGCAGACAGGCTTCCTTGTCCTTCACCATCCCCCAGAACTTGCTCAAACTCATGTTCATTGAGTCAGTGATGCCATCCAACCATCTCGTCCTCTGCCGTCCCCTTCTCCTCTCACCTTCAATCTTTCCCAGCATCAGGGTCTTTTTAAATGACTAAGCATTTACATCAGGCAACCAAAGTATTGGAGTTTCAGCCTCAGCATCCATCCTTCCAATGAATTTTCAGGGTTGATCTCCTTTAGGATTGACAGATTGGCTCTCCTTGCAGTCCAAGGGACTCTCAAGAGTTTTCTCCAACACCACAGCTCGAAAGCCTCAATTCTTTGGTGCTCAGCCTTCTTTATGGTATGACCACATGCTTGAGCTCTTATCAGTAGTGTTATATCCAAGAATCTTCTTAGTTTCTCTTCTATTCTTTTCCCTGGAACATTGATGTTCCCATCTCTTTTCAACCTTCCACTTATGAAAGAATCCTTCTACAAATGCTCTGACCAAGTTGTAGTCTGTCTGCTCCTGAATTCTCTCTATCTACACTTAGCCAAGTCCAGTGGAATTCATCTCTCTTCAAGACTGCCTGAATCACAGACTGACAGCTCTAATATTAATGCCACTTTTTCTTACAGTGTTGACAGGCTTAGACGTCAAGTGGATAGAACTTTATGGGAACAGGAGTTGTCAGTGTGACTTTAAAAAACAAGATTTTGTTTTTTTCTCCCAGGATGGTCTTCCAAAAAAAATGTGTGTTTGACCAGCCTCATGCAAAGGGAAACTTTTCACATTATTTGTGAATTTTATCACGAACAAAGGTAATGTTGGCAAACTCCAGACACTGGGATAAGCCCACCTCTAATATTTGTAGAGCACGGGGCCAAAGAACAAATGGAAGTCTATGTATCATATGCCCAACATTTAAAATTGATAAAGGTGGCAAACATTTAAATAAAACATGCCCGTCTCTTCCTTCCTTGCACAATACAGTTTCATAATGATCATAATGGTCACAACTAGAACTTCTCAGGACCCACAAACATCTTACCCTCTTGGGGGTTATAGAATGGAATTACACTCCGCCTCACTTTGATCTGCCCCCTCAGAGATGAGAAATTGGTGATGATAATAAATAGGCGACGTTGATACAGAAGCCTTACAAATAGCTGTGAAAAGAAGAGAGGCGAAAAGCAAAGGAGAAAAGGAAAGATATAAACATCTGAATGCAGAGTTCCAAAGAATAGCAAGAAGAGATAAGAAAGCCTTCTTCAGCGATCAACGCAAAGAAATAGAGGAAAACAACAGAATGGGAAAGACTAGAGATCTCTTCAAGAAAATTAGAGATACCAAGGGAACATTTCATGCAAAGATGGGCTTGATAAAGGACAGAAATGGTATGGACCTAACAGAAGCAGAAGATATTAAGAAGAGGTGGCAAGAATACACGGAAGAACTGTACAAAAAAGATCTTCACGACCCAGATAATCAGGATGATGTGATCACTAATCTAGAGCCAGACATCTTGGAATGTGAAGTCAAGTGGGCCTTAGAAAGCATCACTACGAACAAAGCTAGTGGAGGTGATGGAATTCCAATTGACCTGTTTCAAATCCTGAAAGATGATGCTATGAAAGTGCTGCACTCAATATGCCAGCAAATTTGGAAAACTCAGCAGTGGCCACAGGACTGGAAAAGGCCAGTTTTCATTCCAATCCCAAAGAAAGGCAATGCCAAAGAATGCTCAAACTACCGCACAATTGCACTCATCTCACATGCTAGTAAAGTAATGCTCAAAATTCTCCAAGCCAGCCTTCAGCAATACGTGAACCGTGAACTCCCTGATGTTCAAGCTGGTTTTAGAAAAGGCAGAGGAACCAGAGATCAAATTGCCAACATCCGCTGGATCATGGAAAAAGCAAGAGAGTTCCAGAAAAACATCTATTTCTGCTTTATTGACTATGCCAAAGCCTTTGACTGTGTGGATCACAATAAATTGTGGAAAATTCTGAAAGAGATGGGAATACCAGACCACCTGACCTGCCTCTTGAGAAATCTGTATGCAGGTCAGGAAGCAACAGTTAGAACTGGACATGGAACAACAGACTGGTTTCAGATAGGAAAAGGAGTACATCAAGGCTGTATATTGTCACCCTGCTTATTTAACTTATATGCAGAGTACATCATGAGAAACGCTGGACTAGAAGAAACACAAGCTGGAATCAAGATTGCCAGAAGAAATATCAATAATCTCAGATATGCAGATGACATCACCCTTATGGCAGAAAGTGAAGAGGAGCTAAAAAGCCTCTTGATGAATGTGAAAGAGGAGAGTGAAAAAGTTGGCTTAAAGCTCAACATTCAGAAAACAAAGATCATGGCATCTGGTCCCATCACTTCATGGGAAATAGATGGGGAAACAGTAGAAACAGTGTCAGACTTTATTTTTGGGGGCTCCAAAATCACTGCAGATGGTGATTGCAGCCATGAAATTAAAAGACGCTTACTCCTTGGAAGAAAAGTTATGACCAACCTAGATAGCATATTCAAAAGCAGGGACATTACTTTGCCGACTAAGGTCCATCTAGTCAAGGCTATGGTTTTTCCTGTGGTCATGTATGGATGTGAGAGTTGGACTGTGAAGAAGGCTGAGCGCCAAAGAATTGATGCTTTTGAACTGTGGTGTTGGAGAAGACTCTTGAGAGTGCCTTGGACTGCAAGGAGATCCAACCAGTCCATTCTGAAGGAGATCAGCCCTGGGATTTCTTTGGAAGGAATGATGCTAAAGCTGAAGCTCCAGTACTTTGGCCACCTCATGCAAAGAGCTGACTCATTGGAAAAGACTCTGATGCTGGGAGGGACTGGGGGCAGGAGGAGAAGGGGACGACAGAGAATGAGATGGCTGGATGCCATCACTGACTCGATGGACGTGAGTCTGAGTGAACTCCGGGAGATGGTGATGGACAGGGAGGCCTGGTGTGCTGCGATTCATGGGGTCGCAAAGAGTCGGACACGACTGAGCAACTGAACTGAACTGAACTGATACAGAAGGCTTGCAGGCCCTTCGCATCCCTCCTCCTGTTGTACTGGCCCCAGCGACCAAGCGGGAGGGCTGGGACCAGCTCCCACAGGTTCAGTCACACAGAGCCTCTAAGCAAGCAGCAACGGTGAGTTAGATCTTGTGCTCTAAGAGTTTCAGGATTCAGTCTAGACCCTCTAGGCTCCTTCATGATGTAGACCCTGTTGACCTATGACCCATTTCTTCTCTGGTTTTCTGCCCACCTCTTGGACACGCTCAACTTTCTGCAATTCCTGTGCTTTTATGAGTCTGAGCCTGTGCGGTTCTCTCCTTCTCTGCTTGTTCACCTCTTTCTCATGTTCCAAGATCCCTGACCACTGTTTCCTTGAAAGCACCCCCTCAATGAGACTGGGTTAGGTGTCCCTCCTCTGGGTCCCCACGAGGTGCTATACTTAACCACCATACAACAAATATCATTCTGGTTGGAATTACACATCCCCTGTCCCCATACACCTAGTCTAGGAGCTCCTGGAAACCCAAAACCGTGTCTCAAAGCTCACTGCATCTCTCGTATCCGGCACGACGTGCCAGGGCACAGGCACATGTTTAAGGAATGCTTGCTGACTGGGTAAATGAATATGTTTCCTGGGATAGCCCAAGGGGCAGCTCGCGCTCCAGGTGCTCTGCTGCCATCTACTGGTACAACGGTGTAACACAACACTTACAAATCCCCACCCATTACCACGTGGAGTCCCCTTTCAGCGTCCCACTCGCACAGGATTCTAACTATTAGCTCGGAACCCAGAGCACGCAGCACTACACCACCACCACCCAAACAGCTCTGGCCTCCACCGGCCTCACCTTCTCGGGAGAAACACTTGTTTTGCCCATCTGTGGAATGTTCACCGCAGGGCCTGCCAGACGACTCAGGCTGAAGCTGAGGGTCAGGCGGTCCATCCCCCTGCCTGGCCCGGAGTCAGAAGTCTGTCTCCTGACAGGCCACACAGACTGCTGCCTCCTTGCCTGGGGCTCATTCAGGCTTGAGCTGCCTCTGAACAGTTCCGTCTGGCAGAGGAAGGGGTAGGGCTGGTCTGGAATTCTAGATGCCTTGGGGGCTGGGGTTGCTGCCTGTGTAATTGCCTGGCTGTCTGACCTCAGGTAGAATGGATGACCCCACTGTGCCTGAGGGCTCTGCCTCCCTAAACGCAGACCTCTTCCAAAGGCCCTAATATGTTTATTCTCATAATGAGTTTTCTGAGTCCGCAGGCCAATCAGTCAAGGCCTTGGCCTTGGGAAGGAGGTGGGGGAAGCTCTTGATTCTACAAAGCTTCCACCTCTGTGGGTGGTCTCATATTTTACTGCCACATCAGAGGCACCAGGAAGAAGAATATTATAAAACCAGTGCCGCCTGGGGTGGGAAATCCCTAGTTTGGGGAGGCGGGATGTGGTGTGTGTGAGAGAGATTTATGGGGAGCGATACAGAGCTCTTTCATGGCTGCAGCAGCAGCAGAAGGAAGAGGAGAATTAGCACAAACAGGATCCACCTGTGCACAAGCAGCGCCCTTCTAATAAATTCGTCTGGGATGTAAAGTCAGTGTGGCTCGGCCCTGGCGGTGCCCTTCCCAGGGATGAGGGGTCAGGAAAGTTCCCAGGCACACTAGAGCCTATCGGGGGAGGAGTGGGGGGAGAGCGAAGGCAGGATCTGGCCCTAGAAACTGATTTTAACATTTCTGATAAAACATGTCAGTTGCTGATTTGCGGCCTGGACAGAAACTGGGGGAGATAGATGATGGATCACATAGGAGAACTCTGAAGGTGAACACACTCAGGGTTTTCCAGTTAGCAAGATAAAGAGGCTAACATGATAGGTTGGATGGATGGAGGTGTGACAAAAGCAGGGCCTTTGAACATGGAGTTCTAACTCAGAGATCCAATTCCGTTGTTGCTCAGTTGCTCAGTCATGTCTGATTCTTTGTGACCCCGTGGACAGCAGCACGCCAGGTCTCCCTGTTCCTCACCATCTCCTGGAGTTTGCTCAAACTCATGTCCATTGAGTTGGTGATGCCATCCAACCACCTCATCCTCTGTCGCCCTCTTCCCTCCTGCCTTCAATCTCTCCCAGCATCAGGGTCTTTTCCAGTGAGTTGGCTCTTTGCATCAAGTGGCCAATTCTAGTTCCATTATTTACTCCCAGGAACAGCTAACCCTCCTGCTCCCCTCCCACTGTCAGAGGGGACCCTCCAGTGATGGGGCAACCTCACTGTACCTCTTTGGAAGTGGAAGGGCTCCAGGGAACTGGAAAGGGGAGGGGCTCTCTGAGAGTGACAAGGGCCCCTACATCTGTACAAGGATCTGTGAAGGTAAGGAAAGGAGACCCACTAGGGCCTCTGACAAAAAATGGGGAAGGAGATCTCTGTGGAGGTCTGCTCACAATTCACATCATTTATCCACTATTCACTGAGCCTTGTAAGGACTGGACACCCTACTAGGTATGGGGTGAAAGGCTGATACAGTCCCTGCTCTTGTGGAGCTAGCATTCTCTTGGAAAAGTCAGGAAACTAACCAGGTGAAAAGGAAGTGATGAATATGATGAACAAGGTGGTACAGGGTAGAATGTGGGGAGCAGGGAGATCTGATCCAGGAAGTCAGGGAAGCCTTCTTTGGAAGATACTCAACACAGTTGTACTAACCATCTACTTGTGCCAGAGCCTGCAGGCTCTAAAGAAATAGCAATGAAGAGAACTCAGTGCTTGGCCTCAGGGGGTTTACTATCCAATGGGAGGGTGAGACTCATAAAGTACAATGACCACACAGGACATTAGCTCTAAGACCAGGTCAGCCCACTGAAAGAGACCCAGCCCAGTTTAAGAGCCTAAGACTGCTTCCCGGGTAAAGTGACCCCGTTCATCAATCTATCCATCTATCCATCCACCCATTCATCCATCCATCCGATGTTTGGTACCTATCCTTTGCCAGTATCAAGGGCTGCAAAGATGGCTCTGAGAAGGTCTGAAGAGTGTGTATATGTGTGAAAGGCACACAAGGGCAAAAGAGTTAGGCAGGTACTGGTGGCACTCGGGGGGCCAATGCATCCTCCTGGGGCATGTCCCTCAATGTGCAGGAAAAATGAGCGACGGGCACGGAGCAGAAGACCTGGATTTGAAATGGCAGCTCTGGTACCTGCTACATGATTTTGAATAAGCCTCCGCTCCCTTATCTGAAGGGTGAGGATGGGAAGATCTACCCACAGGGTCATGAGGATAAAATGAGCATGCAGATTTGAAGGCCTCTGGGAACCTGCCAAAAATGTGCCAGCAAGTGGTTGCTCTCTGGTGAGCTGCTGGTGTGGATTTCACCCTCCAGGTAAAGAGGTAGGTGAGCACTGCTAGCATTAGAACTAGCTGGTCCTCTCCGGCTCTGCTATTTACTTCCTAGTGCTGCCTCAGACAAACATCAACCTTTCCAAGCACTAGTCTCATCTGCAAAAATAAGCACATCACTCTGTCTGCCATTAGGCCCCACGAATGCTATCCCTGACACATGGCAGATGTTTCTGTTCATCTCTTTCCCTCCTGTCGTTCAAGAGGTGGGCATGTACGTGAGGAAGTGACAATCATTCAGGGGAAGGGGGCAGTATCTTTATTACTCTAAAAGGATCTCCAGCTTCATATCAAGCATGATGGAAACCTGCCTTGGCTACCCTCTGGGAGCTCCTCTTTCTCCCCAGCACCAGCCTTTAAGGCGAATAAAATCGTCAGCCACCCACTCACTCTGACAGCAGGGATTATGCTAGAATGTTACCTCCCAATCCCTAGCCCTCTTCTCTCCAGAAACACAACACTGTGTCATCCTCACTCCCACAGAATTCTGAAAGTCCACAGCCTTCATTTCACAAGAACAGTTCACATTTAGAAGGCTAAGCTGTTCCCCCAGCAAACATTTAAAGAGCATCTTGCTTATCTATTAAGATGCTTTCGAACTGTGGTACTCCAGAAGACTCTTGAGAGTCCCTTGGACTGGAAGGAGATCAAACCAGTCACTTCTAAAGGAAATCAACTCTGAATATTCATTAGAAGGACTGATGCTAAAGGTGAAGTTCCAGTAATTTGGCCTCCTGATGGGAAGAGCTGACTCACTGGAAAAGACCCTGATGCTGGGAAAGAGTGAAGGCAAGAGGAGAAGGGGCTGGCAGAGGATGAGATGGTTAGATAGCATCACTGACTCAATGGACGTGAATCTGAGCAAACTCACGGGAAACAGGGAAGGACAGAGGAGCCTGGTGTGCTGCAGCCCAAAGGGTCACAAAGAGTCAGAAACAACTTAGTGACTAAACAGCAACACTAAGGGCTCAACCTGGCAAAATGCCCATGAAAACGATGACACACTGAAAGGTAATTCACACCAAGGTGTAAGTGACTTATATCTGATCATCTCTAAAAGGGGTTTAGATGGTATGAGGAGGATGAGAAGAAGGGAACCATGAGAATATTAAGTGTTTGATGGTTGTGTGAGGCCTGTCAAGGTGAGAAGGGCAAGGCACAGAAGGAGAAGCCTAAGAGAAGTTACTTTCCCTCCACTTCCCTCCTTCCACGTATTCAACCAATTACCCACCCATCTGCTTACCCATCCATCCCTCCATCTCTCTAAGTGAAGTCACCTGGTTGTGTCCGACTCTTTGCGACCCCATGGACTATAACCTACCAGACTCCTCTGTCCATGGGATTTGTCAGGCAAGAGTAGTAGAGTGGGTTGCCATTTCCTTCTCGAGGGGATCTTCCTGACCGAGGGATCGAACCCGGGTCTCCTGCATTGCAGGCAGACGCTTTATTGTCTGAGCCACCAGGGAAGTATTCCATCTCTCTATCCAGGCTCTACTATGTGCCTAGCACTGTGCTAGTCCCTAGGAATTATACTGAACAAAACAACCCCCTGCCATCCTGGTGCTCCTGGTCTAGTCAGGAGACAGGCCCAGATGAAGAATATTTACTGACTCCTCTCTTCATCAGAAATTACTAACTGGCCAACCTCATGGAGTCCACAGTCTTATTTTGTTGGACTTACATTATATACTTTTGACTTTAAAACAGAGAATTCATTTTTCAAGAATTCAGACTTCTGGCTCCCCCTGAAAATCAATAACTGAGCATCACGAGACCTGTATTTCCACATGGCAAAAGCCAGCCGAGAGGACGGCAGCTGTTGCCTGCAGCTGGGGCGTCAGTTCTCATGCCCAACAGTCCCCATGGCTCCCTGTTGTCTCTCTGCAGCCTGTGTCAAGTGGCAGAGGCATCTGTCATAGAGCCTGGGCTGCTGTCTTCCTTACAGCAGGGAAATATTTCTCTGCGCCTTTGCCTTTTCCTGGCACCTGCCCCTTCACTCACCGACCACCTTGCCTCCTGTAAGCAGCTGCACAAGCAACCCCTAATTTAACTAATTCCATTATGAAGATGGCAACTAGCTCAGTGAAAATCTTCAGGAAGCCCACACCACTGCCCTTCCTCCAAACTCAGGTTTGGAGGTCAGCAAAATGGATACAAAGCACTGTCCCCTCTCTCTTGCCATCACAGACAGCCTCCCTCCTGCTGAGGAAACACATCCCATGCAGGCTTACACAGGCCCCAGGAGGAAAGACATTCTGCAGTGAGATTGATGTCTGCCCAGTGACCTGCCTCCCCAGGGCAAGGCTGTAGCCAGGCAGGTGAAGTCTGAAGGAACAAGAACAGCTATAGCTAGGAGAGCCCATGGCATCTGAGGGACTTCTCTTAAAGAGGAGGACCTAGGCAAGAAAATCACATTTTGAAGAATGAGGAAAGACTCAGAAGTTGGACAGTGCAATTATCCAGAAAAAGGCAGGGCAATGGCAGGAAAAATGACTGAGACATAAAAGCAGAGAGAGGAAAATGAGAAGTTTCAGGTCTGAGACTCTTTTTAAGGGCTTGCAGGCTGGCCCCTTCAGAGTCTGAGCCTCTTCTGCATTATTCCTCCCAAGTTGCCAGCCTAGTTGTACTGGAACTTGCAAGTGATGGGGGCTCACTCCCTCACTGGGCAGCCCACATGGTCTTCTTCCCATTACATACACTGAGCTGACACACCTCCCTCTTTGTCTGCTTTACTGGCCTCAGTTCTACCAGTTGGGAGCCACATGAAACCGGTCCTCTAGCCATGACGGTTTCTAAACTCGGCTCTTCATCATTTAAAACATGTCTCCTGAGCTCTCCTCTGGATATTCTGTCTCAGGAGTTCTGGAAGAGCCTCTCAGAGTGGCTGTCCCACACTCATTCTGACTCCTATTATCAGCACCCCCATCCGCACTCGCATTCCTGAACCAAGCCTCTCTCTTGCACACAGTCTTGATGGGACTGTCCCCAAGTGTCCCCAGGACATCTTATGGAACCAGTCAGGTCTGTTCTTGCCCAGGAATTTTATTTTTAAGCAGAGAGGCACAAAGCTTGGAAGACAATAGGAGCTGACTTCTCCAGAGAGTGTTCACAAGTTCCTGCCTCTTAGGTCCAGACAGAGCCCTGGGTCCTGACCTCTCCAAAACTTGGGTCTTCTTGTTTTCTCTTCATTCTGTGAGCCTCCGGCATATTTTCCATAAACCCTCCATTTTGCCTAAGTCAGCCAAAGTCATTTCTTTTTCTTGCAAACAAAGAACTCTATCCATACAGAAGGTGAAGAGCAGTACCTGATAATCTGAATGTCATTCTGACGGAAACAGTGCTTTGGGGACCGTGATCTCAGTTTATTGTCATTGTTTGATTCATGAAGGCACTGAAGCCTGGAGAGGACAGTGGCCCCCCTGAGATCTCACAGCATCAGCAGGGAAGGGGGAACTGGGGAAGACACAGTGTCCATCAGACTCCTCCCCACGCTACCTTCTGCTCTAAGACACTTCCCCCAGATTTCCTAGCCACACTCTCACAGGATGAAGACTCTACCAGGGCAGGAGACAACTCTTCACTGTTTTTCCCTCCCTCCCTCTCGCCGTGCAAGAGCAGGGGAGGAAGCGGCCGGGGGCACAGAGCCTCTGGATTGGATGGCGGGGAGACCTCACGGAGAGAGGTCAGCACTTGAAAAATTCCTCAAGTCAAAGGGCTCGGGGCCTGGGTGCCACACAAGGCCCTCACTGTGTGTGGACATTGTCCCCCTGATAAAAGGGGCCGGGCCTGGGAAAGCGGCGCTGGTGTCCAGGCGACAGGCCAGGCTGCTGGGGAATGCCCAAGGCCCCTCCCGCACCAGGCACCAGGGCGGAGGGAGGGGGAGTGGCAGGGGTTGCCCAGAGTGGGAGGACGAGCCCAGAAGTCCAGCACCACCCCAGGTTGCAGGGGGTGGCTTGTGTGAATCCGTGAATGAAGGGAGTAAGAGGATGGCAAGACCCCTCTCACCAGGCCTTTCCTAGCTCCCTGCCCCCCACCTCTGGATTTCCCCACAGGGAACAGGCAGGGATTGCCCTTGTTTCAAGGAGAGTCCTAGGGGTGGGGGAAGAGGTGGGTGGGGGGAAACATAAGGATTTTGTTTCCTAGAGCCTAGTGTCCCCAACAGACAGGTGTGAATCCTGCCTTGAGCCCCCGACCAACTCTAGGAGGAGGGGAACCAGCCCGGTCCCCGTCTTCCCATCTTCAGAGTAGACAGTGTGCCAGCCCACCAGCACCCAGACACCCCTCCTCCAGGGCTTCTAGAACGCAGCCCTCAAGCACGTCCAGCTGAACTGAGAAACATGCCAAGTGGCTTCCTCCCCACTGACTGCCAGGGCCACTATATTCACTAGCAGTTAGTATCACAATTAGCTGGGGTTTTTTTAATATTTATTTCATTTTATTTATTTGGCTGTGCAGGGTCTTAGCTGCAGCACACAGGATCTTCCGTCTTCATTGTGGCATGTGGAGTTCTCGTCGCAGCATATGGGATCTTTAGCTGTGGCATGTGGGATCTAGTTCCCTGACCAGGGACTGAACCCGCGCCCCCTGCATTGGTAGTATGGAGTCCTAGCCACTGGACCACAGGGAAGTCCCTGCAATAAACTGTTAACACCATCACCATTTCAGTGCCCGTTACGACAGCTAAGCCCAGTACCAGCCCCCTCGTGCCATCATCTCCAACTCTTACTGACCCTTCGTGAGAGGTGCCACGATCCTGCCTTACAATGGAGGAATGTGAGGCCCAGAGGCCAGACTCCCCCAAGGTCTCATGAGTGAGAGAGAGGACGGGGTCCAGGCAGTCTGCCTCGAGACTGTCCACTCGATTTTGTTCCTGCCCTGCTGGTGACTGCGACTGTTTAGTCCTCATCACAGGCAGGGAAAGCAGCTTCCTGAGAATGAGGTCAATGGAAGGGGTGGGAGGGCTGGTTTGGCTCCCTAACCAGAAAGCAAGGACGCACAAAGGCCAGCTTCTCACTGGGCCCATGTTAGCAGGGCTGGGCACTGCCTCTTGTTGCCACCCTCCGTTAAGTAGGGTGGAAAGATAACTAGCAGACATCTACTTAATTATGGACTCCAGATAAACAACAAATAGTTTTGTGGTACAAATCTATATATTGCATGGGATATGCTTATACTGATTCATTGTCTAATTATTAATTGGACATCGCCATTTTTACTGGCTAAAGCAACAAGCAACTCTACCCAAAAGCCCCTGCTGGTGATGCCAGCTCTGAATTTAATACCCCCTTCCCACCCACTGCAACCCTCCCCCGACAAGATGGCACAGTGGGAAGCAGAAAGTCCTGGTCTCCCTAGGGCCAATTAGGCCACAGCAAGGCTTCAAGGGGCTGCCAAGACACCCTGAGCTCACGAGTGTCTGGATGGCTACAGGAAACCCCACTTCCCCTGGCACCTCAACATTCTGGCTGCCCAAAGGCACTGGTGGAGGGGGTGCTTGAGGTGGGTACTTTCCTCTGAGGAGGAGGTCACTGTGCTTGGCCACCATGCTGTAACAGGGAGTCCTGCCCTTGGACATGAGTGTGTGTGCCCACATGAGTCAGACATGAGCATGTGGATGTGTGCGCTCACATGAGGCTCCAGAGCCCTGCTCCAGAGCCCTCAGGCACAGCACACGAGGCCTGTGCTCAGGTGGGAGAGGTTAGGATGACAGGAGAACAGGGATGCCAGACTTGTCAGCTGGCCGGCCTGAGCCAGCTGCACACGCCACTGTGCCTGCTCTCATCCTGGGCTCGTGAGCCTTAGCTCCCTTCTTCACACAAGGAGAACAGTAATAGTACTCCATACAGTTGTTGAGAGGATTAAATCAGAGAATCTATGAAAACCATTTAGCACAATGCCTGGTCATGCAAAGGGCACAGGTGCTTGCCATATGACAAGGAAGAGAACCTGACCGCATTCCCAAAGAGCTCTTGGTTTCTTCATTTGTGTGTTCACTCATTTTCAACCTAGACTTCTTAGCACCTACATCATGCCAAACACTGAAGCCCTGGGAAACAGTCAGCAGGAGGTAGGTCACCATCAGATACGCCTACAAAGGAGTTAGTCCTGTTAAAGCCCCAGCCTACCCCCTCTCCCGTTTTGGTCTCTCAGTCAGTGCATGGTATGTCTGTGCCTTGCTTTCTTGTCTGTAAAATCCTTCCTAGGAAAATCAGAAAGTGTGACTGGCGGTGGAATACTGGCTGGCTCTCTAGGAAGACCTAAAAATCCTGGTTTGCAGCATGTGCCCATTTCCATGGTGTAAATGCTCTCATGGTGGCCAGTGTGACTTCCGGTTAGACTGAGTGGTGTAAGAGGGGAAAAGGAGACTAAAGAATGCCACCAAGGTCACTCTCAGCATCACTGTCACACCTTCACCCTTGCCATTACCTGTAATGTCACCTCCAAATCACTTGTTCAATCAACAGATGTTTCCCAGCACCCATTATCTACCTGCCCTGTAGGCAGGTAGATAACTTAAAATACACTTCATCATGCCACCACAGCACACATCATGCTGTGTTGTAATTGGCTTTAGGTAGTTGTCTCTTCTGCAAGAACAAGGCCTGTGTCTTACCCTTTTTGTATCCCTGGAGCCCACCGTGTAATATATTTTCAGTTAGCATTATGTCATTGTCCGAAACCGTTCCAACCAGAACAGCCTGCATTGGGCATCATGGGGCCTGAGATTCACCTTACTTCCGCTCAGTCTAACCGGAAGTCACACTGGCCACCATGAGAGCATTTACACCATGGAAATGGGCACACGCTGCAAACCAGGATTTTTAGGTCTCCTAGAGAGCCAGCCAGTAGGCTCTGGGACACAAAGACAGCAAGTAGGCATGGGTGGCTGGTGGGGGGGGGGGGGGGGGGACACAAATTATCACACAACATAGCAACTCTCAGTGAATCCAGACTGCACAAGGTGCTTTAATTAGTATCATTAACCATCATATAGTAGGATGAGCCAGCCTCACAAACTCCAGGCTGAAAGGATAGTAGCTAAGGGGTGTTTAAGAATCCCCTTTTCATTTCCTCCTCAACAGGTAAAAGAAAAAGGAAATCCTAGAGAACAGTGGAGAATAAGAGGGAGGGTAACAATGGATCAACCCTGGACATTCACTAGAAGGACTGATGCTGAAGCTGAAGCTCCAATACTTGGCCACCTGATGCAAAGAACTGACTCACTGAAAAGACCCTGATGCTAGAAAAGATTGAAGGCAAAAGAAGAAGGGGGTGGTAGAGGATGAGATGCTTGGATGGCATCACCGACTCAATGGACACAAGTTTGAGCAAGCTCCAGGAGATGGTAGAGGACAGGGAAGCCTGGTGTGCTGCAGTCCATGGGGTCACAAAGAGTCAGACACCACTGAGCGACTGCACAACAACAACAGATCATTGCTGAAAGAGCAGAGCAGCCATTCTGGGAACAAGGACCATGGGAGGCAAGAGGAGGGAGGGTTTCAGAGACCCCTGGAGGGAGGGGTCGGGGGCCAAGCCTTAGCTGCTTTATGCCCCCTTCACCCCAACATCCCCCTCCCAAGCCCATCCAGGCTCCAGAGACCTTGAAGGTAAAACTGAGATCAAGGAAGTACACCCAACCTTGTTATGAAGAATCTTTTTTTGGGTCATGATCAATGTTCTCATTTTGAAAAAAAAATCAAACCTAGGGTTCTAGTACATTCTGTGTCAATAATTTACACTGTAGATTACTGCTTTTCAGTGTAAGGCAGCTATATGAGATTGTTAAAACAAATAAGTAGATGAATTTTTTAAATTATTGCTACAGAATGTACCGGAACCCTAGGTTTGATTTCTTCAAAATAAGAACATTGATCATGACCATAACAAGATCTCAGTTTTACCTTCAAGGTCTCTGGAGCCTGGATGGGCTTGGGGAGGAGGATGTTGGGGTGAAGGGGGAATACATACTGAAATATAAACAGCCAAGACTTTATACACAGGTGAGTAAAACTGGTAAGCCCTCAATGGTATGCACTATATTGCTGACTCTTGAAGTAAGGTGAATTTCAGGCCCCATGATGCCCAATGCAGGCTGTTCTGGTTGGAACGGTTTCGGACAATGACATATGCTAACTGAAAATTTATTACACGGTGAGCTCCAGGGATACAGAAAGGGTAAGACACAGGCCTTGTTCTTGCAGAAGAGACAACTACCTAAAGCCAATTATAACACAGCATGATGTGTGCTGTGGTGGCATGATGAAGTGTATTTTAAGTTATCAAAGGAGGAAGTCATTAACACTGTTGGCAGGGTAGATGTGTCAGGGAAGACTTCAGAGAAGAAGTGAAACTTGAGCAGGCTTTTGAGGATGAATGGAGATTGGCCCAGTGAACAACAACATAGGGAAAGGCATTCCAGGTAGCAGGGAACAGTATGGGCTATGGCAGAGGTGTGTTTGAAAACTACAAACCTTTGCTATTCCTGTGGAACAAGCAGCCAAGCAGGACGCTGAGCTGGAGGCAGACCTAGAGGGAGGGCAGACATGCTTACAACACTGACTTTGGACTTGAGGGCAATGATGTGCCACCTAATGGTTATAAAAGGTGACACATGGTGGGGCATGGGAGTAAACTTACAAGATTTGATTTTGGAAAGAGGGTACTTTGGTGGTAACATGAAAGGTATACCGGAGGCAAGGTCAACACTAGAGGACTGACACCAGTCAAAGCACTGGAAAACAGGCAAGAGAATGAGTGGAGAGGGCTGAAGAAAAATGAGCCTGAAATCCATCTGTTGTATTTCTCCTTTCCCTTGTGGTTCTCAAACCTGACTGACTGCCCATCATCCCAGAGGACACTACCAGCTTTAGTTCAGAGGGACTCCTGACCCAGGTCTTATTGGGGGGTGAGTCTGGCCCAAAGCTCCCCAACCTCTCTGATGTAGCCAGGCTGACCTCTGGGGCAACCCCAAAAGGTTGTGGGATCTCAAAATGCTCCGCCATTAGTCCCTCTTTCCAGTAAAGGCGGCTTTGGGATCCTCTGTGTCTCCGCAAAAGATGGACAGTCCTCCTCTCCCTCACGTCCCCCTGGCCACTGGCCAGGTATCATTCATCCTTGGGAGGCCCAGGCTGGTTCCGAGAGTCTGCAAGCTGGCCTCTGTCAGGAAGCAACAGGGGGAGGTTCCTGTAACTCTCTCACCCTCTAGGAAACCTGATTCTGCAGCAGGGTCCTGGACCAGGAAAGGGGTGACAGAGAGAAGGAACTAAGGCTGACAAGGGAGAAAAGGGAGCCACATTGTTCCTGATGGGTTCACGCTCAGTCCAGACGTGGATCATCTCCCCCTCTCATTACCATCTCAAAGGAGAAAGAAAGGGGCTGTGTGAGCAGGCTTCTCCCTCTTCAACAGCTTCTTCCTCTCAGGAGACAGTCTGCACAATGAAGGAGGTGCTGGGCAGGGGGCTGACCCCAGAGGCAGCCGGATTCTGCCAAAACTAGCCAGGGACAGTGGGGCTAGCCCGCCACCTGCTGGCCGCTCCTGGTATGGGAGGACGACAGGTATCCATCTGGAACTTGGCAGGGAAGAAATCGGGATTCTAAGGCAGCCAGCAAAGGCTCTCAGGTTCTTAAAGAATCTAGGATGCGTTCTGTATGAGAAGCTGTCATGTGTGGGTTGGAAGTCTCCGTCACAAACAGCCAATGAATGCTAACTCTCAGGTGACATTATAATGAGGCTCAGTTTCTCGCCGTTCCACTTTTAACCCTCTGAGAGGCAAGAAAAGTGGACTGCTCTTCTCAATCCCTAATTAACCTGTGGGCACATGAAGCATGACTGAAACAGACCAGCAGAAATTCCTCTAGCCAAAAACTGTGTCCCCCACCAGGGTGCACAGACTAAAATTCACACACTGGTCACTCCTGTGGATTAGAGTGATTGAAGACCAAAGTCAAAATTCGAATGTCACTTGGCTAAGGTAATTTATGGCATTTCAGTCTCATTAGCTGTGTGCCTACACTAAACTGCACACCATATGGGCGCTGGGTTGGGGGGCAGACAGAGATTAATTAGTAAGACTCAATTTTATCACCTGAGAGCTAGTAGGGAAGATTGACCATTAGAAAACCATAGCACAGTGGGGATAAATCCTAATGTATTCTGCCTAATATTGGGCATAAAGAAATTAAATAAGTATGCCTACAGGGGTTGCAGTCAAGATGATTAATACTGCACAAAAGGTCACAACAGTCTGCTATAATAATATGCACTTAAATAGCACTTACTGTCTACTAGACACATCCTAAACACTTTTATAGTAATTCAGATTTCAACCGTACTTACATATATTAACTCTACAGGTAGGTACTATTTTACCATTTAGGTGCAGTAACTTTCAAAGGTCATATAGCTATTATGGGGTAGAGATTTGAATCCAGATAGCTCTGAAGTCTGAATCCTTAATCACCTTGCTGCCATTTATTAGCTCAGGATCCACACAGAAAGTAATGTTTTTGACAATACCCCTTCCCAAGACCATATTATGGCAAACCTTGACTGAACCAGAGATGGTGCAATCAACAGAGAACACTCAAAATCAAGGTCAAGTTGGGTTAAAGAGAAACAGAGGACTGCAAAAGCCATGTAGACATTCTGATAACCAGGCAGATAGGCAGCATGACTGCACAGGCAGGGGTGAGTGAAATCAACACCTCTGCAGAAATCAACCCCTTGGCTCAGAACCTAAATATGATGCTCTGCATAACCTCACGGGCAGAGATGAACAACACTTCATGTAAGACCCTTCAAGCATCACTGAAAACAACTCAGAATGGATCAAAATAGAGGCTAGGCACCCGACCACCCTGGTTAAGACGAAGTGATTCCATAGCAGGAAAATAAAGGCTAAAGTCTGAACATACTGAACATGCTTTAATGTTGACTGCATTGAATATGTTATAAACTATAATTACCTCCCACTCCAAAGTACAGGCTCAACCATCCCCAACCTGAGTTCATTTTCAAGGAATGAATGTGAGCACACACACCCATGTTAGAATAAGAGAGCACTGGCATGCTCAGGGAACTGAATATATTAACTGCTTCCTGTATGTAATACATGCTTACTGGATGCTGGTTCTGTGCCTACTCTGAGGTGGCTTTTGGAGGCACACGCAGGAAACCTTGCCCTCCAGCCCCCATGGCCATCCATGGATCCATTGCCAGAACTGCCCTAAACGGGGTGCTTCCGGGTCTCCATATTTAGGTTTACTGGACTGCAAATTCTATGTCTCCAAGTGGACTGATAATACGTATCTTCTCTACCAAAAATTTCAAATAGAGACCTCTTTTCCACCTGCATGCAGCATCTTGTGGGCAGGGCCTGTTCATTACTTATCTGAGTACCTAAGGCTGTTATGAGAGCTGACTCACTGGAAAAGTCCCTGATGCTGGGAAAGACTGAGGGCAGGAGGAGAAGGGGACCAGAGGATGAGATGGCTGGATGGTATCACTGACTCAACGGACATGACTTTGGGTGGACTCTGGGAGTTGTTGATGGACAGGGAGGCCTGGCATGCTGCAGTCCATGGGGTCGCAAAGAATCGGACACGACTGAGCGCCTGAACTGAACTGAAGGCTGTTATTTGCACTCAATCAGTGCTCAGTAACTACCTGTGGAACTACTGCTACAGTGACCTTGACACGTGTCCAGTCTCTGCACCCCAGGCAGGATGCTTCCTGTCTATCAGGATGGGGCACACCTGGGAAGAGACTGGAAGGGATATCTTTTCTGCCCACCTTTGCTGTCCTGTTAAGACAGGTTCTGGAACCAGACTGCCAGTCAATGGAAGAGTAGGAATGCAAACTCAGGCACTCTGGTCCCTTGAGATTAAAGACTGTAGATTTTTGTTGGTTTCTTTTACCCTCAGAGCAACCTCACTCAATGAGGGAGCATGGCTGAAGCTCAAAGAGGTTAAGCAACTTACCACAGTTATTTCAGATTTTTTAAAGCTTTCTATTATTAAGAAAGTTAATATAGTACATATACCATATATTATATAATACTTCCTGTGGGCCCTGGGCAGTACCCCATATCAAATGTATTAAGAAGTTAGCAGCAAATCATATGAACAAGCACAGTAAGTGGTACAACAAAGACTATGACAGTCTAACTTTCCTTCAGATCAGGCTTTGCTAGAAAATAGGCTATAAAATATTTTCTAGAGCTTTTTGGATTTGCAGGTGAGAGACTGCAGACCTTAAATATAAAGCCCTTTGGACACAGTGTGGCACAAAGTAGCTGCTGTGGTGCCTGGCATTAAAGTCCTTCCCTCCTGCCAGTCTCTGACACCAGAGCCTCTCACAGCTCTTCCCCTCTCTTCCCCAAGAGTGAGATAAGCCCCATCTCCTCTCCTGCCCTTAGGTGGGGGCACCTTCAGATTGCTGCTTACCAGTCTGTGTGGGCATCATCGATCACCAGCAGGATCCTGGGCCTCTGAACAACAGGTGTGGAGGGACCCGGAGGCTCCATCAGCCCTGAGGGGGCCTGTGAGGTCTGCTTCATGGCACTGGAGAAGGAGCTAAAGAGGCTGGATCCTGGAGAGGAGAAGGAGGCTGCCAGGGGCTGAGGGTGCCTCCTCTCCATGGCGGGGGATGCAGGGGAGCTGGTGGAGCTATCTGGGCGCTGTAGGTCCGTCATGTAGCCATTAGGCAGGTTGGCCACAAAGCTGCTGTCAGAGAGGCGCCGCCGGAGGAAATTCATGGCTGTGATGGACGAGATGGCTTGTTCCTACTCGGGCTGTCTAGGTGAGGCCCAGAACACAGGCTGCCAGGAGAGGGAGGGGCAGGGGCAGGGGCTCGGGCCGGAAGAGCCGGGGGTCCCACGCAAGCCGGCTGCAGCTGTCTCTTCTTCCACCTGTGGAAAGAGGCCAAGAAACACACTAGTGCAAACGACCTCAGCCCCTTAAGAGCAAACCAATGACGCCCCTTCTTGCCCTGCTCCTGGGGCAGTGCAAAGGAGGACATCTTTTTGGCAAGGAATTTGGCAACATCTAATTAGAGCACACCCTTTTAACCTACAATTTCCATTTTCTGGAATTCTACCCCAAGAAAGCAATCTGAGTTACAGAAAAAGCCTCTTGGACAATGTATTTATCACAGCATTATTTACACTAGCAGAATACTGGAAAGTCTTTCAGCGTTTGACCACAGGATAATGAATATGTAAACTACAGCACATCCAGCGGAACCTTTTGTGGCTATTAAAAAGAGGTACTTAAAAAGGGATTTTAGTCACGCAGAAAAAATTTCATGTTTTAGTTTAAAAGATCGTGATATAAGATTACAGGTTCAGAATGACTACAACCACATAGAAATTGAAATAACAAAACTTTGGAAAGAAAAAGACATCAGGATGTTAACAGTGACTATATCTGCATCACTGGATTACATGGGTTTTGTTTTTTCCAGTTACCTGTATTTTCCAGATTTTCTAGAACATATACAGCTGCGAACTGAATTGTGTCCTTCAAATTCGTATGTTGAAGCCCTCACCAGTAACATGCTGGTATCTGGAGATGGGTTCTTTTAGAGGTAATGGGGTTAGGTGAGGCCATGAGGGTGGTGCTCTTGTGAGAGCATTAACGTCCTCATAAAAAAAGACGAGAGGGAGTTTGCTATTCCTCGGCCATGTGAGGACACACGGGGAGGCAGCCGTCGCCAAGCCAGGGAGACAGCTCTCTCCAAAAACCATCCATTCTGGCACCCTGACCTCAGACTGCCAGCCTCTGGAACTGTGAGAAAACAAATTTCTGTTGTTTAAGCCAGCCTGTGAAATTTTGTCAGGACAGCCAAGCAGCTTAATAAATAAATGAAGTCCTTTTCCAAACAGAGCAAAATAAGTTTTAAAACACCAAATTATTCATTTAAGATCAAAATTTCTCACTGAGAAAGATGATGGTTTCACTCATACAATTCGACCCCACCTATATTTTATTTTGTGTTTAGAGATTCTTTTATGTTTTTGCTGAGCTAAAATTTACTTAAGAGATGCACAGTTCGTAAGTGTACAGTTCTTGGAGTTTTGATATATGTATATGCTGGCATAAGATCTGTTATACTCTAGTCATCTCAGGAAGTTTTTCTGTGTCCCTTTCTAGCAATCCACGTGTCCTCATCAGCAAAGGCTCTGCTGATGTCTATCATTGTATGTTAATTTTACCTATTCCTGAGCTTTATATAAATGTGATTGTGTATTATTCCTTTATGCGTGGCTTCTTTCCCTCAACATAATGGTTTCAAGACTCAGCTATGCTGTATGTAACAAGTCACTCTTTTTTATCACTGAGTAGTGTTCTGCTAGATGAATAACTACATATTGTTACTACATTCTCCTTTTGAGGGATGTTTGAAATGTTTTCAAAAAAAACACGATTGGAAAACTCAGCAGTGGCCACAGAACTGGAAAAGGTCAGTTTTCATTCCAATACCAAAGAAGGGCAGTGCCAAAAAATGTTCAAACTACTGTATAATTGTGCTCATTTCTCATGTTAGTAAAGTTATGCTCAAAGTCCTTCAAGCTAGGCTTCAACAGTATGTAGACTCAGAACTTCTAGATATACAAGCTGGATTTAGAAAAGGCAGAGGAACCAGAGATCAAATTGCCAACATTTGTTGGATCATAGAGAAAGCAAGGAAACTCCAGAAAAAAAAATCTACTTCTGCTTCACTGACTATGCTAAAGCCTTTGACTGTGTGGATCACAACAAACTGTGGAAAATTCTTAAACCAGACCACTTTACCTGTCTCCTGAAAAACCTTGTATACAGGTTAAGAAGCAATAGTTAGAACAGAACATGGAACAATAGATTGGTTCAAAATTGGGAAAGGAGTAATACAAGACTGTAAATTGTCACTCTGTTTAATTTATATGTAGAGTACATCATGCTAAATGCTGGGCTGAATGAATCACAAGCTGGAATCAAGACTGCTGGGGGAACATCAACAACCTCGAATATGCAGATGATACCACTCTTATGGCAGAAAGTGAAGAGGAACTAAAGAGCCTCTGGATGAAGGTGAAAGACTGAGAGTGAAAAAGTTGGCTTAAAACTCAACATTCAAAAAACAAAGATCATGGCATCTGATCCCATCACGTCATGGCAAACAGAAGGAGAAAAAGTGGAAACAGTGACAGATTTTATTTTCTTGGCTCCAAAATCACTGCTGATGGTGACTGCGGCCATAAAATTAAAAGACACTTGCTCCTTGGAAGGAAAGTTATGAAAAACCTAGACAGAATGTTAAAAAGCAGAGACTTCACTTTGCCGACAAAGGTCTGGATAGTCAAAGCTGTGGCTTTTCCAGTAGTCATGTATGGATGTGAGTGTTGGACCATAAAGAAGGCTGAATGCCGAAGAATTGATACTTTCAAACTGTGGTGCTGAAGAAGACTCTTGAGAGTCCCTTGGACAGTAAGGAGATCGAACCAGTCAACCCTAAAGAAAAATCAATCCTGAATATTCACAGGAAGGACTGATGCTGGAGTTGAAGCTCCAATACTTTGGGCACCTGATGGGAAGAGCTGACTCATTAGAGAAAACCTTGATGCTGGGAAAGACCGAAGGCAAAAGGAGAAGAAAGCGGCAGAGAATGACGTAACGCTTAGATAGCATCACTGACTCAATGGACATGAATTTGAGCAAACTCTGGGAAATAGTGAAGAAGAGGGGAGCCTGGTGTGCTGCAGTCCGTGGGGTCACAAAAAGTCAGACACGACTTAGCAACTGAACGACAAGGTTTTTAAAAATCATGTATTTGCTTAATGTGATGAGTTACATTAATTGATTTTCAAATGTTAAACCAATCTTTCATTCCTAGGATAAATCCCACTTAGTCATAGTGGATTACCCTTTTTATATAACGTTGGATTCAAGCCAAGAATATTTTGTCGAAGATTTTTTACGTCCATATTCATGAGAAATCTGGTCTGTGATTTTCTTTTTTGTGAATGTCTTTGCCAGGTTTTGATACCAGCATAATGTTGACCTTACAAAAATATATTCTGAAGTGTCCCTACCTTTTCAATTTTCTGAAAGTTTGTGTAATGTTGGGGTTCTTTTCCCCCTTAATTTATTGACAGAATTCAACAGTGAAGTCATCTAGGGCTGATTTTTTCTTTGTTGGAAAGTTTTTAACAATTACCTCAAATGCTTTTATAAATCTATTCATATTCTCTGTTTCTTATTATTTCAATATTGGCAACATATGATTTCAAACAATTTGTCCATTTCATTTTAATTGTATAATTTATTGGCATAAAGTTGTTCATAGCATTTATTAACATTTCATTTTCTGCAAGATCTGTAGTAATTTCCCCTGATATTCCTGATACTAGTCATTTGCTTTTTCTCTTTTTGATTAATCTGTGTTAAGAATTTATAAATTTCATTAATCTTTTAAAGAAACAACTTGCAGCTTTTTGTATTTTCTCTATTATTTGTTTTCTATTTCACCCATATCTGCTTTTTATTACTTCCTCTCTTCTTACTTTGGGTGTAAGATTTTTAATTTCCTCTTTTTTCTACATTCTTAAGATGGAAATATACCACTAATTTTAAACCTTTCTTCTTTTTATTTTTTATTTTTTTTCTTCTTTTTAATACAAGCAGTTAAAGCAATGTATTTCCCTCCATGCACCACTTTAGCTGAATCCAAAAATCTGACATGTTATATTTACATTATCAATTAAAATTATTCTTATTTCTTTCTAATTCTTTTTGACCTATGTGTTATTTAAACATATCTTTAATTTTCAAACTCCAGTGCTTTTTCAGATATTGTAATGTTATTGCTTTTAATATGATTCATTTATGATTAATGAACGCAGTCTATAGGGGTTTAATCCTTCAACATCTTTGACATCCACTCAGATTAATTTTATGGCTCACCATGGTCTATCTTGATGAATGCTTCATTTTCACTTGAAAAGAACATGTATTCTGCAATCGCTGGGTACAACATTCTATAAGCATCAATTAGACTGCTGTTAAGTCAAGTTCCCCTGGAAACTGACTCTGCCAGGATGACTTGGAAGCAGAAAGTTTATTGGAGAGTGTTTCCATGATTAATAACTGCAAGCATGAAAAGCACAAATGGGCAGAAGGAGGGGATGAACTGGAATACAGTTTTCACAGAGGCCTCACCTGATCTTATTGGGAGCATGGATTGGGGGACATCTCCTTAGATTTCCTTATTTTCTAGCCACTCTGATAGCCTGTATTCTGCATGTGTGCTTGCTAAGCTGCTTCAGACCCATCCAAATCTTTGAGACCCTGTGGACTATAGCCCACCAGGCTCCTCCGTCCATGGGATTTCCCAGGCAAGAATACTGGAGGGGTCACCAGGCCCTCGTCCAAGGGATCTTTCTGACCCAGGGATCGACCCATGTCTCCTACATCTCCTGCATTGGCAGGCAGGTTCTTTACCACTAGCACCACCTGGGAAGCCCTAGACTCTGCCTGCTTCCTGTCAAATCAATTAAAACTGCAGCTTCCTGCTCTGGTTCTAGCTTCTCCCTGCCATACAGACTGGGGAGTGCTCTACAGAGAAGAACCACATCAATGTGAATCTCACTTAGTAGGGGCAGGTGCCTTTTTTCAAGGGTTAAATCTCCTCCAGATCCCACCTACTTTTTATTTCTTTCCAAAAATCTCAATTAGATTCTTTCAAATACTTTATCCAAAATTTATCATTATCATCCAAGACAGAGTTAGTCCAACACAAGCTACTGAGCAATTATTGGATCTGAACATCTTCCATTTCTTTCAAATACTGGATAGAAAAGTTTACAAATAGAGATGAAGGGACCTTAGAGATTATTTAACAAACTTCTCTTTAGGAACTCTGGTCAACCTTACACCGGCGGGAATTCACCACCTTTAGAAGCATTATGTTTTTTTACCAACTCCAATGTTCATTAAAGACTCATTCTGTAATTTCTTCCACTGCAGGCCCTGGGGGAGCTTATCATCTGGTAAAGGGAGGCAGATAATGGACAAAAACTCATGGACTGGGGCAATACACAGAGTGCTGAGACGTAAGGATGAGGGGAAAGGGAAGTACATACGCAAAGGCCCGGAGGTAGGAAAGTATTAGCCACATCTGATGAACAGAAGGAAGGTCAGCTCAATCAGAAAATGAGAAGACTTTTATAAGAAAATGTTTAGAGAAGTAGAAAGGAGCCAAAACATGAAGGGTCATCTTGAGAATAATTCTGATTTTATTCCAAGGGTGAAAAGTAAACCATTGGATGAGTATAAACAAGAGGCAGACATAATCTCGTCTGCCTGGCCACTGTGTGGAAAACAGACTGCAGAGCACATATATGGATGCAGCAGCCAAGTTAGGAGGCTGTTAAAATCACTTAGGTCCTTAGGTTTAAAAGAAGGGAGTTGGATTATGTGATTTGCAAGGTCTCTTCCTGTTTTGTTGAGTCACTGATTTCCTGTGCCACTAGACACTGGATATCTCTTCAGTGACAAACTTAATTTGGTGGTGGGACCAGGCGGGAGTGAGGCAGATTCTGGAAGGAAAGAAACTGGAACAGATCAGAAGACCCTGGGATAAAATCTTCCTGGGATAGAATTCAGGAGAGGCCAAGTTGAGGACTCAGCCCCATGCTATGCCACCACTAGCCACTAGAGGGCACGAGTGACCACATGTGCTTAGTTTTTCACCCCTGTCCGACTTTTTGTGACTCCCATGGACTGTAGCCCGCCAGACTTCTGTCCACGGGGATTCTTTCGGCAAGGATACTATAGAGGGTTGCCATGCCCTCCTCCAGGGGATCTTCCCAACCCAGGGATCAAACCCAGGTCTCCCACATTGCAGGTGGATTCTGTACTGTCTGAGCCACCAGGGAAGCACACCAGACAGAAAAATAAAACATATCATAAAGCAACATATTCAAAACTGGGAAAGGAGTAAGTACATCAAGGTTTTATATTGTCACCCTGCTTTTTTAACTTATCTGCAGAGTACATCATGTGAAAACATTGGGCTGGATGAAATTCAAGCTGGAATCAAGACTGATGGGAGAAATATCAATAACCTCAGATATGCAGATGACACCACCCTTATGGCAGAAAGTGAAGAGGAACTAAAAAGCCTCTTGATGAAGGTGAAAGAGAAGAGCGAAAAAGCTGGCTTAAAACTCAACATTCAAAAAATGAAGATCATGGCATCTGGTCCCATCACTTCTTGGCAAATAGGGGGAAAATGGAAACAGTGACAGATTTTATTTACTTGGGCTCCAAAATCAGTGTGGACAATGACTGCAGCCATGAAATTAAAAGAAGCTTGCTCCTTGGAAGAAAAGCTATGACCAACCTAGACAACATATTAAAAAGCAGAGACATCACTTTACTGACAAAGGTCTGTAGAATCAAAGCTATGGCTTTTCCAGTAGTCATGTATGGATGTGAGAGTTACACCATAAAGGTTCAGCGCCAAAGAACTGATGCTTTCAAACTGTGGTGCTGGAAAAGACTCTTGAGAGTTCCCTTGGATTGCAAGGAGATCAAACCAGTAAATCCTAAAGGAAATCAACCCTGAATATTCACTAGAAGGACTGATGCTGAAGCCGAAACTCCAATACTGTGGCACCTGATGTGAAGAGCTGACTCATTAGAAAAGCTCCTGATGCTGGGAAAGATTGAAGGTGAGAGAAGGGGAGGACAGAGGACGAGATGGTTGGATGGCTTTACCAATTCAATGGACATGAGTTTGAACAAGCTTCGGGAGTTGGTGATGGACAGGGAAGCCTAGCGTGCTGTGGCTTATGGAGTCACAAAGTGTCAGACACGACTGAGTGACTGAACAATATAAAGCAACTTTGCAGGCTTACTTCTTGGAGACTGTAGCAGGTGGGAAGACTTTTCTGTGAAGGTTTTAAAAGGATGGAGACTTCTCACTTGTTAATGGAGCCACACAACAGAAGGTATAAATCATACGGATGCAAGCTTTGCATCAAAGCATAAACAACCCCACAGAGTGAGAACTGCCCCCATAGCCAGCACCAGCTACTGATCATGACGATAAGCAACTGATCATGAACTGGACAGGATAGCGGACATCTCTGCACAGGTGTCTCACTGACACAGACACCCACACTCATTTCTGTGCTCATCCTCAGATGATTTTTTGTACCCGGCCTCCCCTTCCTCCCAGAAGTACCACTATCCATCCACTCACTTTGGCCAGAACTTGAATATCACCTTTTGCTCCTCCTTATGCCTCAGCAGTTTCAGCCACTCAGTCACCAGGTCCTGTCAATTCTGTCCCCCAAAACATCTTTAATATCGTCTCCTCCCCTCCATCAATCCTATCACTGTCTGTTTCACAGACTAAGGTAAAAAATGGACCAGTGACCTTAACAGAGGCCTCACCAAAGATACACAGATGGCAAATCAGCTCACAAAAGGATGCCCCAAATCAACTGTCGGCAGGGAAATGAAAATTAAAATAACAATGAGATACCACTACACACCTATGAGAATAGCCCAAATCTGGAACACCGGCAACACCTGAGGCTAATGAGGATGTGGAGCATCAAGAACCCTCACTTGTGGCCAGTGAGAAGGCGTGGTAACACTGACTTTGGAAGCAAGTCTGGTGATTTCTTATAGAACTTAACAAACTCCTACCACACTACCCAGCAATCATGCTCCTCGGTATTTAGCCAAAGGAGCTAAAAAATGTATGTCCACACAAAAGAATAACCTGCACAAGAATGTTTACAGCAGGATGCTTATTCATAATTGCAAAAAACTTCAGAAGAAATCAAGATGTTCTTCAGAAGTGATAAACAGACTGTGGTACATCCAGGCAAGTGAATATTATTTAGTACTAAGAAGACACTCACCGGCAAAGTCCATTAACAATGTCTAAGAAATCAAAACAGAATCTGCCTAATAAAGTAAAATCTAACCTTTTTTTCTCCTTTGCGTTTAGTCTGGTTTCACTTGCTCACAGGAAACTGCCTGCAGAAGCCCCCTAGCCGGCACTTCAGACCAGGGTTCCCAGGGCAAAGTGGCTGCACCCTACACTTCAGAGCGTGGCGGGCTGTGTGCAGAGATAATGCACACGGCACCTCACTTCAGGATGGCGGCAGAGGACCGTGCGCAGAGCACTGCTCTCGGCACCTCACTTCAAGATGGCGGCTCTCGGCACCTCACTTCCGGATGGCGGCAGAGGGCCGTGTGCAAAAGCACTGCTCTCAGCACCTCACTTCATCATGGCGGCAGAGGGCCGTGTGCAAAAGCACTGCTCTCAGCACCTCACTCCATCATGGCGGCAGAGGGCCGTGTGCAGAAGCACACTCTCGGCACCTCACTTCAGGATGGCGGCACTCGGCACCTCACTTCAACATGGCGGCTCTCGGCACGTCACTTCCGGATGGCGGCAGAGGGCCGTGTGCAGAAGCACTGCTCTCGGCACCTCACTCTAAATGGTGACACTAGGCCAGGTGCAGAAGCACTGAGCTCCACATTTTGATCTGAACAGTGGGGAGTAGCACAGCGGCACCTGCTGGGCAAGAACTCCGCCTCCCTCCGTGTGGACAAAAACCCTACAAAGCTGCCCTGCCCGTGGCGTGTTTGAGAGGCGTGTATTCTAGTGCACAAGCTTGCCCCTCTCCACCCTTTAATTTAAGGATTAGCCTTTCCTTTGCCTCTAAACCAAACTCGATCTCATTCTGGCTGCTCGAACAATACTGAGCAGAAGGACTCTTGTTGAGGACCAGCTCCAGAAAGTCAGAACAAAATGAGCTATAAAAGCCATGAAAAGACATAGAGGCACCTTTAATGCATGTGACTAAGCAAAAGAAGGGGCTTCCCAGGTGGCGCAGTGGTAAAGAATCCACTTGCCGATGCTGGAGACACAAGAGATGCAAGTTGGATCCCTGGGTCGGGAAGATGCCCTGCAGCAGGAAATGGCAACCCACTCCAGTATTCTTGTCTGGAAAATTTCATGGGCAGAGGAGCCTGGCGGGCTACAGTCCATGGGGTTGCAAAAAATCAGACACCACTGAGCACCACACACTAAGCAAAAGAAGTCAGTCTGCAAAGGCCATGTACTGTGTGCGATTCCAACTATATGACATTCTAGAAAAGACAAAATTTGGAGTTAGCAAAATGGTCAGTGGCTGCAGGGATTATGGAAGTGGGTGGAAGGGGGATGAGGTCTGACACTGGTGGGAGGATGAAGAGACAGAGCACAGAAGATCTGTGAAAATACTTACAGTATAATACTCATAGCAGTGAAAATACTCTCTATGATGCCATAATGATGGATACATGTCCTTAGGCATTTGTCCAAGCCCACAGAATGCCCAAGAGTGGACTCTAAACTATGCACTTGGGTGATTAAGATGTGTCAATTTTGATTCATCAATTGTAACAGATGTACCACTCTGGTGGGGATGTTGATAGTGGGGGAAGCTGTGCATGTGATGGGGCAGGGAGTATAAGGAAATCTTTCTATCTTGCTGACAAGTCGTTATGAACCTTACACTTAAAAAAAAATGCCTTACTGAAAACAAAAAAAGGATTCCTCAAGTGTAAGACCCCCACCAAACCCCCACTAGGGATGACCCTAGCCTTAGCACTCTGGTGCTGGACACTGCTGGACACAGACAATGAGCCTTAAGCTTAAACTCACGGACTCTGGAACTCCACTGCCTGTCTCTAATCCCAGCTCTGCTACCTACTACCTACACAGCTTCACTGTACCTCAGTCTCCTCATCTCTAAAATGGAGACAATACATATCTCAAAAGGATCTTGTGAAAATGAAGTGGCTTAATATACGAAAAGAATCCAGAACAGTCCTGGCACAGGATGAGCAGCCTCCGTTAGCTGTTGTTACCACACTGACTGCTTTCTGGGCTGTGTTTGATAGCTCAGTTGGTAAAGAATCTGCTTGCAATGCAGGAGACCCCAGTTTGATTCCTGGGTCGAGACGATCCGCTAGAGAAGGGATAGGCTACCCACTCCAGTATTCTTGGGCTTCCCTTGTGGTTCAGCTGGTAAAGAATCTGCCTGCAATGCAAGAGACCTGGGTTCAATCCCTGGGTCGGGAAGATCCCCTGGAGAAGGGAATGGCTACCCACTCCAGTATTCTGGCCTGGAGAATTCCATGGACTATATAGTCCATGGGGTCAAAAAGAGTCGGACACGATTGAATGACTTTCACTTTTACTTTTCCGATTGCCAGGAGGTCTGGCAGTGTGGTCCACTTTTATTTGGGATGCAGTGTGGCAGGGTCTGCAGGATCCACAAGAGAACAGGCTTTGGATGGACCAGACTTTGAGACCTGGTCTGCCTCTTGTGCCCAGTTGCTTCAGTCATGTCCGACTCTTTGCGACCCTATGGATTATAGCCTGCCAGGCTCCTCTGTCGATGGGATTCTCCAGGCAAGAGTACTGGAGTGGGTTGCCATGCCCTCTTCCAAGGGATCTTCCTGACCCCAGGACCGAACTTGCATCTCCTGCACCTCATACACTGCAGGAGGATTTTTTTATCCATTCAGCCCCCTGGGAAGCCCAGTCTGTCTCTGGCAGCTTAGTAATACTTTGGCCACAGGTTCTTGGTCTGCAAAATGGAGGTGCTAATCTCTGCCCTCCCTACTCCATATGTCTTTAAGCAGACGGAAATAAAATGCACTAAACTGGTTTTCAATATGTTCATGTTTTTAAGTTAACGTTGGGTAAAACTGACTTTTGGGGAGTACAGTTCTATGAATTTTAACACATTCATGAAGCCACCACCACAACCAGGGTAGAGAACAGTTCCATCGATCCACAGGAAATTGCTTTTTAACCTTTTACGTGCTCTGCAAATGTTGTTGGCATGATGTTTCATCAGCTAATACCTGGCTCTCCGACAAGGGGGTATCAGATAAGGACTATTCAAGGCGTGGTACCTTTCTTAGAACATTACGGGAAAAGGACAAATTCCAGGAATTGAACCTCCTGATCATCAGTTGCCTTTGCACTGGTTGTTCCTTCACCTGCAGCATCCTTCCTACAGATACCTGCATGGCTCCTCCCTCATCTCCTTCAGATCTTTGGTCAAATGTCACCTTCTCAGTGAGGCCTCCCCCGACCACCTGAGGTTAAGCCATCTGTTTCTCTGGATCTCTCTTACTCTACTCCACTTGCTCCTTTCTCCCAAGCATGCATCACCTTCTACAAACTACATACTCTACCTATTTACTTTCCTTATTGTCGGTCCTCTGCTCCCCGATAGAATGTAAGCCCCCAAAGAACAGAGACTCTTTTCTGATTTGTCCATGTATCTCCAGCACTTAGAAAAGTGCCTAGCACATAATAGGGGCTCGATACATATTTTTTGAGTAAACCTGCTTAAAATAACAGGAACAAAATTAAACCCTCCTTATCTTTTGTTTGCGAAAACTAAATGTGTAATTGTGTAAGAGGAAGCATCCATCCTAGTGGATGCATATAAGCCTAAGCTGGGCCACAGCTGGAATAACAGGAGGGCATAACCAATTTCATTTTTTTTAGTTAACTCCTCTATGAAGAAATACCAAGACTCATAAATTCTCTCTCACCATCTTTGGCTTAATGAGTGCTGAAAAATTTTTCTTTTTCCTCCCCAACTTGGAACCAGAGTTTGGGTAATTAACAACTGTTTAAAACTCCTTCTGCCTGAGCAGAAAGTTTAAAAATTCATGGAGACAACATGGGCTGAGCTTCATCCATATATTGATGAGCGCAGGCAGTGTGGGTGAGCCTTCGAACTCAAAGAGTGTGCCACTCAAGTTGCAGAGCTAAGAGATGCTTAACTCCCTGAAAAAAAGGTCAAACACGCATCTGCCGAGGGAACAGTTCCATTTCCACATAACAGATCCGCCAGGCCTTTCATCCTCCGAGCTCTGTTCCAACCACAACTACATGAAAGTGTGCGCTGTCTTTGATGAGTTCATATCCACTCACAGGGGCCCAGATCTCCTGTGAGAGGCAACACTCTGGTTCCCACAGGTGTGACACTGTGGATCCCCAGCCAAGAACTGGAGCTTTGGAGACAGGATTTGTAGGTTATTAGAAACCACCTGGGCAGGGGGCTTCCCCCTGGGGCTCAGGGATAAAGAATCCGCCTACAATGTGGGTTCGATCCCTGAGTCAGGAAGATCCCCTGGAGGAGGTCATGGCAACCCACTCCACTGTTCCTGCCTGGAGAATCCCATGGACAGAGGAGCCTGGCAGGCTACAGCCTATAAGGTTGCAAAGAGTCAGACACTGTGCTTCAGTCAGACACACAAACGAAGTGGCGGAGCACTGAAGTGAGTGATCACAAGCCGTCCGGGAATGGGAGGAATTGGGAGGAATTGGGAGACTGAGACTGACACATAAACACTTTTGATACTGTGTATAAAACAGATGACCATTGGGAACATATTGTACAGCACAGAGAACTCTGCTTAACTCTACTTGTAGCACTGCGTTGACCTGAATGAGAAGGAACTAAAAAAAGGAGGGGATATATGTATATGGATAGCTGATTCATTTTGCTGTATAGAAAAAAACTAACACAACATTGTAAAGCAACTATACTCCAATAAAAATCAATTAAAAAAAAAAAGAAAGAAATCACCCTCCCCACCTTGACATACATCCAAACAGAGAAATGCCAAAGGAGAGTCACAAAAAATGTTCATGTACGTGAATATTGACATTTAGCAAACGAGACTGGGACATAGGCTTTGTGTTATCCGACCATCATACGGGCTTGTCTCTGAGTTATCAAGACATTCCTCTGAAGGTCATTGTCAAAAATACAAACAACCTGAAATCTGGAGCTAAATGGTCATCTCTGGCCCCTCTCATTGCTGCCCATGGTATGCCCTGCAAAGTAAACTAAGGAAATTTCTAGTGATGTTAACTTATTGTAAAATAAAGTAAAAACCACAAGTGGTTTGGAAGACATATTGCACAATGTAATTTCTAGGCTTTTTCATTCTAAACTGGGTCCAGTTTTAAATACCCCATGCTGCCTTCCTAAGACGAAGACTAGATAACAGACAGGCAGGCACACAGGGAACCCAAGCGTGACACCCAGGAACCTGCCCTGTCCTGCTGCTAAGTCACTTCAGTCATGTTCGACTCTGTGCGACCCCATAGACGGCAGCCCACCAGGCACCCCCGTCCCTGGGATTCTCCAGGCAAGAACACTGGAGTGTGTTGCCATTTCCTTCTCCAATGCATGAAAGTGAAAAGTGAAAGTGAAGTCGCTCAGTCGTATCCGACTCTTAGCGACCCCATGGACTGCAGCCTACCAGGCTCGTCCATCCATGGGATTTTCCAGGCAAGAATACTGGAGTGGGATGCCAATGCCTTCTCCCAAGCCCTGTCCTATCCAGTCTCAACTCCAAGTGAATGGAGAAAATGGAGCGTGGAATGGTATCAGGATCTCCTTGCGCTGATCACAGCTATATCCCTGTCAGGGTCGGCCCAGAGTCAGCTGCTACTGCTGCTGCCAAGTCACTTCAGTCGTGTCCGACTCTTGTGTGACCCCATGGACTGCAGCCCACCAGGCTCCCCCGTCCCTGGGATTCTCCAGGCAAAAGTACTGGAGTGGGGTGCCATCGCCTTCTCCGCCAGAGTCAGCTGTGTGATGCTAATCTGCACCAGCTTCGGGCAGTACCCCGTGTTGGCCTCTTCCATCATCTGGGAAAAAGTAGACAACACAGCTGCCAGCATGGCCAGAAGAGCATCTGCATCACTGCTGCCCAGCCAGAGGCAGGCAGGCCTCCAGGACTGCTGTGGCCCTGTCAGACAGCACTTCACTTCCAGTCTCCAGGCTGGGTGACGCGTGATGTTTGCAAAGCAGAGCAAGCGAGTAAGTGAGCCAGAACTCTGCAAAACCAGCCGGCATGGAAGTATGAAGTCGCTCAGTCGTGTCCGACTCTCAGCAACCCCATGGACTTCAGCCTACCAGGCTCCTCTGTCCATGGGATTTTCCAGGCAAGAGTACTGGAGTGGGTTGCCATTGCCTTCTCCAGAGGATCTTCCTGACCTAGGGATCGAACCCAAGTGTCCAGACAGACAGACGCTTTACGTCTGAGCCGCCAGGGAAGCATAACGACCATGATAAGGGTAGTGCTGGTGGCGGTGGCCACCACTGCCTGAGTTCCTATGGGGAGCCAGGGACTGCAGGCAGACGGCCTGCAGATGGTGCTTAAGCCTCACAAGCACCCTGCCCAGGACGTACAATCATCCCCATTTCACAGAAGAAGAAACTGAAGTCCAATGACAATAAGAAATGTATTCAGTTTATAAATGACCATTACAGGCTGTCAGGCACTGCCTTCAGCACCTGTCCCTATAAACCCACGCCACCCTTCCTTCAGCCTTACGAGGCAGGTGTGCTGTTCTCACCTGTGCTGACAGATGTGGACACTGAAGCTCAGTGTTACGCTGCTGGCAAGGGGCAGGGCTGTGACTCAAACCCAGGCGATGCAGCTCTGGTGGGCACCACGGTAACCACTGGGCAGCACTGCCCCTTCACGGTATCAGGATCCAAACCCAGGTCTGTCTGGGATCTACTGATTTTTCATCACATCATGGTCCCTTGGGGTTCTGTGAGCCTGAAATCTGTCTTCCTGGGCACCTTCACCTTAGCTCAGTTACACAGATGCCCTTGGGGCTCCCCCTCCTCTCTGCCCTGCCTCCCACACAGTGGTGTCACACCCCTGTCTCCTCTGTTTGGCATGACCTTCCCTTTGCTTACCTATATCCTCCAGCTGGTTACTTCTGACTCGGCTTATCCCCTTCTCCTCTGAGGAGGCTTTCCTGACTATTCTCACCAACTGATGAGGACTAAGGCTCTCATCAGAGGCCAGCACACACCCATCACTATGGGTGTGGGGTAGGGACCAAGTCTGGCATTAGAGATGGTGGCAGGCAGTGCCAGGTACCCAGAGTCAAGGAGAGACGCCAGCATGGCCAAGGTCCGGGAACCAGCCGCCGCATTCCCGTCCACTGGGTCAGAAAACACGTGGAGCTAAATAAAGAACCTTCCTGGAGACAAAGGAGAACTTTGGGAGGCTTGCTCAGGTCTGCAGCATACCTGAGGATACAAAAGAAGGGCTGACACGGAGGGAAACACCAGTCACTTGGAACACGTGGATGAAGGTATTCACAGGTGAGGAGGGAGACAGAGAAACAGAGGCAGAAAGACAGAGATATGTATAGCTATAGCTGGTTCACACTGTTGCACAGCAGAAACTAGCACAACATTGCAAAGCAATTATACTCCAATAATAGAGTTTAAAAAAGGAGACACACACACAGAGGGAGCGAGAGAGAAATAGAGAGACCAAGAGATACAGAGAGAGATAGAGACAGAGAGACAGGGGAAGACAGAGACAGAGATTAAGACAGAAGCAGTCCGGGAGACAGGGCGCAGGCTGTAGCCACTGTAGCGGTCATCACCTTCATTCAGCTCCCACAGCCTCCGTTCGAGCTTCCTCGGGGCAGATGGCCAGCCTGGCGGTGCTTCTGGTGGCCAGGTGCTGCTCTAATGAGGAATTTAGCAAGTTCACTCTGCAGAGCAATGGCGTGCTATGAGGCATCTTCAATGTATGAGGTCCAGACCCAAACTCCTGATTTCCTGCCATCTCACCCCCGCAATAAAGAATCTGCCTGCAGTGCAGGTAGACCTGGGTTCAATCCCTGGGAAGATCCCCTGAAGAAGAAAATGGCAACGCAGTCCAGTATTTTGGCCTGGAGAATCCCAGGGACAGAGGAGCCTAGCAGGCTACAGTCTGTGGGATCACAAAGTCAGACATGACTGAGAGACTAAAACTTTCACTTTTCACTCCCACCCAAACTGTTCCTTTTCCATCTTCCTCATTTCAGCAGATACCCCATCCAGTGGTTTAAGCTAGAAGCGTGGGGAGATGCTGGGATTCCTCCCCACAGAGCCTCCCACATCCAGGCCACCACCAGCTCTTATCCCCAAGGAAGCCTCTGAATCCATCTACTTCTTTCAACTCCACCATCACTGTCAGTGCGTGAGCTGCCCTCATCCCTCACCTGCACCAAACTGCCTTCCTGCACCAAACCAGAAGCTCTCCTCTGGCCTCCCTGTCTCCCCACCTGCTCCCCAGCTCAGACTCCTGCCCTCCTTGTGGATGGCATTCAAGCTTCTTTCAAAGCCTGCGGGCCAACATCGTCTGGGACCTTCCCTCACACTCAGTCTCTGCACCAAACTGCCCACCTTCCTGTCTCCCAAACAAGCCAGCCTCCTTCCCCAGCACCACGCCCTGCCTCAGGCCTTTGCACATGCTGTTCCCTTAGCCCGTTCCCTCTGCCCAGAATGGTCTTCCCAGCTCAGCCTTGCCATCCAGCTCTCAAGTCCAATGCCACTGTCCCAGAGGTCTTCTCTGATCATTTCATGTTCACCCTGGACCCCCGATCTCCTTCCATTCTCCTGCGGCATCTTCTTTATCTTGGGAATGGTTTTCCTGCCAGACCCGACCCCCTCAGCCCTCTCCTGGCACCTCACATAGGACCCAGATGCAAGACTGGCACCCTGAGAACTCAGTAATCCTCTGTCGAAGGACTCCAGGATCCCCGGACTCCAGGGAGGGTGTGGGCGATATCCTGGCAGAAACAACTACCTGGAGGGCTGGACCTGGGAAGGCGGGGATGCCTGTGAAACCACACAGAACTGCGCACCATGGCGCCCCTGCTCTCACGACTCTGTTGCCTGATGTGGAAAGCAGGTATGCACAAGGAAGTGACCTACCTGTGTGTGTTCAGCAAGGTAGTGGCCGGGCAAGTCCAGGTCACCAAGTCTTCAGCTGGTGGTTGTTTTTTTTTTTAATGACTCCACCAATATCACTATTAAAATACAAGATTCTCAGGCATTTAGTGCCTACTTGCCAACCACTCATTTCACCTCTCCAGGGAATACTTTTCTCCTAAATTTAAAATACTAATAACCACTACGTGGCTGACTGCTTACTCAAGCATTAAGCTAATTTAATTACAAGCATTACTTCATTAATCCTCACATAACCCTGTGAAGCAAATACAACTCTTAGCCCCATTTTACAGGTGAGGAAACTGAGGCTCAGGACTTGGCAGGACATCCTGTACTATATCAGTCTAGTCTATCTCCAGATGCAGCCCTTCAACCACGTGATACCCTGGTTTGCTGGCCCCCGTCCTCCCAATAATCCTGACATCAGTATCAATGGAGTGCTCCATGAGAGCCTGGCACCTGTCAGGCAGCACTCTGGCAGCCTCTGCAGTGTCCTTCACCTTGGGGAGCCTGAGTCCTGGCACTGGCTCAGAAAGTTCCAGGAACAGCGGGCTCAGCTGCAATTATGGTGACACCGTCCTTGCTCTTGCAGGATAGAGACCCTGGCAGCCTCACGCTCGCATAAAGGAGCAGGTGAGGGCAACACTAGCACAGATTCTCACTACGAGGTGGGAGCTACCACCACGGACTCCCTGTGTGACCCGAACAACAATAATGACGATGATGGTGATGGTAGTAATAACAAGAATAACAGCAATTTACAACAATAACATTAACAATAATCACAGTAACAATAAAATATAACGGCAACAATATTATAAACATTTAGTATTTATACAATGCTTTCTGTGTGTCGGGTACTGTTTTAAGCCCTATTTATATATTAAATCAATTAGTCCTAACGTGAATCTCGTTATTATCCATTTTTCACACAGAGGAAACTGAGGGCCAGAAGGGCACAATAAATTGCCCAGTAGTCAGCGTGATTCAGTGTGGGGTCAGGATGCGGCCCCACACGTCATTCCGTCACTCCTCCACCCAGGAGTTTCTCTCATTTCCAAGAGGAGGAGCTCAGATCTGAAGAACTCAGATGCACATTTTCTGATTCTCACTTTCAAGAGAAAGAGCTAGACACAGAAAAGTGCTTTCTTTCTCTGCCTTCCCTTATCCTGATTTCTAACAGTGCTTGTCAGCCTCCACTGATACTAGTAATACGGGCAGAATTCTTGCTACACGTTAGACACTCCACTAAGCACTTTACCTGCACCTTCACTGTGTCCCATACTCCTAGTAATCCTACGAGGTTCTAGTATCCTTATTTCAGAGCTGAAGCACCCAAGGCTCACAAAGGCTCAGTCACCTGCCTGAGGTCACACAGCAGAGAAGCTGCAGAAGTCTAACAAGGTTGGTCTGATCCCAGAGTCTAGGCCTTTAACCACCAGTTGTGTCTGATTGTTTCTCCTCCCTACTCCTCCCTCTTCAGGAGCAATCGAGCTGCAGAAGCGGCTGGCCTCAGCCAAGCAGCAGTAATGCCCCCGCAGGCCAGGCGCTGATACCCCAGGACTGATGATGGCATGTGACAGGCAGGGGGACATACCCACGGGAAGCACAGCCTTCCTATCCTGGCATCAGATTTCCACCAAGACATCCCCGGGCAGCCACCGTGACTCCTTCCAGAGCTCGGCCCTCTATTTCTCTCCTGCTGTCACTGGCAGGCCAGGGGAGGTTTCTGCACAGCGTGAATGGAGATGTTCACAGTGGCGGCCTCCAGCCCCCACACAGAACAGTCATTTCCGCTGCACTCGCTGGTCCAAGTGCTGAAGGAAAGCTGAACTCACCTTCACGCCCACCAGTGCTCTCTTTCCCCTCCACTTACTTTTTTTTTTTTTAATCACAAAAAGGTTTTCTCAAACCCTTTCCTGGGGGGTTTCAAGCTGTCTGGAGACAGAGTCCTTCTCAGGAAAGGAGGAGACCTTCATGGGCCTCAGAACGTGGCATGACAATAGTCCCCACGGCTCCCCTGCCCCTCAGTGCTTCAGCATCTTCTTCCTTGCAGAAGGGGGTTAGGGGTGGAGGAAGGAATCTGGTGATCCCACAGCCCCCCAGACCCCGCCCCAGGCAGGAGACATCCCGTTTTACAGAAGAGTCAAGTGAGGAATCTTGGCTAGGGGTCAGGCTAGAACTCAGCCCTTCTCCCCTCTCTGGATCCTACCTTAAGTAGCTGAGATGGAGAAGGACCCCTGAGCTGCTGGAGGCAAAGACACGAGACCATGTGGGAGGCAAGCAGATAGGAGTTAGTGGAGATAATGTGAAAGGGCACCATGGTGGGAGAGGAAGCTGGAGCTTCAGCCTCCTGGGAGTGAAGGGTCTCAGAACAGTATGGAAGAGCTTGGACAAACAGCAAGGAGCAGCTGCTGTGTTTAAGCAGGGCAGTGACGCGGTCACATCTGTGTTTTAAAAAAAAACAAACTCTGACACTATATGCTATGGAAATGGGATTTGGAGGAAACCTAACTGGACACAGGGAGACCAGGAAGGAGGGTTTCGCAGTGGTCTATGAAGGAGATTGTGCGTGTCTGTCTATGACGGAGACAGATGAGGAGAGTAGCAAAGTACTACCTTCATTCACTCCCACACCCAGAACAAACCCCTTCGCTCTGTTACGGGATTGTGTGGAGGTGAATCTGGTACAATCCCTGTCTTCGAACAGTTTATAACATTAGGGACATAGAAGAAACAATATGGGATGGAGTCACTCAGTTTCTTTGACTAACAAATGTATTTTGAACGCCTCCCATGGGCCAACCCTTTCCAGTTGGTGCTGGAGATGTAACAGTGGAAAAACCCCCAGATCTCTGACCTCTTGGGGGCCACATTCAAGTGAGGGGGGGGGGTGATTAGTCAGATTCTATTGATTCTTGCTTAGGAAACAACGCATGTATATTGTCAGTGTCATTTGCCTTCCCTGATTTCAGTCAAAAACACACAGAAAATCAGAATTTTGCTGGAGGAAAATACAGTATCTACTGGAAGCAGGGAAAGTTGAGCAGAAAGACAGATTTAGAAGAACTCTAAAAACATAATAATTGAGGGTCATCTAGGATAAGGGTGAACATTCCCACACAAAACAACTTTTAGGGGTAATATGTATCGTGATGTTTCATGTGGCGCTCTTTCAAACCTCAAAAAAGATATTCCATACTGTTTCTTATTAACTAGACAAGAAAGAATAAAAATAGTAAGTTTTAAGCCAAAGGCCAAAATCAGAAAAGAAAAATCTTCATAACATGAAACTTTATCGCTGAAATAGTCCCCATGTAGAATAAGCCTAAGACGACAAGACGACACCGTTAACACAACCATGATACAGTAGCTATTCTATTGATATGCATGGTACTGCTGCTGCTACTGCTTCTCCTCATACTCTGCAGATGCCCTGGAGGGTTTATGCAGCATAACAGTTAGAAGCACGGGTTCTGAAGTCAAAACGACCTGGGTTAATACCCCAAGCCAGCTGTTCTATTTCCCAGCACTGTGACCTTGGGCCTGTCATTCATTTTTCTGTGTCTCACTCCGCTCATCCAAAAACAGATAATAATTCTATCTCATCTAAAGGTCTGCTGTGAGAATGAAATGGGTTAATTTATGTAAAGTGCTCTGAACGCAGTTTGGCACACAGCGAATGTGCAATAAATTGGTAGTTAGGCTGCAGGAAGACGTGGCTCTGGCATCCTTGGAAAGCAGGCAGGGTGATGTGCAAGGGGATGCAGAGCCGGTGAGCTTTGAGGAAGGCTCATGGAAGGGCTGGGTACAGGGCATCCTGTCGCAAACCTCTGCACGGCCCACCAGCTCGTTCACTGGAGCCACGTGTGTGCATGCTAAGTCACTTCAGTCATGTCCGACTCCTTGGACCCTAGGGACTGTAGCCCTCCAGGTTCCTCTATCTATGGGACTCTCCAGGCAAGAATACCGGAGTGAGTTGCCATTTCCTCCTCCAGAGGATTTCCCTGACCCAGGGATTGAACCCTCATCTTGTCTCCTGCACTGGCAGGTGGGTTCTTTACCACTAGCACCACGTAGGAAGCCCCACTGAAGCCATAGCTTTCCTCAAAGGTTGTGTCACAAGAGCCTTGGAAACCACAGCTGCCCCTCCACGCACCTGAGTCTTGGATTGCTTGGTACCCTTCACTGTGGCGGGCCCCTTGTTAGTAAATGGGGAGCTGATGAGTTGCTACAATCCCCTCAGACTCACTGAGCACAGGAAGTCACATGACTCCCACCAATCACTATACAGACATGTACTCTTGGTCAACCAGCAGCATCATCACCCAATCTACACTTCCTCTCAGCTCCAGTTATTTTCTACCACCTCCAAGCTTCTGCTTTTGCTTTTCCTTCTGCCTGTCTGCCCCTTCTCCCTCTTTCTCCAAGTCAGAATTCCTACTCAACAGTGACACCGCACCTCAAACACACTTACTGCTATGAAGTCACCCCAGTGAGCTCCCCCAGGGGTTTCTTACAGTGTAGTTAGCCAAGCACCAACACAGAATGATTTGTGGTGCTTGCTGACCACAGGCCTCCTACTTTAGTAGGTGGAGTCCAGCCAGCTGCATTGTTACCAACCTCCCCAGCTGACTCCCAACACACACTAAAGTTTACAGCCCAGAGAGCTGGCCTTGCACCACTGTCTCTTAGCAACTTCCCTGTCATCTGGGCTCCCCCAGTCCTTTTCATGTGACTTTGAGAGCATACCTGCTCATATTCCAGTCGAACTGCTTACAGTACATCTCCCGTCACCAGACTATGAGCTTCTTGAGGGCAGGGAATGTGCCTGAATTATATTTAAACTCTCAGCACCTCCAGCAACCTTACCATGCCGGACTCCTCTTTTTCCTCACATTCCATGCATCACTGGGTTCAGATAGTTCTACTTTTAAAATAGTTTTTTTTTTTTTTTTTTTTTGCCACTTTTCACCTCTTCTACCCCAATAACCCTAGTCCAAACTACCACCATCTCTGCTCATGGACTACCGCAATGGTCCACTCTCTGATCCTTCCAACTTGACCCCTATCCCCTACAACTTCCTTTTCACACACCATTCAGAATAATTCCTTAACAATAAATCAAGCATTTACAAAACACATATTCAAGAAAGCACTGAAGGACTTCCCTGATGGTCCAGAGGTTAACAATCCACCTTGCAATGCAAGGGACGCCGGTTCCACACACTGCAACTACCGAAGCCCATCCTCCACAACTAGAGTCTGTGTATCACAAGGAAAAACCCCGCATGGCATAGCAAAATTCCCACGTGCTGCAACCAAGACCTGACGCAGTCAAATAAAGAAAGCACTGACATCAAGAAGATACGAAGAGTTAAACTCAAAACTTCAGAGTAAAAAACACAAAGGCAACTTAAAAATGGGTAAGAGACTTGACTAGATACTTGACTGAAAAGGACACAAAGAGGGAAAAAACATACATGAATGAAAAGATATTCAACATCATTTGCCATTAGGGAAAGGCATATTAAAACCACGGTGAGACACCACTAAATGATCAGAATGGCTAAAATAAATACTGAAAATGCCAAGTGCGGACAAGAACACAGAGCAACTGGAACTTTTATACACTGCTTAAGGAAATGCCAAAATGCTACAACCCCGCTGGAAAATAGTTTGGCAGTTTCTTATAAAACTGAATGTAAATTTACCATCTGCCCCAGCAATCTAACTCCCAGGTATTTATTTATCCTAGAGAAGCAAAAATGTATGTTCACACAAAAACCTGAATACAAATGTGAATAGCAACTCTACTGCTAACTGCCAAAAGCTGGAAAGGAAACGAGTATCCTTCAAAGGGTGAATGGATGGACAAACTGTGATATGTCTATTCAATGGAACACTAGTCAGCGATGAGAATGAATAGACTCTGGATATACCCAACAACATGAACGAATCATGAAGACCTCATGCTGAGGGAAAGAAGCCAGCCTCAGAAGGTTAGACTGTATGACTCCACTTATCTGACATTCTCAAAAGGACAAAATGGTAGTGATGGAAAGTGCAGCTGTAGTTGCCAAATGTCGGAAGTGGGGTATTCGTGGCTATAAAAGGAGAACAGGAAGGATGTTTTTGATAAAGAAACAGTTCTGTATCTTCACTGAGGTGCTGGTAGTTCCACGAATCTATACATCTGTTAAAAGTCATAGAACTGTACACCAAGACAAAGTCTACTTTACCATACGGCAATTTAAAAAAATTAAAGTGATTGAAAGAAGTCAAATCATGTAACCTCCTGGTTCAAAACCTCCAACTGAGGGACTTCCCTGGTGATCCAGTGGTTAAGAATCTGCCTGCCAATGCAGGAGACACGGGTTCACTCCCTGCTCCAGGAAGATTCCACGTGCTGTGGAGCAACGAAGCCCGTGAGCCAGAACTACTGAGCCTGTGCTCTAGAGCCCATGCTCCACAACAGGATAAGTCACAGCAGTGAGAAGTCTGTGCACCGCAAACCAGAGAGTAACCCCCACTTGCTGCAACTAGAGGAAGCCCACATGTAGCAACAAAGACCCAGCACAGCTGAAATTATAAATAGTAAAAATTAAAAGAAAAAACCCTCCAACTTAGAACGGAATCCAAACTTCTCTCCACAGCCATGAGTTCCACCAGTGCCGGTTTCAGATACCTCTCAGGCCACATCTTCTCAAACTCTTCCTTTTGTGTCTCTCTCTGTCTACCTTGAGGCTCCCCTGCTGTTCCCTCTGCCTGAAATTCTTTCCCACAGTTATTTCCAAAACCCACTTCCAAACTTCCTCCATGCCTCTGCTCAAATTGTCAACTTCTCAGAGAGACCTTCTTAAACTGAATTTCCTATAATGGCATTTTTCCCCTGCCCTTATACTGTTTACATTTTCATTCATAGCACACATCACTAACTCACATCTGTATGCACTTTATATTTCCCACCAGAATATAAGATCCACGAGGCTAGGAATCTTGTCTGTACCATTTATCAATACATCCTCAGCACCTAGGGCCTTGCCTACCACAAGACGAGAGTTCCACAAATAATTGTTAAATGATCAGTGATTAAACCCAAGAGATGAACATTTAGTGATGAGATTCCTAATGCATTAAACTTGGATGCATACTTTGATTTCTTTGCAGTATCCTTCAAATCACCTGTCCACTTGGTGCCTAAGTAAAGCAGCCTTAGTCCAGACTATTTAGTTAAGCTATCAGTGTTTTAAAAATGAATTAACTCAACAACTCCCTACCAAGTGCAGCCTTCCACTACTTGGTTAGGTAACTGGCTTGGGATGAGCTAGGATGGGGCAAGGCTGCAAGCACCCTCATTCTTAAGAGTAATGCCACATGGGGTTTCCTCGGGGCTTCTAAAAAGCTATCTAGAAGTGCTACTAATAAGTGCAAAGAAGTTGGAGGTGAGATTGAAGAAAGAAAAAAATATACCACCTCTCCTCAACACCATTCCAAGGAGAAGGAATAAATTAGCACTTAAAGGACGCCTACTCTCTATGTTCCAGGCACTTTCTAAAGGTTCTATTTAATCCTCCATCCACCCTTCAAGGTGGACTCTATGGACCCCATTTTCATACGTGAAAAGAGCCAGGCACAAAGAGGTTAGGTAATGTGCCCAGAGTCACACATCTATAGGTAATGACTGGTGCTCTGAACTCAGGCCTGCGGAACAGCCAACCTGATTCTTTTCCCACTCTGAATTTTAGAAGCAATATTCAGAGTCATGAGGGTGGGCACTGTCCAGAGGAACCAAGCAGACATGCCAACCTCAAACAGGAAATGCCAGCTCGGACACCCAGGTTCTTCACTAAAACTTCTCAAAGGTCGGCATCAGCAAATCTGCTAAAGCAAGATGCTGAGCACATCCAGTAAAAGTGTACTGAGCATCTGGTCTGTCACTAGGCTCACATTTAGTATCTCACTTAATTTTCATCATCATTTTAAATGGGTTATATGTATGAAGCATTAAGGGCTGTTTATCCAAAAACAATGGTACCGACCCTGCAAGCAAACAAGAACACCTGAGAATTCTCTACCCCCCACTTCATGCCAGTTAGAAATTTTGAACTTACCTCTTAAAAACAGAGCAGTATGGCACTCAAACAACTGCATATAAGTTTTTTTATATGCTAGTTCTTTTAGTCTTGGTCAGTGTTTTACACACTAGTTAGTACAGGAATTATTGTTCAGGGTTGCATACACAGAAACCAGGCAAAATGCAATTTGGGGGGCAATGAAAATATCTTCAAGGGTATTTTGGCTGTGAATGATTTCTACCCCCATACTATGGCTCTGGAATCTAAATATCAGTAAGATGAAACTCTGCTCTACCTTCTGTCCTCTCATTTACTCCTGCTTGGTTAATAATCAAGAGATCGTAGATCGAGAAAGGAAGCGAGAGACTACCAAGTCGTACTCCTTGCCGGGGCAGCAATGCCTGACGGTCACCAGCCATTTCCGATGATGCTGGCAAGGAGAGGAGTCTCCTACCCACTGGACCACTGCCATCCTCGGCCCACTCTTCCTCCATTTACCTGCTACCCACTCCCTTCCACATCCACCCCTGGCTGCTAGCTTTGCTTTCTAGCCCTGCAGAATATTTATAACCCTTCTTTCCTATGATAATCATTAGCGTATTCAAACCCTGGTATTAGGATGATTCTTTCTTAACGTTATGGAGATCAAGAAAAGAGTCACGTATCTGCATTGCGCTTTTAAATAACTAAGTGATGGTTTTTACTTCTGGGTGTTCATCTCTGTACCCACCTCCCCACAAGGCGGCTCCACTGATCAGGTTCTACATTTTGGGAGCCATGCCCTGGAAATATGCAGCTTAGTTGGGAAGACAAAGAACAGAGATCACATGTCATGTGGCCAGTGTTCTTACAGTATATAAATTAGGTGCCGGCCACATGCAGAGAGAAAGGGTCAAGGTTGCAGCTGCCTCCCCACCAGGAAAGTATGCTGACCCATGAGCTAGACTCTCCCGAAACACAACTTGCATCCTGAATCTCTCTGGGGAAACTGACCAGGTCTCAAGCTTTGTCTACTTACTATACCATCCATGTATCAGACATCTGCCTCAGTGTCAAGCCGAGTAGGTGCTCATTGAGCCTTACTCCACTCTCTGGCACTTCAAAGGGGCCTGGAGGTAAGGATAATTCAATTGAAATGATCCCAAAGTTCTCAATGAAGGTTTAAAAAAACTCTTTAATAATGATATCACTTCACACACCTAAGGTAAGGCGTCTTGGTCTCCATCTCTTCCATCTATCAACTCACTGAGTGATATAAAACAGGTAACCTAACTTCTCTAGACCTTCATTTTCCCGGATATAAACCGAGGGGCCTGATCCAATGGACTGTAGGGTCCTCTCCAGATCCAGGGACCATCTGCTGTCCCAGACAGTAAAATAGATAATCCACAATAATCTGACGGAACTAGCTGATCTGAAAAATCACTGTGTAATTTCCAGAAGAATGGAGAGCATGCAAAGAGCCAAAGGCAGACAAGGATTCCAGCCCCAGTCCTCGTTACTCTACCATGAACCACCACCCCAGTATAGGTTCAAATACCAGTGTCAACATTTACTGAGTGATGATCTTGGGTAAGTCACTGAACTCCTTCAGCCTTGATTTTCACATCTTTAGATTGCTTATTCTACCTCCTCCCAGGCCTACTGGGAGGGTGATGTGTTAAAATGTGTGTAAAGCCCCCTGCACCCAGAGGACACATGCTACGTTTCCCTTTGTGCAAACATCCTTCACCTCAGCAGTCATCCACTTAATCAACAGACTCCGATCCTGAGGCTTTTCATGATCCAGAGCATAGCCAGCCAGAGAGGAAGGGCTCTAAAAGTCAATTAGACTCCCTCCCACCTCTGCAACTGACGCATGAAGAAACTGAGGCTCAGAGAGGTGCCAGGACTGGCCCAAGAACCTAGGTGTTCTTCAGCAGTAAAGCCTGGCCCAGAACATGGGGTGGCAGACGCCGAGGGCCACACAGGACACAGACAGAAACCTCTGCAGGCTCTGCTCTCCTTAAAGAAAATGGGGACACTCCACATAAAACCAAATTCTGATGAATAAAAGCAACAGTAGTTCTTACTTACAAATTTTGGCAAGGGCTGCAGAAGAGATGTAGTCACAGTTTGTCTATGAAATGCAAAATTTCCCCAAATTCCCTGTGAGATCAAGGGCAGAGTTTCTTGCTAGTAGCCCTTCCCAGTTACTCCAGTCCCCTTTCCCCTCCCCGTTTTGACTTTTTTCAGTTTGCACACCTTGAGGCAGACATGCTGCATTAGGCTCCCCTCTGAGCAAGGTGAGAAGTCTCAAGTCCAGGCAATAACACACGCCCTCTGAAACACAAACAGCACAATCCCCCGACTGTGCTGTCATAATACAAAGAGAATCCCTCTGCCCCCAGAGAGGTCCAGCATGGGACATTAAGAACATGACCCAATCCACAAAGGCATACCCGTAACTCAAGGGCCAGCAATCCAAAGGTCCCCCTGAAAGACACGATCAAAAATCCCTGAGACCATTTAGGTACTCCTGGAAACCTCAGCCCAGAGTCCACCAAGGGCACTCAACTGAGCACTGAAGAGGGAGCCCCAATAAGACAAGGAGGGGCGTGGGTGACAGCTGGCTCTGGGGAGACAGTGCTAACCTGATCGCCCCCTCCTGCCTCAGATTAAGAGAGAGAAGCATTTCTCCTCCAGAAGCACTGGGCAGAAAGCTACACCAAGACCAGGCTTGTGAACAGTGTCTTGTCAGCACACTCCCCACCAAGCGGCCCCCTAATCCAACCCTCACATGGCGTTCTTGAGCAAATAGACACAGAGGGGGAGACCGTCCTGGCCCAGCTCACACTGCATGTGGGGGCAGCTCTGCATGGAGCCTGTGCTGACCTGCCCTCTAGAGCTGTTCCCTCCCGCTGCCCCCAAGGCTCTTCTCCAGGCCCATTCTTCCTTCCAAAACCGGGGGCTCACCTCCTGGTTCTGAGGATCCTGCCAGGTTGAACAATGCTCAGAAGAAGGTGACCATTTAGCAATTCATCCAGTGGGACCTCTGCAGGCCAGAGCAGCTGGAGCTGTGCCCGTGCCCAGTGGCAAGGAGAGACTGCCGCGTGTTAACTTTGAAAGGGCTCTCTCTTCCCTAAACACTTCTGATCACCCTCCTCCCCCTCGTAGTACTATGGAGACATGTGCTCTGCTTGGGAGGAGGTAGGGAGGAAGGTGCAGCTATTTACTGGAAGAAGGGCAACAGCCAGCTGAGCCATGCTCCACGCTCACAACCAGCAGAAGCGGACTGGGAGAAAAATAGCTCTGTGTGCTGCCACAGAATTATTAACCCTTGGGCTCCAGCTTTGCTCCTCACACAGCTGAAGCAAGAGAAACAATACACTTAACCAATAGAGTGCCAGCCAAAGACATTACATCACCGGTCAGCACCGCCATTGGCTAATAATTCCTAGAAGGCATTGTCTGCTTCTAGGTGCTTAACCCTTTCGTGAACATCACAGCAAAGACTCAAGCATTTGGTCTAAGCCTATGGGTCCTGGACCATGCTTTTACCAGGATGATCTGGGGTGCTTTCTAAACATACAGATTGCTATGTTCCATCCCAAATCATCCAAATCAGATTCCTGAGAAGTATGTGATGGTTTAGTCACTAAGTTAAGTCCGACTCTTGCGACCTCATGGACTGAAGCCCACCTGTCTCCTCTATCTAGAGGGTTATAGTCCATGGGATTTCTCAGGCAAGAATACTGGAGTGGTTTGCCATTCCCTTCTCCAGGGGAATCTTCCTGACCCAGGGACCAAACCCCGGCCTCTCACATTGTAGGCAGATTCTTTACCATCTGAGCTACCAGGGAAGCCCGCATGGATTTCTGTATATTAAATAGTGTTCAGAATGTGGAAACCACTGGCCTATTCAGAAAGGCTTCCTCTCTGAAGGAATGAGATGAGATTTTTCTGATCATTTATTACGTGCCCAATGCATTACTATATCATCTCACTTATTTCCTGCACTGAGCAGTGATGTGACTGGCTCCATTTCATAGGTATAAAAAGAGAGACTAAGTCATTTGCTCAGAGACAGAGCCTGGCTTTGAAAGTCAGACTGTTTGTACCCTATCTTGCTCCTCTTTTGAAGCTTCCAAAATCAAATCAAGCTATTTGCCTACTTATTGCCTCCAGGGATATAGAAACAATAGACCTCTTGGATAAGCTGAAAAATGCCAGTAACGCATGATGCATGAAGAACTAGGGAGTGAAGAGAAGGGGAATTCCCATAGCAGGTGTTCAGGGATCATGAACCTTCCAGAGAACCCTTCTCTTTTTTAAGCTCAGTTCTTCCACTTCTGCTACAAATCTCTGCTTAGTTGTCACTTTCTCTGGGAAGCCTCCTCCTACCCCCAAATCTGGGAGAGATATCCCTGGTCCAGGCTCCTATGTCCTCTTTATCTGTGGCCTCATTGCTTGCTTACCAGGTAAATTCCACAAGATTAATTACAGCCATTTGTACCTTCACCAATATAGACCCAGCACAGTACCTGCCACATGTGAGTACTCAGTCTTGACTGTGGAAAGAGGGGAGGGAGAGAGGGGTGGAGAGAAGGAAAGAAAGAGGGAGGAAGGGAGGGAGGGAAGGTCTTTACTCGAATTCTAAACAGCATCACCCTGACACGGGAAAGGCAAAGGACTGGAAGACAGGGGAACCACATGTACAAAATTTGTCTGACCTTGGGCAAGCCCATTCTCAGGGGGCCTTGGTTTCCTCATCTGAAAATAAGAACAGAAGCACCTTCCTTGTAGGTAGGCATGAGGATCAACTTAAAGAATGATACAGGCTCGGATGCACTCCTCTGCACTTTCTCCCTCGATCTCATCCATATTATTGGCTGGCATCAAAGTGCTGACACCCCTCTTAACAGCTGGACGTCCCCCCCCTCCCGTCTGTGTGGGTGTCTTGGACATCTCCAAGAGAGCATTTACATTTTCTCCCCCTGCTCTTCACCACCACTCTTTGACTGGTGCTCCTATTTATTTTTTTGGTAATTGAGATGAAATTTATATAACATAAAATTAACCATTTTAAAGTATTCAGTTCAGTAGCATTTAGTATATTTATAGTATAGTTCAAACACAGCTTCCATCCAGTTCCAAAATATTTTCACCATCCAAAAAGGAAACCACTTAGCAGTCATGCCCTGTCTACCCTTCTTCCCCTCTCCACACAAAACTCCGGCCAACACCAATCTGCCTTCTGCCTCTGTGGATTAGGCTACTTGGACTATTTCATATAAGTGGAATCATATAATATGTGACTTTTTGTGTCTGGCTTCTTTCACTTAACACGTTTCCAAGGTTCATTCACATGGTAGCAAGTATCAGTGCATACTCAATCATTAAGTCATGTCTGACTCTTTATGACCTCATGGACTGTAGCCCTCCAGGCTCGTCTGCCCGTGGACTTTTTCAGGCAAGAATACTGGAGGGGGTTGCCATTTCCTCCTCCAGGGGATATTCCTGACTCAGGGATGGAACCAGAATCTTTTGTATCTCCTGCATTGGCAGGCGGATTCTTTATCACTGTGCCATCTGGGAAGCCCAGCATGTATCAGGACATCCTTCCTTTTTATGGCTGAATAAGATTCCATTGTAAGTACTTACCACATTTTTGTTTATCCGTTCCCCTGTTTATGGACAGCTGGCATCCAATCTTGAGCCATAAACCTGGGGGGGGGGGGTCACCCTTAATCCTTCCCTTTCCCATAATCCTGACATTGAATGTATCAGCAAGTCTTGTCCATTTAACACCCCCAATACAGCTCCTTCTACTTTTCCAATACCATTGCTACCCTGCAGCCAGGACACCAACACCTCTCTCACCAAACTCCTAATCTGTGGCAAGATCCCATTCTTCTTCCTACTCTTTTTTCTTACCTGCGAGCTGCATAAACCACATCATCCATTCACCTCAGCAATATTTACTGGGCACTTTTCTTCATGGAGTTTGCCTCCAAGAGGCATGACAGACAACAAGCAATTATATAACATCAGGTTGTTACTAGGTCATTAAGATCCTTCACTGAGTTTTCACTGCACCTTGAGTAAAATCCATGGCCTTCCATGGCCCCATCTATTTCTCCAAACTCATCTCAGGCTGCTCTCCAGTCATGCTGGGTTCCACTCCTCCACCTCACGGTCCTTGAACAAGTTGTTCTCTCTGCCTCTTGACCTTGGCATTGGTGGACATTCTTCATCCCTCAGATCTCAGTGTAAATGTCACATCTTGGTGAACCACTCGTCTAAGCGGATCTACCCTTCATTAGCTTCACTCATTCAAGAAATATGTGCTGAACACTGTACTGGGATAAAGTGAGGTATGACATCCTGGAGCCCTCAGTCTAGCAAGGAGGACCAATAACAGGGAAGTAAATACAATGAATCAGCAAGTGTGGCGAAGGGGGCATAAAAGGGAGGATATCTGCTTTGTACTGGATGATCCAAAAGGCCTCTCTGAGGAGGTTATATTGAAACTGAATGGTGAGAAAGAGTCCCGTGGGAAGACAGCCTATTACTTTCCATCACACCCTGGCTATGTAATGCAACAGTCCATTCTTCAGTATTTCCTTTGAAGGAATCAAAGCATTTAATGTCAGTCTCTGCCTCCCCTAATAGACTAAACTGTATTCCCAGCACCGACGACAGTGCTGACCATTTAGGAGGTATTCAGCGCACATTGATGCATTAATTACTGATCAATTAGTTAATCAATTCACCAATGAAATCATTTCACAGACTGAAACAAGTTCTAGTGTTTTTTGCTGTGGTCATTACTTTATGGCAGAAGGACACCTACTCTGTTGGGTTTTAGAAAACAATGTAAAATGAGAATGCATATGCGTGAGAGACACTGGATGGTAGTCATTCTAGTCATTATCAGGAAAGATTCTTTCCTGTGGAAGCTGATCGACTCAATTCAAACTCCAAAATCCATTTTCACATGCAGTCAAGAAGTTTAAAGGTAAGAGAAAGGAATGCTTCTGTTCTTCACCGGGCACAGCGCAAAGCACCTTCTCTTTGGTATCCTGGCCACTTCCCAAGCCCACCCTGGGAAGCACCTGCCCAGGCACAGCTCTCAGCAACCCCCTCCAAGAACAGGGCACCTCTCACTCCCCATGCTGGTTTCTGGGAGTGCTGGCTGCACACAGCTCACAGTTGAGCTTCTCTTTAGGAACCATCCTGCTGAAGGAACATCCAAAGTTAAGCCCCCTTCCCTGGAGGCAGTCTGCCCCTACTAATTGATCAACATGGGGTTTCAAAGGCCTGGCCCCCAGCCTCAGATCACTTGAGGCCTCTCTTGCTTTGCATCACTGACCAATTTCTCCCTCTGGCCCCATCCTGCTTCCCTCACCATCCATCCCTTGGAGAGTGAGATCATTCCCCAAGAATCCACTTACCCCCAGTTCTCAGAGCTTCAGTCTTTTCCCTTAGAAACCAACCTATGACAGGTGGGGATGATGACTTCCCTTTAAATCAGAAAACTGATTTTAAATCAGAAAACTGAGATTCAGAAAGGTTAATAATGTCCCCAAGGCACATGGCTAAAGTGACTTTCTGGTGTGACTCCCTGTCAAGACTTTCCTCCTCACCACAGCCTCTAACAGCTGAGGCTGTGTCTCCATGAGACAAAAAGAGGAGCCCATAGAGGAAAAACCAGAAGATCAGAAACAACAGGCAGAGGTTCCCTTCACCAACCTCCAGGGGCCACCCCTGACAACAAGGTCCAGGTCAAAACCTCCAGAAACAATATGAAAATGACCTGTAGGTTGCAGAGGCAAGCATCACATGAGCAACATCTCCATGCCTGAATGATCCATGCCTGGAAGCCAGGGAGCAGGGCTCCTAGGCAGACACTGCTGCCTTTAGGGGCCAGAATATTTACAACCACATCCAAAATATTAACTGCAACTTACCAGCTTTCTATTGCTCCAATCTCCATCCATTTTCACAGAGCTGCCAGAATTCTTCCACTGCCCTCCTTGATCGCAGGACAAAAATCTATAGAGTCTAAGGCTGCATTTTAAGGTCTGTGCACGTTTTAGCTCCTGCCATGTTGACAGCTCATTTCCTCCCCACAAAAGCCCTAGTCCTATTTGATTAGCTGACAGAGGATTAACTGATGGCCTAAGTCAGGATACTGGACTTTTTCATCTTTGCACAGGAAAATCTCTGGAATTCCTGCTATCCTATCACACACACATACATGCATACACACCCCCTACCCCAGGCTTGGTATCCCATCACACACACATACACACACACACATACATAGAGCCCACACAGCTTTCAGCCTGGCAAACCCTCCTACTCCTCTAGTCCCAATAGTCACCTCCTCTTGGAAGCCTCCCTGGCTTGCTCATGGTCCTCCTCTCCACGTAACATCCCCTGTACAACACTGCATTATAACTGTTTCTCCTGTTCTCCTTCTTATTCCCAGGGACTCCTCCAACACCCTTCTTCCTGACTCTAGGGCTTAGCACATTGTCTGGCACACAATAGGAACCCAATAAACACAGAATAAATACACGAGGCGCTCCATAAAGCACTAATTCCTCTGTCCTAGCTTGGCCAGGGAACCACTCTTAGTTTTGCTTTGTTTTTCTTTTCTGAGCTCCAAGAGACTTGGAAATAAGAAATGGCATGACGAATCTGACCCCCGGCTCCGGGGGGCAACAGGACAGGAGGCGTCTGCAGATCTAGGTAGAGCAAACGTCCGGCCTCTGCGGTCGCCAGCTCCCCCCAAGCTCTTCCCGGGGCCCCGGCGCTGGGTGGAAATTCTATTGTAAGCCCCTATCCGAAGCTCCTCTGGCTCCCCAGCCCCTCAGGCGTGCCCCGCACGCGCACCTGTCCGTCCCAGGGTCGGCCCGGAGAGCTGGCAGCAGCACTCGGGGAGGCAGCTTGGCGCGCCGGCTCCTCCGCCCAATGGCGGGCCCCTCCGCGCGCCCGCATCCCGCCGGCACAGAGCGGGAGCGCCCAGGAACGCAGCCTGGCGCCGGGACGCCACCAGCAGCCTCGGCGGGAGGTGGCGGGGACTCCCCTGTCACCAGAAACCTCACAAAGTCTTAGTTCGCCGCAGGCTCTGCTTACCTTGAGAGCCGCCAGGAACCCGGAGCCGGGGGTGTGCCTTGGCCGCTGCGCTCGCCTGCGGATCCGCTCGGGTCCCAGAGCTCAGCCTCCGCACCCCGTGGCGCGCGAGCGTCTCCCCTCGGCAGCCCAGCCTCCCTGCGCCGCGGGGGCCCATTGGCTCGGGCAGCCAGGCCCCGCCCATTGGAGGCCCCGCCCCTCACGCCTCTCACGCCCCTCTTGCCTCCCCGCTACCCGGCTCTCGGCCACTTCTAGCTGGTAAAGTGCTTCTAGACTCAGCTCTTATCAAGCTCAGGCAACCGAGAAAGGTAATGATTCTCGATCCCAAGAGCGTCTAGACGCCCCTCGGGGAGTGTGAAGAGTGCAGAGTCCCTGGAAACCAGCTTTGAGAAAGTCACCTGACCCTCCCTGGCCTTCGGGAGACTCCAGAAATCCCATAGCAGATGTCTCAGACCCTGTGCTAGGCACTTAGAGCTAGGCGTGCATCGGGGGAACCACACAAAGTTTGTCGCCCTCACGGGTTTTGCACGAGATGAGGGTCGGGGCGGGCAGGCTATGTGCAGATAAACAAATAAAAAGGTAATGCCAGATTGTTGTGAGCATTATCGGTGGGGTGATTTAAAGAAGAAAGGGGGCCGAGGACGCTATAAATGGGATAGTCTTGAAGGCCACTTTGAAAGAGATGGAGAATAAAAGCCATTCCAGGGCCGGAGGGGGAGCATTGCTGACAGGGAGCAGCAGATGTACCTTGGTTCTGAGGCTGAAGCTGTAGCCTACGATGGCCCAGTGCAGTGAGCAAGGGGAGAGAGGGTTAAGTCACCCAGAGCTCACAGAAGTGTGAGGCAGGGTTAGGGGCTCCAGCTTTGCTGTAAGCACAGAAATAAACCAGAGAAGGGTTTTGAGTGGGACTGTGACCCTTTTAAAAAGACCACTCTGGCTTTTTTGTGTGGAGAATGGATTTTCGAAGGGAAAGAATGGAAGCAGGAGAGCAAGGAGATGTCTTAGTCTTACCCTGCTTGTGCTGCTGTAACAGAATACTGTAGACTGGGTGGCTTAAACAAAGAGATTTATTTTCTCAGTTCTGGAAGCTAGAGGTCCAAGATCAAGGTGCTCTCAGGATGGGTTTCTGGTGAGAGTTCTCTTCCTGGCTTGTAGACTGCTGCCTTCTACCTGAGTCCTCACATGGTGGGGAAAGAAAGACCAAGCATGCTGATGTCTATGCTTCTGAGGGCACTAATCTCCCATCATCTCATCTAAACCTAAAATCTGAAACTCCCAAACACCCCATCGCCAAATTCCATCACACTGTGGGTCAGGGACACCACATATGACTGATGGGGGGGTGGGTACATAATTCAGTACACAATACCAGAAGGTTGTTACAGAAATCAAGGTAAGAGATGATAGGGGCTTAGACCAAGGTGGTTACAACAGAGATGGGGAGAGTGAACTGACTGAAATATATTTTGAGAATATCATGGAAAGGCTTAATGATGGATTGGATTTAGGAAATGAGGAAATGAATGAATGAAGAATGACTCCTGGGTGTTGATCTTGAACTACCCACAGGGTAATGGTGCCATTGCCAATGTGGGGAAGAGTACGGAAGAACAGGTTGGAAGCAGAAGGAAATGAAGGAAGGCTCCATTGTTGGCATTTGAGCAACCTATTAGATAGCATATAACAGTGCCAGGCTCTCTTCAAATGATTCCATATGTGTTAACAATTGTCTATATAATTCCCATGATAACCATATGGTAGAAGAGTACTCTCACTGTCCCCATATTCCAGATGAGGAAATGAAGGCACTGCCCAAGGTGGGTGACTGGATGCATAAGTCTAGAGCACAAGTAACGGTCTGAGACTGGAAATGTGCATTGGAGGATGCCCTGACCTGGGCTGTATGGGACCACCAAGAGAGAGCATGCATTATGAGAAGAGAGGAGAGCCAAGGGCTGAGCCCTTGCAAGGTTCTCTTCCAACATCTTCCACTTATTGCGTGACCTCTACTAAGTGACCGTAGTCAATAAGAAGGAGTGACCCAACTGTAGTAACTAAGGGGAAATAAGATTTGCTCAGGGATTGCACACTCTAATATGAACATGGTCAGGCAGTAACATAGCAAGTGAAGTTAGCAGGGGGGATGGAACAGAGAAAGGTGTGTCACACTCAAGTGTGCCCACCTGTCTAAGGGAGCAATCATTATTCCACACCAGCTGATTTTTGCCATATGGAACATGGACCCTGAGTTGCCAAATGATCTGACATTTATTAAAGGGCTAGGAATTCAGATTATGTTAAATCTCCAGATTTATTAATTTGGCAATTAATTTTAATTTAGTCACTACTGTTGGACAAACTTATGTATGGATAGGATTTGCTTCTTTGGCTACTACTTTCCACTTCTGGATTAGATAATATCTCAGGTCCTTTCAAGAAACTTCCTGAATAGTTTCTGTCTAGACATCAGACACAGATGTTGATAATAGTTGGACATAAGAGGACCAAGGAAATCTCAGCTCGGAAGCACAGCATAGTCTTTGATGACATTTGGCCAGTCTCTGCCTTGACCCACCTGACATATCATTTCTAAACCTCAGTTTCCCCACCTGTAAAATGAGGAGCTCAGAACAGTGCTCTTCCAAGACCCCTCCCAACTCTAACATTTAGAGTTATAGCATAGCAATAATGGAAAAGGTGTTCTTGTCTGGGTCTGTAAATTCAAAAGGTCTCACTAAGTATCAGTTTTAAACAAAGAAGAGAAGAGGACACAGGGAGTGAGAGGATTAGATGAGAAGCCAGGCAAATTGTGGCATAGAAAATTATTTTTTATTGAGCTATGAATAAGAAAAAAGGCAATTAGATCAGGAGTGCTTAATGGTTTCTCCTAAAACGTCAATGTATTGTAGCCAATTCTCTCTATATATCACCAGTGGTTTTGCAGTAATGAGATTCTCCTGTCATGTATTGGAGGTCAGCTACACTCTAGCATTATTTATTCTTATGTGCTGAGCTTATGGTAATGAAAAGAGCCTAGAAGCAGATAGTTGCTCCCCATAGCATTAGTCCCTTCTGTCCCCACCTGAGATATGGTTTAAAACTGAGGAAACAGCTTATGATTTTATAAATCACTGGATCTTGTGTAGCAGAGTGAGCATGGGGTTGAGAGCTGGGAGACCTGACACACAGCCATTGAATAACCTCTCTGAACCTTCTCCATCAGTAAAATGACTGGTGCACGAAGGTGGCTTTCCTAGAAGATATTCGTATTCAGGTCTCCACATTTCTTTGGAGGAACTTTTTCGTCGTGTGGGGACCTGGTAATTCCCAGGGCCGGATCTTTCCACGATTCTCCACTTCTCAGTCTCCCAAAACTCTTCAGGCAGAGGTGCCATCTCAGTTAAACCAATTAGATGCTCACTCCTGGGACTTTGTCTCTCCAGAAAGTGACAAAGATGGAAAGCTAGAGATTGACCATGAGACTGAATAGAGTGACGGTAGAGGCAGCAGCCACACCCTGAAGACCAATGCTTGCTCCTCGGTCATGAATCTTGTTGGCCAGTCTCCAGAATTCCCTTGGTTTCTGCCAGTTTTTCAAGCCTATTTCTTCATGCCAGCCCTGTCCTCCATCCAGATTTATTTTGTGAATCTCCCATCTCTGCTAAATTCCCTTCTTGTGTTAGCAGTTCAAATTGTTTCTCTTGTTATTAAGGAGGAATCCTGATGGATCCAGGGAGGAAAGAAACATTGTATCATAAGACACAATTTGGACATGTCTGGATGCACACACACTGATAGGCATACACTGTTCTCCTATCACTCATTATGGTGGTGGTTCAGTTCAGTTCGGTTCAGTTCAGTTCAGTTCAGTCGCTCAGTCGTGTCCAACTCTTCGCGACCCTGTGAATCGCAGCACGCCAGGCCTCCCTGTCTATCACCAACTCCCGGAGTTCACTCAGACTCACATCCGTCGAGTCAGTGATCCCATCCAGCCATCTCATCCTCTGTCCTCCCCTTCCCGTCCTCACCCCAATCCCTCCCAGCATCAGAGTCTTTTCCAATGAGTCAACTCTTCGCATGAGGTCGCCAAAGTACTGGAGTTTGAGCTTTAGCATCATTCCTTCCAAAGAAATCCCAGGGCTGATCTCCTTCAGAATGGACTGGTTGGATCTCCTTGCAGTCCAAGGGACTCTCAAGAGTCTTCTCCAACACCACAGTTCAAAAGCATCAATTCTTCGGTGCTCAGCCTTCTTCACAGTCCAACTCTCATATCCATACATGACCACAGGAAAAACCATAGCCTTGACTAGATGGACCTTAGTCAGCAAAGTAATGTCTCTGCTTCTGAATATGCTATCTAGGTTGGTCATAACTTTTCTTCCAAGGAGTAACCATCTTTTAATTTCATGGCTGCAGCTAAAGGCTTTGCTGCTGCTGCTAAGTCACTTCAGTCGTGTCCGACTCTGTGCGACCCCATAGACGGCAGCCCACCAGGCTCCCCCGTCCCTGGGATTCTCCAGGCAAGAACACTGGAGTGGGTTGCCATTTCCTTCTCCAATGCATGAAAGTGAAAAGTGAAAGTGAAGTCGCTCAGTCGTGTCTAACTCTTCCCGACCCCATGGGCTGCAGCCTACCAGGCTCCTCCGTCCATGGAATTTTCCAGGCAAGAGTACTGGAGTGGGGTGCCATTGCCTTCTCTGGCTAAAGGCTTTAAGTACCCATATATCAACCCTGATAAGGAGATATTATCCCCAAATCACAGGTGATGAAATTGAGGCTTGTGCAAGGTCATATAGATGATGTGAGAACTCAAACTCAGTTCTGTCTTTTTAATGTCTTTGGCTGTGCCTTGGGGCATATAGGACCTTAGTTCCTTGACCAGGGATCAAATCCATGCCCCTTGTATTGGGAGTGTGCAGACTCTCAACCACTGAACCACCAGGGAGGTCCTGAACTGAGAGTTCTGTTCCAAACTCAAGAGTTCTGTCTTGATGACAAAGGCTGTGTGCTTGTAACATACACATAGCTTGGTGTCATGTAATACAGCCAGTGAGAGACATTGCTATCACTGGAATCCAGGTCCTGAATCAGGAACGTTTCCATTCTATTTGGCTATGGCTTGTTCGTGGAGAGATGTTTAAGGTCACAGAAAATTATTTTCACATTTCCCACTCTCCACCTGTCATGGTGCCTAAAATCCTTAGTCAAAGATGAATTGCTCTGTTTGAAGATTGATCAAGGGACACAAATGCACATGTGCCTGTAAGGAGTAAGATGCTGTTTTATCAGCTGGGGGTAGGGTGGGGGTAAAACGGCTCTGGAGCCTATCCAGAAAGGGTTAATGTAGTCATCATTTCACTGTGTATTTGCTTATCAAATACTCATGTGGTAACAGCCTCAGGTTCTTATCTATAAAATATGAAATGGGGGCAGTAACAACAACAGAAACAATAATAATACCTTCTGGAGTTCTGGTAAGGACAAAAGCTATTAAAACAGAGAAAGTTCTTAGAGCATGCCTGGTGTATATCAAGTATTCTTCAGGTGTTAAAAATAAATTAACTAAAAAACAAAAAATTTTGACTTCAAAAAAAGAGATAAAAGTAGAAAAACTTCTCAATTTCACCTGTTTCCTCTTTGGATTTTTTTAAAAAGATAATAGCTATTTTATTTGTTTCCTCTTTACATTCTTTAAAAGATACTCATTTATTTTATTTATTTATCTGGCTGCCTAGGTTTCAGTTGCAGCCCACAGGATCTTTTACTTGCGGGCATGTGGAATCTCGTAGTTGCAGAATGCAGGCTCTAGTTTCCTGATGAGGCATTGAACCCAGACCCCCTGTGCTGGGAGCATGGAGTCTTAGCTACTGAACCACCACAGAAGTCCCTCCTCTTTCTATTTAAAAATTGTTTTAGAAAGACTAGGAGGTGGGGCATAGAATAAAAGAAAACCTGAAAATATTAATTTACTCCTCCACACGAAGCAATTCATTTCATCTCTGTGCTGTACTTGTGCTTAGTCGCTCGGTTGTGTCTGACTCTTTGTGACCCTTTGGGCTGTAGCCCACCAGGCTCCTCTGTCCATGGGACTTTTCAGGCAAGAATACTGAGAGTGGGTCGCCATTCCCTCCTGCAGGGGATCTTCTCAACTCAGGAACCAAACCCACATCTGCTTCTCCTGCTTGGTAGGTGGATTCTTTACCCACTGAGCCATCAGGGAAGCCATGAGGCTTAGTAAAATGAGGGGAGTGTTTAAAATGTCCTGCTGCTGCTGCTGCTGCTGCTCAGTCGCTGCAGTCGTGTCCAACTGTGTGTGACCCCATAGACGGCAGCCCACCAGGCTCCCCCGTCCCTGGGATTCTCCAGACAAGAACACTGGAGTGGGTTGCCATTTCCTTCTCCAATGCATGAAAGTGAGAAGTGAAAGGGAAGTCACTCAATTGTGTCTGACTCTTCACGACCCCATGGACCGCAGCCTACCAGACTCCTTCGTCCATGGGATTTTCCAGGCAAGAGTACTGGAGTGGGGTGCCATCAACATCTATAATTCTTGTTTTCAACCCCAAAGCAAAGGCTCAAAAGTAATGTAGCCTGGTCTGAAGCTGAAGCAGATTGTAAACTAAAGCCTTTGAGCAGATTTTGAGATAAGGATTTCATGCTTGCTTGTGTGTAGTGCAAAGCATTTTTTTGCTGACATTGCAGAAGATTGTCATGGCAACCAGGAAGCTAAGTTTCCAAGTCTTTGGAATCCCCCTTCAGGGGAGGCAGATGTCAGTGGGCGTTCCTTTGTAATTAAGGGCGCTTGAAGGTTTTAGCTGATCAAGTCACTTTCAAGGTAACGTTCTAATACATCTGCCTCCACAATTCACTAAGGAGCAGCTGCAGCAAGGCAGAAAGACCACCAGCCTCCATCCAATGAGACAGGCAATGAAAATGCATAAGCCATGGTTCTCACCACTGGTTGCATGTTAGAATCACCTCTGGATATTCTAGTGTTTGGGCCTCTGATTCCCCAAATATGTCAGGTGACAAGGAATGGGGCCTGGGTATCAGCTGGCATTTTTGTCAGTCTTTTGGGTGACATCATTGTGTCATCAAGGTTGAGAACCACTGAGCTGGAGTTTGAATCCCAGATCCACATCTTCCTGTACAGCTGTGTGGTCTTGGCCCAGCCTCTTCACTTCTCCACCTTGCAGATTTCTTCACCTATAAAATAGGGTAATATAAATAGCTTTACAGAGCTGTTGTGAATCTTAAACACAAAAGTGCTGGGGCTTTCCTGGCAGTCCAGGGGTTAAGGCTCTGTGCTTCCAGTACAGGGGTTGGGGAGTGTCCAGCTCCTGGTCAGCGAACTAAGATCTCACATGAGAACTAAGATCCTACAAGCTGTGCAGCACAGCCAAAAAATAAAATCAATCAATAAATAAAATTTAAATATGAAAGTGCCTGGGAAATACCATTATATCAATGTTAGCTTCATTTGAGTTAGAACAAGCCTGGGATTGGGAAACCCAGAAACAAATGTGCAAACTAATGTATTATATGCAAGCAAATAAATTTGCATATAATGTGGTTTAAGTATTGGCTCAGAGAAAAAGGAACAGAATAGATACATTTTAAGTTGCATAACTATAGAAAAATATTTGTCCTTTCAAATGTATTTACATATTTGTTTCTGTTTGACTTTACAAAACCCTCTGAAGTTGAAGTTATTGTTGTTCAGAGAAGTAAACTTGTTTGCTCAAGTTGTTACATCTCTTTGTTGGGAAAACTGATCAATTGCTAATGCTGTTCTAAGTTGCTTCAGTCATGTCTGACTTTGTGACCCCATGGACTGTAGCCCGCTGGGCTCCTCTGTCCATGGGATTTTCCAGGCAAGAATACTGGAGCGGATTGCCATTTCCTTCTCCAGGGGATCTTCCCGACCCAGGGATTGAACCCACCTCTCTTATGTCTCTTTCATTGGCATGCAGGGTCTTTACTACTAGCACCACCTGGGAAGTCCCCAAACTGATGAGTTAACCCCTATTAATGGCTTCATGTGTCATCCTTCTAATTTAAGATACTTATATTGTCACAAGAGCTTTCTGAAGACTTAATGCTTTTGCCCAAAGGAAGTCCATTCATGAGGGAACTCTGTGGCAAGCTATGCTTCAGTCTGGGACTTTGGGCACCTTCATTAGGGCACCTTTTCCTTACACGTCAGCTTATCCCTTCTGTGCATTCTCTATTTTCCAGACCCATCTGTTCTGTGCATGTGGTATTATTTAGTCAAAATATTTTATCTCACTTTCTATTTGGTGTGGAAGGAATAATTTGGCAGGAATACCCCTCAGGGGACCCAAGTGCATCAATAAGGAGGATTTGAGGCCACATCAAAATTAAAAATGCATATATTCCACAATCTAGCTATTTCACCTCTAGGACACTTTTCTAATGACAGGCTCACTCTTGCACAGAAGGAGTCATGTACAGTGCAAAGATGTCCATCAAGGGATGATGAACCCCCTAACTGGTCATCAGGGTAATGTTAAGCATAAAATAGCTTGTTCGTATATATATAATGTTATAGAGTACTAAGAAGAATGAGGTAGATCCATATTAGCTAATATGTGCTAATCATGATCAAGGGAAAGTGCTTAGTAAATAAATAAAATGTTACAGTATGTGAATGTCTATATATATATAGATAATATATCTATAATTACATATTTTATTTTATTTGTAAATATACACACACTAGCTGTGTATCTACACACACTATATACACACATATATGTGTACACACATATGGCAACACACATATACTATAAGAGCACAAAAAAGTTGCTACCAATGGTTATCTTTAAGACTCGCAAGACCACCTCATTATATGTCGTGTGGGTAGGTTTCAAAGGAGTCTTTAGCCTTGTCCATAATATCTGTATAAGACTATATTTGCATTACACAAGGGCAGGTGGCTCAGTGGTAAAGAATCCACCTGCCAAGAAGGAGATACAGGTTTGATCCCTGGATTGGAAATATCCCCTGGAGAAGGAAAGAGCAACCGGCTCCAGTATTCTTGCCTGGTAAATCCCATGAACAGAGGGGCCTAGAGGGCTACAGTCCATAGTGTTGCAAAGAATTAGACACAGCTTAGCAACTAAACAGCACAACAGTATGTTTACATTATTATTGATATAATCAAAACATCATTTAAAGACCCAAATCCTTTTTTTTTTTTTTAAATTCAATCAATGCAGTAAGATATTTTTAAATGGGAGGGTTTGGAACAGAAACCTGGGAAAAGTTTCCATATTTAGTGCTATGCACAAAGAAGCACGGACTTCCTAGGTATGGCTAGTGGTAAAGAACCTGCCTGCCAGTGCAGGAGACGGAAGAGATGCAGGTTTGATTCCTGGGTCAAGAAGATCCCCTGGAGGAGGGCTTGAAAACGTACTCCAGTATTCTTGCCTGGAGAATCCCATGGGCAGAGGGGCCTGTGGGGTACAGTCTGTAGTGTTGCAAAGAGTCTGACACGACTGAAGCACACAGAAGAAAGAGCCATAGACTGGGAGTCAGGTTGTCCAGCTGTGTGACTTTAGGAGAGTTACTTTCCCTCTCTGAGTCTCTGTTTTCCCTTTGTTGCTTGAGGAGAAGTTTGGATCTGATCCATGGTTTTCTAACTGTGCTTCTCAGTGCCCTAGTGTTTCCAGAGGTGGCTCAGGGGCCACTGCATACTGTGTGTATGTGAGGAGGAGAGGTGTGCGACAGGGCTTGGAGAAAGAGACCTGTAGAGAGAGGGGCAGGGAGGAGACAGAGAGCGAGAGAGGGAGAGAGGGAGAGAGAAGGAGGAGGATTTCTGTGATTCCATTCAGCTCAGCTGTTCTAAGCAGAAGCAAGTAACAATAGAAACTAGATGATTGGATTTAAATCTTAGTGTGTGTGTTGGGGGAGGCAGGAAAGAGGCTCCTAGCTGGATATTTCTACCGTGTCATCAGGAAGAACAGATTCAGCCCAGACTCCAGCCAGCTGGCCATACAGTGGTCCCTTCATGCTGGACTTTGAGTCCTTTATGTTGGTCAGAGCAAACAGAAGAGAGAAGGATGAGCTGAGTGACCTGGGTGCAGAGTTCCATCCCCTCTGGTTGTCTCAGTATTCTGGGGGACTGGGCTCCCTCTTCTGGCTTTCTAGCCCCTAGGAGAAGAACAGTTTAACCTTCAGGCAATTCCTTTCCCAAAACTACCACCATTCATCAGAGACATACCACCAGACATAAGAGAAGCCACCATCATATTAAGAGAGAGAGTGCATGTGAGAGCACTACTTGGTCTATAAAATGCTGAATGGAAGTTAGGTATCATTTTCATCACCATCACACAGTGGCACATAAATATTTGTTCAAAGAATACCTTCTTAATAGCTTTTCCTTTCAGAGGAGGTATGAAGTAATGGCAAAAATTTGCCTTGATATTAATAAGATCTGGGTTCAAATCTCAGCTGTATACTAACATGATGTGCATGATCCAAAGCAATAATAATAAGAATTGTGCTTTTATGCACCAGCCTCTGCTGTCTTTAACCTCCCTTATCTTACTTTTTTCAGTGACACCGTGAGATTAGTGTTAATATCCCCATTTTACAGATGGAGAAACTGAGACTCAAAGAAGCTAAGAAAGTTATTCAAAGTTGCACACTTTTTAAGTAGCAGAGTCAGGAATTGAACCCACATCTACACTGGAGAAGGAAATGGCAACCCACTCCATTGTTCTTGCCTGGAGAATTCCAGGGACAGAGGAGCCTGGTAGGAGGCTGTCTATGGGGACGCCCAGAGTTGGACACGACTGAAGCGACTTAGCAGCAGCAGCTACATTATTTGAGAATCATTGTTCTTAACCTTTCTAAAGTTTTCCCTATCTGCTTACTTCAGTTTTACCTATTTTGCAGGGTGATCATAGTAACAAAATACAGCACAGCACAGCGTGGGGATTGATTGAGCCAGTTTATATGACCTGTCCTTTTATTCATAACCTGGGATGTACGTTTACAAGCAGGAAACAGTATAGTTTCGTATATGAAAGAGAGTAGAAGGAGATCTTTTACTAGTGATACTAAAATGCACACTTGTACTTGTGATTTTTGTGATAGGGTCACCTCTTTGGAAGTTTGTCACTTCCAGAATGAAAATTCTTTTTCTCTCTCTTCCCCAACCAAATATTCCCCATTAGACTTCTCTCGAAGCATGATGGGAAAAGCACATTCAGGACAGGTGGAATTACAAATTCTACAGTGCTCTGCTCTGGCTATGGCCACTGCTCCCAGCATGAATATATCTGCTCATTCATTTATTGCTCCTCTGGGAACTGGCAGTCTCCATCACTGTGTTGCCAGGCAACAAAAACAGCACCTGCATCAGAAGATGAACAAACCAATCAGGGCAGTCAGAGGAGGAGCTTTACCTGGTTGGCCTCCAAGATAGAAAGAGGACTCTCTGGGTTGACTCAGGACTGTGGCTGCTAGAATCAGCATCAGAGCTGGAGGGAACTTGGGAAATCTGAAATCTCTCATTTGGAGAGGCCAGGCTGGGTGGGAGTGAAGTCTTAAAGGTCACACAATCACTCTGAGGCAGAGTCAGGAGAACAAGTCAGATGTGAAAACCAGGCTAATGTTCCATCCTTATACTTCATTGCCATCATTTCCAAACTCATGAGTGGGGTACAGCCCTTGTATCAGGCCCTCTGCTTGGTGAGAGGTGCAGAAAGCATTTAGACACTGTCCGTCAATCCTTTATTACTCCCCCATATTCGAGGCAGTATAGCATGGTAGTTGAGGACGCAATATCAGCTCAAACACTTACCTCTTATGGGAGAATGCAGATTACTTAACCTTTCTGTGCTTCAGTTTACAAATTTATACATTTCCCATATGTAACATGCTGATAAGATGAGAGTAAAATAAGCACAATAGAGTGAAAATGTCAGTTGCTCAGTCGTGTCTGACTCTTTGTGACCCTATCAATTGTAGCCCACCAGGCTCCTCTGCCCATGGGATTTTCCAGGCAAGAATACTGGGGTGGGTTGCCATTCCCTTCTCCAGGGGATCTTCCTACCCAAGGATCAAACCTGGGTCTCCTACATTGCAGACAGATTCTTAACAATCTGAGCCACCAGGGAAGCCATGCCTAGCACAAAGCAAGGTTCAATCAATGATGGTCACACATGGGGCACCAGAGCTTGGAATTGGTGGCTTGGGTTCAGTTCTTGGCTCTACCTTTTATTCACTGCATGATCACTGTCAAGTTACCTACAGTTTCTGTTACTTAGTTTGCTCGCCTGTAGAATGAGCATGATAACAGAGCCTCTGAGGAGCTAAAGTTATTTAATATAAAGTGTGTAGAACAGTTTCTGACGCATGGTAAGTACTCTACACATTTTCATTAATACAGTATATCAACAAATTATTTATTGAGCACTTAATATGTAACAGGCACTGTCCTGTGAGCTGCGGATATAAAAATAAGTAAAATAGGCAAGTCTGTCTCAGTTTTCATGGAATTATGACTGTTGTTACATTCTTAATAATATCTCTTTACTTCTCAGTCCCTGCAACTAGATAAACATCTTCAAGGCAGGGGCATGTGATTGCTCATAATTGTATTACTTATGCCTGACACAGAGTCTGAGTAGTACATGTTCAGCAAATATTTGTTTGATAAATACCTGGCATTATGCAAAATACAGCACACTGGTTCTCAGTGGGGGCTGAATTTGTTTCCCAAGGAATGTCAAACAATGAGAGGAGACATCTTTGGCTTTCACGCCTTGGAGGACGGGGAGAGGTGATGCTGGTGCTGTGGTGGACAGAGGCAAAGAACGCTGCTAAACATCCTACAGTACTTGGGACAGCCTCCCACAGCAAAAACTTATCCAGCCCCAAATGTTAATAGTGCTGAGGTTGAGAAATTCTGCTGTCAGAGATCAGAGAGGAACAAAGGCTTATAAAGACTCCTCCCCTCCAAAAGCTCTTGGCCCAGGGGGCCATGATAACAAGGCACGTGGAATGCTGTGTGCGAGACAGGGAGAGCACTATAAGGACAAAGCCAAGAGACCCTGGACAGAAGAGGCTCCTGGTGCAGCTAATGGCTGAGCTGGTGCTTCAAGGACACATATGGTCTTCGGGCAGATCCTGTGTGTCCTGGGAGAAGCTGTAGGGCTTGGGGAATGCGAGCAGAGGGCCAACAGCACAAGCAAAGGCTTGAAAGTGGGAAGCGGTACAGTTTTTGTTAAAGTGCAAGAATCAAGTAGGGAGCAGAGGCTGTGGCAGGAGATCCTGGGGGGCCCAGGGGAGGCATACTACAGGGCTTGGGCATGATGTAGTCAGCCAGAATTTCCCAAAATTGGTTCCCTGAGAACTAATCCTTTAAGATGTACCCAGAAAGAGCTGCAGGGAAAGAAGAATGAGAAAGTGCTTAATATCACTCCCTCCCCTTTTGGAGATTTGCCAGGCTCATTTGTATCATTATGTTTTCTGAGAATTCCTCCATTAAAGAAACTTGAATTATTTTATTGAATTTATCTCAGAGTTTTCCAAAGTTACTTGACCATGAAAACTTCTTTCCCAGACACCTGTCTGCATGGAGTCTGCAGACCTCTGTTTGGAAAGAGGAACCAGAGGAAACTACTGACTGTCTTGAAGAAATACCATGGCTGGGTTTGGTATTTCAGGATTATCTTCCTGGCTTCTGTGTGCAGTGTATTCAGAAGGTAAGGAATGTTTTTACATGTTGTTCTAGCACTTGACCACTGGGATGTATGCCCCACCAGACTTGGTATAGGGAGTGTGTTTTTTAACCATTTGTCCCTACTTCAGCCTGGTGTGCAGTCAGCACTCACTCCATTTTTGGATGAAAGGATGTTGTTTCCAGTCTTACATTAGACCCTGAGGCTGAAGAAGAGAGAGGCAAACCCTATTCTCCTGCAGTGAACACACTGGCAAGGTACATAGCAGACGTTATGGACTGATAGAATGGTTCGCATAAATAAGATGGAAGGTAGCAAGGATCAGAAATGGTGTGGGGCCTGGGAATCTGTGTTTTAAACTAGTTCCTTGACTACTTCTGATGTCCAGGGACTGGCATTTAGAAAACCTTGTTTGCCAATCAGAGATGACCCCAAGTTTGATTATCTTACTGAGATCAAGGTCTCAACCTTCTTACACTGGCTATTCTTGATCCCTATCCCTTGGGGTCTCTAAGTCCCTGGACTCACTGACCCTGAGCAGTGCTGCTGCTGCTGCTGCTGCTGCTAAGTCGCTTCAGTCGTGTCCGACTCTATGCGACCCCATAGACGGCAGCCCACCAGGCTCTGCCGTCCCTGGGATTCTCCAGGCAAGAACACTGGAGTGGGTTGCCATTTCCTTCTCCAGTGCTTGGAAGTGAGTGACCTCAAATTCTTGATCCTGCGTGGATCCTCTGATAGACCCTGGAGCAATACAGGTCCTTCATAGCCCACAAACCCTAAGAGGAGCATCTCTGCTTGACATTGAGGGAGAGGTTTGTCTCTGCTATCCACCTCTCTACACTCCCCACAGCACTCTTGGCTCCCTCCTGGCTGTAGCACTGCATTCCTGAGTCTGCATGATCTGCCTGAAGACACCTACAAGATAAAGTACATTTATGTTTTCATGTAAGCTGTGTACGCACTAAAGCTGTTTGGTGTTTGATGTTAAGCTTAAAAAAAGAGAGAAAGAGGACTATGTGGTCTTTTAGGAGAGGCTGTGAGACTTTCCTTCATTTCATCCTGGAGAGAGTTTCCTGTGGAAATGAAAGAGAAAAAGTCTCTGATTGACTTGTTTGTGGCATGCCTGCATGCTCAGTCACTTGTCGTGTCCAACTCTTTGCAGCCTTATGGACTGTAGGCCACCAGGCTCCTCTGTCCATGGGATTCTCCAGGCAAGAATACTCAAGTGGGTTGCCATGCCTTTTCCAGGGAATCTTCCCAACCCAGGGATAGAACCTGCATCTCCTGCATTGCATTCTTTACCCACTGAACCACCTTGGAAGCAGGAGTTTGTGGCAATTGGAATCATTTTCTTAATTGGTTGATTGGAAAGAGAACAGTTGTGACTGCCTTAACAGGTAGTTCTCAAATTCCAGCTTGTAGATAAGTTTCACTAGAATCATCTAAGAATCTTATGAAAGAGTTATGCCCAGGCCTCACATGAGATCTTGTGAATCAGGGTCTCCACAGGTAAGGTACAGGAACAGTTATTTCAAAAAATATTCCCTGGAGATTCTCATATCTCAATCTCATTCTCAGTCTCACAGTTCAGATTGGTAGGTATAGTGGGTGATGGACCATTTCTCAGCCTAGCACAGTCTCATCCTCTCATTAAGCCAGCTCTGACTCTTTCTGTCCCAACTCTAAGTCACAACCCAGCATAACCCACCACAGCCCACAGTGCATAGCCTCAAGATCCTTTCTCATCAATTCTTGGACCAAGCTCCTACCAGCTAAGGTTGTTCAGCCCTGGCTGTCAGATGCTGGTCTATGAACCCCCAGGGCTGGCCCCCATTGCAGCTGCACCCCGCCCCCGTGAGTCCTCAGCACAGACGTTTCTGGGCAAGGGAGAAAATCAATTTTTCCTGTAGCTGTCTCAAGGGATATACATTTCCTATCATTGGAGTTGGTAATTTCCCTGATGATGGGAACATCATGTCAGCGCTCATCCAATTTAAACAGGTCATCTGCTGACTGGATCGTCTTCCCCATAGGGAATAGGGGCAGGATGGAAGTGCCTCCTATTTCTGCTCAAGAGAAGACTGAGGGGTTAGTTTTATTCCCTTTAAACTTTATTCCCAAAGTTTAAATAGACTTTGCTGACATTTTCTTGTTGGACTTCACAACAGTTCCTTAAGATAGCAAAGGAATTTGCCTTTAATTGAGTTAAGAGGCTTGCATGTGCCAACCCATGTCTTTGCTGAGTGGGGCTGAAGTTCAGAGTTCAGAGTATACATAAATAACCTTGATTACTGAACGTTAAATCAGTCTCTAAATAAAGTCATATTTTATAAAGTGCCAACTAATGATCAAAAGGAATTTTAAACTATGCCTGACTCTCTCAAAAAGAGCCTATCTTGTAACCTAGAACAACTTTTTTTAAAATTAAATTTTACTTTTAAAAAGAGTGTTTATTTTTGGCTACATCAGGTCTTAGCTAGAGCACAGAGCTTCTTTTGTTGTGGCACATGGGCTCAATAGCCCTGTGACATGTGGGATCTTATAGGGATCGAACCCCCATCCCCTGCATTGCAAGGCAAATTCTTACTCACTGGACCACCAGGAGAATCCCCTAGAACTACTTTTAAAAATCCCTTTTAGTCTTTCTTTCTCCTGTTTCTCATCCCTTTTGTGCTCCTCAACTCATCCTCATGAAATCCTTCAGACTCTTAACATCCAGCCCTTGCAGCTTTTATTTTTACTTCCTTTCTCTCTCTCTCCATTTTTTTTTGGATCTCCAGGCCTGTCTCTTCATTCATATTCTTCATATTCTGAATTTTATCACAGAACCCTGATAACTGGCCTAGCATGCCAAAACTCTACTAATTGCTGTTTATTATGAACATTTATTAGCACTTACTAACATTTTTAATCACCGTAATATCCTCATAAGATGGTTATAGATATTATTCCCATTTTAATGATGACTAAATCCAGGCTCAGAGAGATTAAGAAACTGGTCCAAAGACACTCAGTTTGTGAGTGGTGGAATCAGACAACTTTTGAAAAACATTTTTCAAAGGTGGGTAGAGAATTTGGAGGCTGGGAACATAGGCACACTAATAACACAGATGGGGTTATCATCTGTCCTGCAGATCACAGTCCTGCGGACAGCCACCGTGACAGTATTCCTACAACCCTCCCACTGCACAGGGGGCATTCAGACCTCCTGTCTCTTCTAACTAGGAGCTTCCTTCCTGGGTCTCACTCTCTTTCTCATCTTAAATTCCTCCAGGTCCATTATCTGCTTATTCTGGTTATTCGTATTGTCTTTCTGTGCCCTGATGTCAACAGGAAAGGGGGTGAACTGGCTGAATCAGCAGAGGGCCAGCATTTGTAAATATTAGGAGGAAAGGGCATAGCCTTGTTTCTCATCTTCTTCCTCACTCTTTAAAGCCTGATCTCTTGCTTGTTTGCCAGGACACCCTTTCATCTCTCTTTTTCTTCCATAGAATTCCCTTATGCATCACTGTAATGTAGAGTAAATTATCTTTGATGTGTGTTTCCTCCTATGATCATGATTACAGTATGAGTCATCATCTGAGCAAGAAGGCCTTAAGAAAAATAGATAAATGAAAAACACGGTATGGTCTCATAATAAGCAGATATACAGAGGAGACAGAATTCTCTGTCTTTAGTCCTCTGTCCAGAAAGTATACAAGGGACAGGGGGTACCTATTCCAAAGGCCCGGACTACTTTATATCTGGTCTGGCATGTTTTCCATATATCTGACATTTACTGAGTTTTTTAAAATAGGTGCCAGATACTGCTCTAAGTGCTTGACACCTATTAACATTTCTAATCAGCATGTCTTCATAATATGGTTATTGATACTGTTCCCATTTTAACAATTAAGGTTCAGAGAGATTAAGAAACTGGTCCAAAAACACTCTAGTTGTGAGTGGTAGAATCAGAATTTAAACTCAAATCCTTGCTACAGCCTTCACTGTTAACCACTGTGAAATTCTGCTTCTCTACCTTTTAATCCAAGTAGCTGGTTAGATTCTTTACTAAAAATATAGTGATAATCATATTCCAGTAAAAGAATTATATTTTTTTAGCCTGGAGAAGTAAAAGTTTGGGAAGGTAGAAGGTAGGACAGACAGCTAATATGTGATAAGGATGGCATCTGAGGTCAGTTGTTACTCAAATCTCGTGGGTTTTTAACACTTTGGTAGTTGAAGAATTTCATTGACAGTGACAAGGAAAATCTTTACACCAATCTTTAGGAGATTTTGTTCATTATTTTTCTGAAAGAAAAAAAAAAGGTATTTCAGTTCCCTTAGGTGCGTTAGTCAACTGGGCCTCATTTCTGCTGTTCTGCTTGCAGCTCTTATACACCAGTGGTGGCAAATTTTCTCATTATTCTACATAATGCCCCAGTGAGGAACCATAAGTAAAACAGCCCTCATTATTCAGAAGAGGTGACTGAGGCTTAGAGAACTTTAGTAACTTTCTGTGATTACGTAGCTCAGAGGTAGTAAAAGTTGAATAATTGTTGAAAAGGTCATAGAGGAAAAAGATTTATGGTGATCCTTATTTATATCTATGGAGACTTCCTTGAAGAGCTTTGCATTATATAGTGGAGTGATTAAATCTGTAATTCTATATTCTTTCACAGAATCACATTCTTTTTCTCTTTCAGCCTCTTGTAGCTGCTTTAATTGGATGAGATTAGAGAAGCAGAGTAAATGGAAAGTTTTCCTTTCATGAGCTCTGGGCACCATCCACCTAAAATGTATCTTCCAGACAAGGTGATGTCATTCAGATTAGACATGTCTTTAGAGACTGATAACACACTTCCTGTGAGTGAGTCACCTTCCTCTGGGTTGTCAGAATTAGGCAGTGTCAAATCTAATAAACATTGATAGGCCGGAAAGAATTCTAATGTACGCCATGAGGTCAAAGAAATTCAGTATCTGAGACAGTAGTAACTTAGATCTGTTTCTCCTCTGATCAACTCTGGAACTTCTTTTCACCCATGCTTTCAAATGTATAAGGAAATATACAGGGATATGAAATAATAAATACTAATATTTGGAAATAAACCTTCCTAACTGGCTAAATAAAGATACCTGTGGAACTTAAATCAGAATACCTGACTTCTTCCTTGATTCTTATTTAGGCAATTGTCACTATACACCACACCATCCCACTGAACATATATACAATCCTTCTTGATAGTGACAATGTACTTGAGATGGGATAAATTATAAATAGATTAGTTTTAGGAATTTAGTTAGTTCTTGGCTTCAGCTATGGCCTTATGGATGCAAATTTCCCTGTCTGTTCAAGAGACTTGTGTGTAGTAACTTTTAGGATTCTTCATCTTTTTAAATACCTGTGTGTATATGTATGTGTGTGTGTATATGTGTGTGTGTGTGTGTATGCTAAAGTACCAGATCTTCAGGAATTTGAAAGAAAAGCTTCAGATATATTCCTAGTGCCAATCAAGTTTGTCTTCTGTCCCTGGTGCTGAATTGTGCAAGCCATTAGGGTTCCAAATGTGGTTACTTTTAGCTGGCAAGGAAAAAGGAAAAGAAACAAAACCAAATGTTTAGACCTCATAAAAACCTATAGATATGGAAAATAGTGTTTATCAATATGCCTGTGAGCGAAATGAATATTTGTTGTTGTTCAGTCGCTAAGTCGTGTCCAACTCTTTGCAGCCCCATGGACTGCAGCACACCAGGCTCCTCTTCACTGTCTCCCAGCATTTGCTCAGATTCATGTCCATTGAGTCAGTGATGCTATCTAACCATCCCATCCTCTGCTGCCCCTTCTCTTTTTGCCTTCAATCTTTGCTAGCATCGGTTCTTTTCCAATGAGTTGCCTCAGCGGAAATAACATTGGCCAAACTTAAAAGGAATCTAACGTGCTACTCTCTTGCTTTTTCCATGATCCAGCGGATGTTGGCAATTTGATCTCTGGTTCCTCTGCCTTTTCTAAAGCCAGCTTGAACATCAGGAAGTTCACGGTTCACGTATTGCTAAAGCCTGACTTGGAGAATTTTGAGCATTACTTTACTAGCGTGTGAGATGAGTACAATTGTGCGGTAGTTTGAGCATTCTTTGGCATTGCCTTTCTTTGGGATTGGAGTGAAAACTGACCTTTTCCAGTCCTGTGGCCACTGCTGAGTTTTCCAAATTTGCTGGCATATTGAGTGCAGCACTTTCACAGCATCGAGAGTTCCAGAAAAACATCTATTTCTGCTTTATTGACTATGTCAAAGCCTTTGACTGTGTGGATCACAATAAACTGTGGAAAATTCTAAAAGAGATGGGAATACCAGACCACCTGACCTGCCTCTTGAGAAACCTGTATGCAGGTCAGGAAGCAACAGTTAGAACTGGACATGGAAAACAGACTGGTTCGAAATAGGAAAAGGAGTACGTCAAGGCTGTATATTGTCATCCTGCTTATTTAACTCAAATGCAGAGTACATCATGAGAAATGCTGGGCTGGAGGAAGCACAAGCTGGAATCAAGATTGCTGGTAGAAATATCAATAACCTCAGATATGCAGATGATACCACCCTTTGGGCAGAAAGTGAAGAGGAACTAAAGAGCCTCTTGATGAAAGTGAAAGAGGAGAGTGAAAAAGTTGGCTTAAAGCTCAACATTCAGAAAACAAAGATCATGGCATCCGGTCCCATCACTTTATGGGAAATAGATGGGGAAACAATGGAAACAGTGTCAAACTTTATTTTTCTGGGCTCCAAAATCACTGCAGATGGTGACTGCAGCCATGAAATTAAAAGACGCTTACTCCTTGGAAGAAAAGTTATGACCAACCTAGATAGCATGTTGAAAAGCAGAGACATTACTTTGCCAACAAAGGTCCATCTAGTCAAGGCTATGGTTTTTCCAGTGGTCATGTATGGATGTGAGAGTTGGACTGTGAAGAAGGCTGAGTGCCAAAGAATTGATGCTTTTGAACTGTGGTGTTGGAGAAGACTCTTGAGAGTCCCTTGGACAGCAAGGAGATCCAATCAGTCCATTCTGAAGGAGATCAGCCCTGGGATTTCTTTGGAGGGAATGATGCTAAAGCTGAAACTCCAGTACTTTGGCCACCTCATGCAAAGAGTTGACTCACTGGAAAAGACTCTGATGCTGGGAGGGATTGGGGCAGGAGGAGAAGGGGAGGACAGAGGATGAGATGGCTGGATGGCATCACTGACTCGACGGACGTGAGTCTGAGTGAACTCCGGGAGTTGGTGATGGACAGGGAGGCCTGGCGTGCTGCAATTCATGGGGTCGCAAAGAGTCGGACACGACTGAGCGACTGAACTGAACTGAACTGAATGTGTTACTCACTACTCATTAGCTTTGTGACTCTGGACAAATTATTTCTCCTCTACCCTGTAGAACTATCACAAAGAGGTTTTATAAGAACCAAAGGAGTTAGTGTACAAAAAATGCTAAAAGCTGAATCTTTAATATTGAAAGTGCTATGTACTAATAAGAAGCTATTATTACTCTTTCCATTTTGCTAAGGATATTTATGAATGACATATTCAAGACACAGAATAGTAGTTAAAATGTATTGAGAGCTTATCTGTGTGAGATGTACTAGTTCACCGTTTCCTTTGCAGTATTTCTTTTGTAAGAGAGGAACTTTATAGACAGAGAGCTTAAATAACTCTCCCAGGGCCACATAGCAGTTTTATAACTAAGATTTGAAACTAGGTTATCTATATCTAAAATCTGGGCCCTTAAGCGCAACACTGCTGCTTCTCAATATTCTTGATTTTCCACAATTGGTGATGTAGAAGGCAGGCTGGATATAGAAGCAGTATTTTCTGTAGGTGAGACAGTGGTGGCTCAAAGAGAATTTGGGGTTAAAAATTTTCTTTCAGTATTGGAATGTAACAGCCTCACATAGAGCAAGATAAATTTACAAAATTTTTGTCTTTTTCCTTGAGAAGATAGGAAGATAAGGGATTTTTCCCTTTCCTTTTCCAATTAGCACAGTTAGCATGTAGACCCTGAACATGTGCTGTGTATATTTTATCATTAATATTAATGCAGAGATTAGAATATGTTATGCCTTTTGGTTTACTGCCCTCACCTCTGATCCAGTGATTAAAATAATTTCAATAATCCATTTTGTTTATTGTGCCAATAGTCTAAACTTGAATACTGAATATCCTTCACTTGAAATCCCACTTGCAGTCTGAGTATAATAAACTGTAATTCACGTCCAATCTGGATGGATGTGCTTATACACCACTGTTTTGTTTTCAGTTCTTTTCAAAACTAGGCTTCTTTTCAGAGATATCTGAAGTGTATGCACTATTTTCAATTTGCAGTAGGAGACTGGCATATAAAAGAAATAATGAAAGCTGCATTATTATGTTCCCAGGAAATAACTGGTAATGGTGTAATCAATTTTCTCAGGGCTATTTCTTTTTCCCCTATTGACTGCTCAACCTCCATCCGTCTGAATGGGAAAAAAATGTTAAGCATGTGTTGATTGCTGTTGGGCATGGACTAAATTACTTAAGTACAGCAGCTTTACAGGTAAATTGGTTTATACTTCTCAGTTTGCCATGTTGTCATTATTTGGCCAAGGTCTTATAAGCTCTTTTCTCATTAGTCAGTGATAGGCATAGCTACAATTCATCTTCAGTGTGAAATGTACCAGGCAGGAAGAGCTAACATGTATTATTTACTATGTGTCAGGACCCTGGCTAAGTTCTTTGCTACATCATTTCATTTAATCCTTGCACTGACTCACTGAGATATGTGCTGTCTCCCCATTGTATAGATTAACAAACTGAGACACAGAAAAATAAATCAACATGCCATGGTCATACCTGTTAGTCATAAAAATTGGTGGCTGGTATTTTAAGCCAAGCAGTCTGACTTCAGAGCTCAGGTTCTCTGTTTCTATGTTCTGCTGCTTTCTATCCACTCAAGGTTTTCAAATCCTTAGATGTCAACTCAATAACATTGAATTAGCTTCTACTTGTGCCAGGGACTGTGTGAGACACAAAGGCTGCTAAGATTATTCAGATGTAGTTTTCTTACCCTGAGGGCCTTGTGGCTTATTTGGAAATTCATTGTAATAAAGGCAGAGAGGGTTACAGAAGAGAAAGAAGACAAAGAGGAGTAAAAGAGGAGTGGTCAGGGGGATCTCCACAAGATATGACACTGGACCTAAGTTTCACCACTGGTGATCCAGTGGTTACGACTCCATGCTCCCAATGCAGGGGGGTCTGGGTTCAGTCCCTGGTCAGGGAACGAGATCCCACATGCTTACAACAGAACTGGTGCAGCCAAATACAGTAATTTTAAAAAGTGAAAATTCAGAGGCAACAGCATGTGTCAAGGCTTGGAAATGTGACACTGAATGGCACAAAACAGATGGGAGACACTGCAGCACAGAGATCTGAAGCTAGGCTTCTTGGATTTGAATCCTAGTTCTACCTGGTGGTCAGTGGCAAGTTCCTTGCCTTCTTTATGCTGTAGTTTCTCATCTCGACAATGATGCTTTGGAACTGTGGTGCTGGAGAAGACACTAGAGAGTCCCTTGAACAACAAGGAGATCAAACCAGTCAATCCTAAAGGAAACCGATCCTGAATGTTCATTGGAAGGACTGATGTTGAAGCTCCAGTACTTTCACCACCTGATTCGAAGAGCTGACTCATTGGAAAAGACCCTGATGCTGGGAAGGACTGAGGGCAGGAGAAAAAGCAGGTGACAGAGGATGAGATGGTTGGATGGCATCATAGACTCAATGGACATGAGTTTGAGCAAACTGCAGGAGATAGTGAAGGACAGGGAAGCCTGGCACGCTGCAGTCCATGGGGTCACAAAGAGTTGGACACAACTGAACAACTGAATAATGAACAACAACAACAGCCGTGCAGTGAGGATGGTAATACTGTTAACTCCTTGATTGTGCAGTAAGGGCTAAATGTGCTGGCTAAGATATGCAAATCACTCAGAGCAGGGCATATTTATTAAAAGCACTCCATAGCAGCTAGCTATTGCTCTTATCACCCACTATCTTTGTTATTTACGCTTATTACTATCTCAGTGCTCTATTAGACATCATACGGACCAGACTGGACCATACACTGTAATGTTCTTTCAAGCTCTGCCATGCTTTCCAGAGACATCAGCAGAGTTCACAAACCCAGCTTCCTCACAGAATGAACTAGCAAAAATATGGCCTTCTCTTCCCTTTAAAGCTTGAACTGTCGGTCCATTCTGTTGAGAAGAGCCCAGCAATTTAGGGCTGCTTGGAAATTTCCCCTCAAGGAACAGTTCTACTCCAGACCCCAAGGAAAAAAGGAGGAAAAGCAAAGCAAGGATGCTCTGCTGAAGAAGAAACCTATGAAAGTGGGTCACAGTCTTTCTCCCCAGACAGTGAAATCATCGGCCACAGTGACAGTGTTCTTGCATGTGTTCAGGAACGTGTTTCAGGGGCTGTCATCCCTCCCAGTGATGGGTTTCATAGAGCTAGAGGCAGCAGGCTTGTGAGGGTGAGGCTTCTGCTTATCCTCGCCCCCTTTTCTCTCAGGTGTTCTTTTGCAGATTTTGAAATAACAAAATACGGTGGAAATTACATCATAATGATAGCCAGAAAACCTAGATTCTTGTCCCAGCTTTGACATTAACTGAAGTGAAGTGAAGTCGCTCAGTCATGTCCGACTCTTTGTGACCCCATGGACTGTAGCCTACCAGGCTCCATCCATGGGATTTTCCAGGCAAGAATACTGGAGTGGGTTGCCATTTCCTTCTCCAGAGTGTCTTCCCGACCCAGGGATCGAACCTGGGTCTCCCGCATTGCAGGCAGACTCTTTACCGTCTGAGCCACCAGGGAAGCCTGACATTAACTGGGTAATGATAATTGCTGCCATCTTTTATAGTGCCTGCTGTGTGCCAGCCCCTGTTGTTTATGTGATAATTTAACTGATTTAGTCATCGCAAAGGTTCAAGGACTTGGTATATTAGTCAGGCTAAGCTAGGTCATACTATAATAACAAATCGCTACCAAATCTCAGTGGTTTGTTTCTCACTCATGCTCTGTGTTCATGGTAGGTCTCTGGGTACCCCATTCCACACTGTCTTTACCCCAGGATCCAAGCTGTTCGAGAAGCCTCCATCTGAAATGTTTTAGATTTCATGTCAGGGAAAAGGAAGAGACAAATCACACATGGTCTCTTCCGTGCTTCCACATGGAAGTGACATAGTCACAGGGCTCCCATTTAATGGCTATACTTAGCTTCTAGTGGGCATGGAAGAGATATCTTATTATCTACCTGAAATAGGAGAACCTGAATATTGGTGAACAGCTACCATAATATACTGTTATTATCAGCATTTTATAGAGGAGGAAGCTGAAAACAGGGAGGTTAAGTTGCCCAAAGTTACATAGTTCGGAAAGTGGAAAAGTTAGGAATTGAACTCAAGTGGTCAGCTGCAGAGACTGCTCTTGACTACTGTGCATAAACCTTTTTCAAGGCACTGAACTTGTCCAAGTTTCAGTTTCCCCATATGTAAAGTTAGGGGAAAATCTCTTTCTTCCGTCCCTCACAAAGGTAAACATAGACATTATCCATGCATCCATCCATCCAACTATTCATCCACTCCACTCTTGGTAGTGGATGAATAGGTAGTAATTGGTATACCTATTGTGTGCTAATTATTGTTCTAACTGTTTTGAATTAGTAGTGAATAAGCCTAAGTCTCTGTGCTTGTGTGGGGTATATTCTTCATGCCCTAGGATACCCTGGTCTAGTAACCTTATATATGCAGATGACACCACCCTTATGGCGGAAAGCAAAGAAGAACTAAAGAGCATCTTGATGAAAATGAAAGAGGAGAGTGAAAAAGTTGGCTTTAAACTCAACATTCCGAAAACTAAGATTGTGGCATCTGGTCCCATCACTTCACGGCAAATAGAAGGGAAACAATGGAAACAGTGATAGACTTTATTTTGGGGGGCTCCAAGATCACTGCAGATGGTGACTGCAGCCATGAAATTAAAAGACATTTGCTCCTTGGAAGAAAAGCTATGACCAACCTAGACAGCGTATTAAAAAGCAGACATTATTTTGCCAACAAAGATCCATCTAGTCAAAGCTATGGTGTTTCCACTAGACATGTATGGATAGGAGAGTTGGACTATTAAAAAAGCTGAGTGCCAAAGAATTGATGCGTTTGAACTGTGATGTTGGAGAAGACTCTTGAGAGTCCCTTGAACTGCAAGGAGATCCAACCAGTCAATCCTAAAGGAAATCAATCCTGAGTATTCATTGGAGGGACTGATGCTAAAGCTGAAACTCCAATACTTTGGCCACCTGTTGTGAAGAACTGACTCATTTGAAAAGCCCCTGATGCTGGGAAAGATCGAGGGCAGGGGGAGAAGAGGATGACAGAGGATGAGATGGTTGGATGGCATCAACGACCCGATGGACATGAGTTTGGGTAGACTCCGGGAGTTGGTGATGGACAGGGAGGCCTGGCGTGCTTCAGTCCATGAGGTCGCAGAGTCTGGCAGGACTGAGTGACTGAACTGAACTGATGAGACCCTGGATATTAATAAAATAAATAAAGGAATAAATCAGTAAGCCAGATAAGGATAAATGCTCTGAGGTCAGTAAAATGTGTGGTACTACTATGGTCTGAATTGTGTCCCCCTTTAATTCATCTATTGAAAGCCTAATCCACAATGTGATAGTATTTGGAGACTAGCCCTTTAAGAGATAATAGGGTTAGATGAGGGTGGGGGCATCATGATGGGATTAGTGGTTTTATAAGAGGAGGAAGAGCAAGAGATCACTATTCCTCTGCCAAGTAAAGTGAAGTCGCTCAGTTGTGTCCGACTCTTTGCAACCCCATGGACTGTAGCATATTACGCTCCTTCGCCCATGAGATTTTCCAGGCAAGAGGACTGGAGTGGATTGCCATTTACATAGTTAAAAAGGCAGTCGTCAGCAAACCAAGATTTCTCACCAGAAACTGAACTGGCTGGCACCATGATCTTGGATTTCCCAACCTCCAAAACTGAGAAGTCCATGTCTGTTGTTTAAGCCACCTCATCTATGCAGAAATCTGTAATTCAGCCTGAGTAGACTAATTGCACATATGATAGAAAGTGACTAGGGAAGGCTCTTTAGATTGGGAGATCAGTGAAAGACCATATCAAGAAGTGACATTTGATCTAAGTTTCTCATGTGAAGAGCTAGAGAGCAGAGAGAATGACAAGCAAAAAGCCTCAGAGGCAGGAAGAAGCTGTGGTGTGTTTGGGAACAGAGGATTAGATTAGCTGTAGTGCAATGAATGAGAAGGAAACTGGCAGTTAATGAAAGTATAGAGGAAGGCAGGAACCAGACCATAAAAGAAAGATACAGATCAGTGGCTTTTACAAGATTTTGCAGCAGTAGCCTTGTTTTGAGATTTAAAAATCCCTTTGGGAATGTGCAGAAAACCATAGACATGCTTATCAATAAAGACCCTCATGTCCATACAGATCTCAGGTTGGTAACCTCTGAAAAATGTAAAGACATATCGAATAGTAGGGAAAGAGAAGAGAGAAAATGACATTGTTTGCAAGCTTTCTCTGTGCCAGAGGCTTTGCCAGTTACAATAAATTATTTATTTAACATGTTTTTTATAATCCCATTTGATAAATGTTGAAACCGGATATCAGAAAGGCTGAGCAATATGCTTTAGGTTCAGTGGGTAATAAATGATAAACAATTTGAATTAAAGTTGGCTTCTCTCCAGAAATATTATTTTTATTTGATATAGAGTCTGATTTCATCCTGCCAATGGTATTTTTATTATTAGGTGAAGGGTCTATATTTTCAAACAGCTGAAGCGGTATCCATTTCCCCTTCACTGGCTCTAGCTGAATAGCAGAGCAGCTCAGATTCTAAGTTTCCATTTCTTTACTGCCACAGTGATTATAATGTCAGCCTTTATTACTCCCAGCAGAGTGGTGAAATATAATCCCTACACCACTGCCAATTAAGGCAGCATCAACTCTATTCACATTTGCTCCCTCTTTGTGAATGCTAGAAGACCTGCTCCAAGACTTTTCCAGTGGTTTAGTATTCTGCTCAAAGGAGTCATTTGCTGAGCATCATCCTTCTTAATTAGGGACCTAATGTATTGCAGTCAGTCCTTTGTACAAGGGGAGGATGGAGACCTAAAAAGGAGGCATGACCATTCATTTCAAGGTAATCAGCTTTGAAGCTGCTTGACAATGGATATTGATTTCCTCATGCCTGGAAAACCCCTGGAGAGAGGTTTCTGATCTCAGCAGTGTGGGCAATCCATGTGTTACCTTATTCGCTCAACATACGAGGCCAGGAAATGGATTATAATGCAATGAGCAAAGAAACTACCTTCTCTGAAAAAGCACACACTTGAGGATAATTGTAAGGCTCCTCCTTGATCAAAATGAGGAGGAAAAGTTGGAAACAGACTAGCAAACCCCATTTCCCAACTTCTTCTAACATTGTGTAGAAACTAATCCTACATAGCACAAATTCTGATTCCGTTATTTCCAATGGTTTTATTGCCCCATTTTAAGGATAAAGAAATTGCGGTTCAGAAATGTGAGTTACTTTGCACAGAGTCACAGAGCAAGTAAAAACCTGAGTGGAGAATTGAATTCTATTTTGGTCTAAGTTGCTGTTGTTGAGTGGCTCAGCCATGTCCGACTCTTTGCGACCCCATGGACTGCAGCACACTAAGATTCACCATTTCCTGGTGTTTGCTCAAGCTCCTGTCCTTTGAGTCAGTGATACTGTCCAACCATCTCATCCTCTGTCGTCCCCTTCTTCTCCTACTTTCAAGTATCTTTTAATTTCATGACTGCAGTCACCATCCACAGTGATTTTAGAGCCCAAGAAAATAAAGTCTCTCACTGTTTCCACTGTTTCCCCATCTATTTGCAGTGAAGTGATGGGGCTGGATGCCATGATCTTAGTTTTTTGAATGTTGAGTTTTAAGTCAGCTTTTTCACTTTCCTCTTTCACCTTCATCAAGAGGCTCTTTAGTTCCTCTTCACTTTCTGCCAAAATGGTGCTGTCATCTGCATACTTGAGGTTGTTGATATTTCTCCCAGCAATCTTGATTCCAGCTTGTGCTTCATCCAACCCGGCATTCCGCATGAAACACTCTGCATGTAAGTTAACTAAGCAGGGTGACAATATACAGCCCTGAAGTGCTCCTTTCCCAATTTTGAAATTGTTGTTCCATGTCTGGTTGTAACTGTTGCTTTTTGACCTGCATACAGGTTTCTTAGGAGGCAGATAAGATGGTCTTGTATTCCCATCTTTTGAAGATTTTTCCCATAGTTTGTTGCGATCCACACAATCAAAGGCTTTAGCGTAGTCAATGAAGCAGAATAAGATGTTTCTCTGGAATTCTCTTGCTTTTTCTATGATCTAATGGATGTTGGCAATTTGATCTCTGATTCCTCTGCCTTTTCTAAATCCAGCTTGTAAATCTGAAAGTTCTTGCTTCACATACTGTTGAAGCCTAGCTTGAGAGATTATGAATTCATTATTCTTCCACCTCATTAGGCTGCCTAATTTTAATATATATGAATTTTCTTCCCTTGGCTTTCCACTTGCTTTGACTTTTTTGAACCAGTTAACTCAGCGTGATTCAGAGATAATGATGCCATGTTGGTGGAATCTGTCTTCCATTGGTGACTTAGCCAGGTATCTAGACTGTAGTAGAGCTAGGTAGCAATACTGCAAGTTACCAGTAGGTGTCACGATCTTATCTAATATGTGATTAAAAAGTATTTACTCGGCATGTACTTTCGGAGAAGGCAATGGCACCCCACTCCAGTACTCTTGCCTGGAAAATCCCATGGACGGAAAAGCCTGGTAGGCAGCAGTCCATGGGGTCGAGAACAGTCGGACACGATTGAGCGACTTCACTTTCACTTTTCACTTTCATGCATTGGAGAAGGAAATGGCAGCCCACTCGTGTTCTTGCCTGGAGAATCCCAGGGACAGGGGGAGCTGCCATCTCTGGGGTCGCACAGAGTCAGACACGACTGAAGTGACTTAGCAGCAGCTTAGCAGAGCATGTACTTTTATGTTAGGACTTTATTATAAATGCTAGGAATACAGCCGTGAACAAGGCAGAATCTCTGCTTCATGAAAATTATATTCCAGTAGGAAAATCTGAGCCACAAATGAATATATAATATTATATAAGACAATAATCAGTGCAATCAATAAATGCTGAAGTTTAAGACTTCAGGCTTAGAAATCATCTGTGTTTGAAACATACTATGTGGGGAAGACTTAAAACTAGTGACATGAAGCCAGCTGCCATACAACATCTCTTCATCTCTCAAGAAAGGTACCTGTAACTAATTCTGTTTATCCAACAGAATAAATAATAAACAGTGAAAATGATCATTGATCCCATTCCCCCATTGAAACAGATTAGGAAAGAAACACTTCTTGGAACTAGAGTTTATTGCCTGAGTGTCCAACTTAATCTATTTACCATCACCTTCAAAATAAATCCCAGTGCTAGCATTGATCCAACTGTCTCTCCAGGTGATCTCTGACCACACTCTCCTCACACTTTATACCCTGGTAAACCAGATCTGCTTTCATTCCCTATATGAGGATTCAATTTTACCTCTTCAGACATTTGCTGGTAATAATACTGCATTGGAAAGCCATTTTTATTTTTTCTCATTTATTAATCCCTACTCCTCTTTTAAGGCCAGATTCTATTATCACCTCCTCCAAGAAGTCTTCCTTGTTTTCTCCAGTCTGAGTTGGGTGCTCTCTTCTTTCCACATCTTTTGTATTCCACTGCTTGACGTCCACTTTGTGTTACAGTGGGATGTCTGTACTTAGTTTTCTTCCTGAGGGAGGAACTAGGTTTTATTCACTTCTCTATCCTCTTTGCCCAACTCAGCATTGTATAGTAGAAATATAATGCAAACTACATGTGTAATTTAAAAATTTCTAGTAGCCTATTTAAAGAATATGAAAAAATGAAATTCATTTTCTTTATCTGTTTTACTTAAACCAATATGTACATCATCATTTCAGCACTTAATTGGTGTGGGAAATAATCAGTGATGTTAGTTTACATTCTTTTTATCACACCAAGTTTTCAAAAGTTGACAGGTATTTTATACTTACAGCACATCTCAGAAACTTTGGTTTCTCAACTCAGAAACCAAAGCTTCATCAGAAGTGCTTGATCAACATTTATAGTTTACAAAATTTCTTCTCAAAAAAAGGATAGTCATATGCTCATACTCTTCTAAACATACTTAAAAGTTTTCTAAAATTGGAATTAAATGCCAAAAATATCATTTTCCCTTACTATTTAAATCCATGTAGACAAAACTGGTCCATCATGTTGAGAACAATTAATTTGGCTTTGAAGCTAAAGCATATCCATTGCAAAGCTAAGTTTTTCTGTGTAGATTCATTGACTCTTGTGTGAACTCAGTATTGGGCTTCCCAGGTGGCCCAGTGCTAAAGAACTCACCTGCCAATTCAGGAGACTCAGGAGACATAGGTTTGATCCCTGGGTCAGCAAGAACTCCTGGAGGAGGAATGGCTACCCACTGCAGTATTCTTGCCTGGAGAATCCCATGAACAGAGGAGCCTGGTGGGGTCCCAAAGAGTCCCAAAGAGTTGGACACAACTTAGCCTGCATGCATGAACTCAGTATTGGCATTGGGTGCAAAATGGTATTGGATAAATTGAAAAGCAGCTCTAAATTTACTCCAAAAAAAGTTTTTTAAATTTTTCTTGTCAGTTTTGCAGCCAGAGTACCTACTTCTTTCAATTTCAGTAACAACATTCTGCATATTGATTCCCACTAGAAAAGTAAGTATTATTATCAACCTGTGTAATGGAATTTTTTAATTTCAGCAAATTCTCATACCAGTTTTGTTGGGTCACAAGTAAGTTTCCTTTCCGTGAAGCCTCAAGTCTGGCTCATTCATATGTAGTGGCTCATTCACATGGCTAGAAAGGTAAATTACAGTGACATGTTTCATCTTTGACTTAGGGAATTTTGTTTCAAGAAAATCCTGGAGTTAGCAATACAGCAAATTTTTGCAAAACAACTCAACTGATAAGTACCAGTAAAAAAAAAAAAAAAAAAAAAAAGATCATTGACTTCATTGCCTTTGGTTTTGTTTAATAGATCTGTAAACTGACAATGATTCACAAGGTTTATGTGTACATACTAAAGAATTTTAACAACTGCAAACATGACACTTTTCATAAAGAATGCTTTGGATACTTAGTCCAAATATTTTCAATATATATCATACAGTGAAATGAAACAATAGATGCCTGTTGTTTAAAATTTTTTAAAAATCAGTTAAAAAGATTTAACATGGCTAGAGCATCATGTGTTATGACTGAAACTTGGTTTTTTCTACACATAAGGAAATTCCTCTTTTATAAGTGCAAAAGATTAAAAATGATCTATGCCACAAGTAGTATACTTTAGGCCAGGGGTTGACAATATTTTTGAAATTTGAGAAAAATATACCCAAATATTAATTGAGGAGCATCTCTTAGATTTCCTAACTCATTAGAAGCTGAAAACAATCCTCACAATTTTTAAAATTTTGTGTTAATTTATCTTTGATGTTAAAAAGGTCTTATAATCTATGAGCAACTGCTTACTGCCTTAGTTGAAAATCTTCTACTTTTGTAAAATATCACTTTTAGTATTTTCCTCATAATTTTCTTAATAATTTTAAAATAATTTTCATAAGTGAAATAGTAATTCATTTTATTATTTATCAAAAAATGGTTCTGTATATGTATATATGTGTAAGAATCTGGGTCATTTCATAGCTGGCCAAAATTACAAGCTCAGAGTCTCTTAAAAATCTTTAAAATTTATTGACCAATTTAGTAAATTATTTTTTGACTATTGAGAAGGAACTTTTTATCAAATTCATCATATGTGCTATAAATGTCTCTAATATTTGTCTGTTATCTTTTTTTATGAGACAAAAATCTTCTTTGTCTTATTCTGCAGTAAGCTGCAATTGCCATTCATTGTAAAGTTTAAAATATTTTTCTTCCAGTCTCTTCTTTTCTTTTCTATCCTGATCACAGTAGTAGCTTTTCCTTCACCACTCAATTCTGCATCAGTAGTGTGCTTTTGTTTTATATTTTTAAAAATTTGTTCATACTTATTTTTATACTAAAAATTTTCACTATATTATAATTAAAATATTAGCAAGTATTTCAATTTAATTATCAGTGAGGATTTACATAGTTGACACAGTAACTGGAGCTATCAGAATAAAGTATTCCAAGAAAACCCACTACAATGTGTCATGTATAGAAAAAAATCATTCAAACTGAATCAATCCATCATCTCCAACTAGATCAGTGATGTGTTTATGTGTATTAGTGGAAACAACAGCATGCACATGCGTGCATTACTATACAGTCGTACTGTCTTACACAACACAAAAGCTAAGGTGAAATGTACTTCTACCAAAATAGTAAAGCTCTGTTGCTGCTCTGTTAAATGACCCTATATGCTGCTGCTGCTAAGTTGTTTCAGTCGTGTCTGACTCTGTGAGACCCCATAGACGGCAGCCCACCAGGCTCCCCCGTCCCTGGGATTCTCCAGGCAAGAGTACTAGAGTGGGGTGCCATTGCCTTCTCTGGACCACAGCCTACCAGGCTCCAAAACAGGGAAGTGCTCATAAATAAAGTGATATCTGAGTGGATTTTGAAGAATAGATGAGAGTTCCTTAATCAAAAATTGTGGACAAAAGCATTTCAGGCAGAGCTGACAGCACATGAAAGGACTGGAGGCGAGGACTAAACGGTGTTTGTCTGTTGTTTTGTCGCTCATTCACGTCTGACTCTTTTGGGATCTCAAGGACTGTAGCCCACCAGGCTGCTCTGTCAGGCAAGATACTGGAGTGGGTTGCCATTTCCTTCCCCAGTGCATGAGAGTGAAAAGTGAAAGTGAGGTCGCTCAGTCGTGTCTGACTCTTCGCGACCCCATGGACTGCAGCCTACCAGGCTCCTCCGTGCATGGGATTTTCCAGGCAAGAGTACTGAAGTGGGGTACCATCACCTTCTCCGTTTAACTTTAAATATAAAGCAATAAAAAGTAATATAAAAAATTCAGTTCCTCAATGACACTAGTTCTAAATCCACTGCTCAAAAACCACATGTGGGGGTGGGATGGGGTGGGAGATGGAAGAGAGTTTCAAGGGAGGAGGGGACATATGTATACCTATGGCTGATTCATGTTGATGCGTGGCAGAAACCAACACAGTATTGTAAAGCAATTATCCTTCAACTTAAATAAATTAACCTTGAAAGAAAAACTCACATGTGACTAGTGGCTACTGCATTGGATAGCACAGGTCTAACACACTGTATGCTGTCATCAAACATTCTTTGAATAAATAGACCCAGATAAGCATCTTTCACCAACTTTACGCTTGAGCCCTGGGAGTTAAGACCTAAGCTTAGTTGCATCATACTTAGCTCCTCTCTAACCTAAGGTTGGTGATACATAGACAGTATCTAATGTTTAGTAGTCTAGTGGGGATTCTAAAGGTTGGAGTGGTGTAGACATCCATGTGTGGTGAAAGCAGCACGGTTGTAACAGGGAAAAGCATGGGACGTTAAACCCAATGACTGGGCTTGCTGTCTCTACTCCGTTGCTCATTAGCTGTGTGTGTTAAATGTCTGTCCTTTAAAAGAGATTGCTTATAACACTTCACATATTTGCTGTGTGGATCAAATTAAAATATTTCTATTTATAAGTTTTAAAAGACTGTCCAAATGTTCGTGTTTTTGTCTCATCTGTGCCAGTGAGAAATCTGTCTCAGGCTGAATGTGACTCCATTCAGAAAGTACCTGTGTCATAGAAAGCAGGACGACTTTGTTAAGTAGCCGGGGAAGCCCGTGTCGCTGGTAGGCTGTGTATAGGTGCAGTTGATAGCAGAAAGATGTCTTACTCTCAGCCAATCACAGTAACACACAAATTCAGAAATCGGAACTTAATTGTTTATTTTTTCAGGGAGTGAATCTTAATATAGTTAAAGGGTACGGGCTCCTGAACCAGACTGCCAGGCTCTGAATCCCCAGCTGCTAGGGGATTTAAGATTTGGGATTTAGCAACTGTTTGGATATGGGTACATCAATTAATTTACCATGCCTCATTTTCTCATCTAAAAATGGGGATAATAATAGGGCCTATCTCATAGGGTTCATTAAGAGAGAGATAGCCATTATACAGTAAAATGTTTCAAGGAGTGCCTGCCATATTTGAAGTTCTCAGTAAATGGGCAATGTCTTTTATCATCCATGCTGAGCGCACCATGGGTGAGCATCTAGGAATTTCCTCCTTTTCTTATTTGTCTCCATCTACTTCCTCACTAATCCTCAGTCCTCCATATAGTACCCTAGTTCCAATTTAAGAAATCACAAGTCCTTAAGACTCAGGTCATCCTTGGAAAACACAATAAGTCTTCCATTTTCTGCAGAATGGAATATCTGTAAAACAACTCTTACCGCTGACTTTGACCCTGTTTCACAGTTGAATGTAGATGTGCTATCATGCTGAGCAGTTTCTGCCTCTTCACTCAGGTTTACCAAAGGTACTCCCCCGTGGCAGAGGAATGAAAATGAAAAGAAATCTCATTCATTTATTCACTATTTCCAGAAATATTTATTGAGTACTTATCTTGCTTCCCTGGTAGCTCAGTTGGTAAAGAACCCGCCTGCAAAGCAGGAGACCCCGGTTTGATTCCTGGGTTGGGAAGATCCCCTGGAGAAGGGATAGACTACCCACTCCAGTATTCTTGGGCTTCCCTGGTGGATCAGACAGTAAAGAATCTGCCTGCAATGCTGGAGACCTGGGTTCTATCCCTGGGTTGGGAAGAGCCCCTGGAGGAGGGCATAGCAACCCACTCTAGTATTCTTGCCTGGAGAATCCCCATGGACAGAGATGCCTGGCAGGCTACAGTCCATGGGACTGCAAAGAGTCAGACACAATTGAGTGATTAAGCACTTGTTTGAGACACTGTTTGTGTGCTTGGGAGTCAACTGTGAATAAATGGTAAAAAAAAAAAACAAAAAAAAAACTCCTGCCCTGGTGGAACTTGCATCTTAGTGGAGAAGCAGGGCAGAGATGGATGTTAAATAATAACATATTAAATGAGAAAATTATTCAATCTACTAGGAAATTGTAAACACTATGAAAAAATCTGAGCACACTGAAGGGGAATTGGAAGGATGGGATGTAGGGGTGGGAAATATTTAAACAATTCTTAGGAAGGCTTAGAAATAGAGCGCTTGGGAAACTGTAAAAGAAGAGCCAGGGAAATAATCACAGGGTTATTTGGGAGAAGAGTGTGCTTAGAGGGAACAGCCACTCAAAACTTCCTACAGGAGGAGTGCATCTGGCCTGTTCAGAGCACAGCAAGGAGAGACTGCTGTGTCTGGAGTAGAATACAGGGCCTTGTGGGACCCTGTAAAGACTATAGCTTTACTTCCAGTGAAGTTAGTAACTCTTCAGAAATCTGTATGCAGGTCAGGAAGCAACAGTTAGAACTGGACATGGAGGGAGACTTCCTCTATGGTCCAGTGGCTAAGGCTCTATGCTCCCAATGCAGGGGGCCCAGGTTCGATCCCTGGTCGGGGAACTAGATCCCACATGCGGCAACTAAGAGTTCTCATGGTTCAATGAAGATCGAAGATCCTGTGTGTCACTACTAACACCCAGTGTGGCCAAATGAATAAGTAAAATATTAAAAAAAAAAAAAAAAAAAAGAACTGGACATGGAACAACAGACTGGTTGCAAATAAGGAAAGGAGTACATCAAGGCTGTATATTGTCACCCTGCTTATTTAACTTATATGCAGAGTACATCATGCGAAATGCTGGGCTAGATGAAGCATAAGCTGGAATCAAGATTGCTGGGACAAATATCAATAACCTGAGATATGCAGATGGCACCACCCTTATGGCAGAAAGCGAAGAAGAACTAAAGAGCCTGTTGATGAAAGTGAAAGAGGAGAGTGAAAAAGTTGGCTTAAAGCTCAACATTCAGAAAACGAAGATCATGGCATCTGGTCCCATCACTTCATGGCTAATAGATGTGGAAACAGTGACAGACTTTATTTTTGGAGGCTCCAAAATCACTGCAGATGGTGATTGCAGCCATGAAATTAAAAGATACTTGCTCCTTGGAAGAAAAGTTATGACCAACCTACACAGCACATTTAAAAGCAGAGACATTACTTTGCCAACAAAGGTCCATCTAGTCAATGCTATGGTGTTTCCACTAGTCTTGTATGGATGTGAGAGTCGGACTATAAAGAACTGAGTGCTGAAGAATTGATGCTTTTGAACTGTGGTGTTGGAGAAGACTCTTGAGAGTCCCTTGGACTGCAAGGAGATCCAACCAGTCCATCCTAAAGGAAATGAGACCTGAATATTAATTGGAAGGTCTGATGCTGAAGCTGAAACTCCAATAATTTGGCTGCCTGATGCAAAGAACTGACTTGCTTGAAAGAACCCTGATGCTGGGAAAGGCAGGAGGAGAAGGGGACGACAGAGGATGAGATGGTTGGATGGCATCACAGACTCAATGGACAGGAGTTTGAGTGAACTCCAGGCATTAGTGATGGACTGGGAAGCCTGGTGTGCTGCAGTCCATGGGGTTGCAAAGAGTCGGACACGACTGAGTGACTGAACTGAACTGAACTGAACTGAACTGAAGTTATCAAGGTGCACAGAATATAACCATGAGGCTTGAGTTACTAAGTGCATAGTCATTTCTAGTCGTGTTTGGTCACCGAGAGTATAAATAGACCACAACATTGGATTCTCAGAGCCATCAGAGGCCTCTAAGAGAACTGAGTCCTTTTCCTCATCAGTCCTTGGGTTTCTTCCTCAGCCCTGACACCAGAGTCACCTGCCTATTCTTGGACACCCTGGTGACAGGGAGCTCCCATCTTTCCATCTTCCTGGTTCTGCCTGGTGGAAGTCTCTCATTCATTGAGCTGACATCTGACTGCCTATCATCACCATCCATCATCTTTATTTCTACACCCTGGAGGCCTTTCAGAACAAGTCTAATCTTTTTTCCTCATGACAGCCCTTCAAATATTTGAAGACAGCTCCCACATCCCCAGAGCGCTCTCTTCCCCGTTCCTGCTATCATTCCTCATATGACAAATTCCTCCAGCATCTACTTCCTCTCCTCTGACTCTGCTCCAGGTCTTCTTCTTCGATGCTCAGAAGGGAGCCCAGATGTCTGGATGGAGCAGACCAGGCCAGAGCCATCCCATCCTTGGCCTGGGCTGGGTGCTAAGCTAGAATGAGGGAAAAGAAAGACTTTGCAACTGATAGGCCTGGATTCAAATTCCAGCTCTGCCCCTTCAGGTGCTGTGTGACTCTGGAGAGTGGTTTAATATTTCTGAACTTTTGTTTTTGTGTCCCTGAAGTGAAGATAGTAGTATTGACCTTGGAGATATGTTTTAAGAGTTTACTGGTTTGATGAGTTGTTAGTTGCCTGGGACCACCTAAAGGTTCAAAGTTGATTCTTTGAAAAAATAGTTATTTATTTGGCTGAACTGGGTCTCAGGTGTGGCACAAAGGAGAGTCTGTCTTGGTTTCAGCATGTAGGATATTTTAGTTGCAGCATGTGAACTCTTAGTTGCAACATGTGGGATCTAGTTCCCTGAGCAGGGATCAAACCTGGCCCCCTACACTGGGAGCATAGAGTCTTAGCCGGTAGACCGCCAGGATATTACCCCCCAGAGTTGATGTTTTAGTCTCTGGTATTCCTTTGATGTTTTCCTCCCTGCCCTCCCATTACTATCTATTTCAGGATTTTATTCTGAGAGCCAGATCTCAGAAAATCCAGTCTCCTGAATCCCTAGCAGAAATACTTTTTATGTTCTCCTCCTAATTCTTTAAGAAGAGAGTTGTAGAGTAAGCAGGGTTTTCTCTTTTCTCTTTTCTTCAATAAATAAGTAAATGCAACAGAGGAGTTTCACTGGCCCAAGATCCAGCTCCTCAGGGGCTGTCGAAGTAGTTTTGGGAATCATTCTAGTGTGTCCTGAGCAAGTACTGTGGGGAAGAGTGGATGGAGGGACCTACAGACATTCTGGCTGCCTATCTCTGTAACAAATAAAGTGAGCATTTATTCTAAATCCAGGAGATTGGGCTCTTGCATTGTAATATGGCATAAAGATATAACTAGAACTTTTTTTTAAGCGAATCATACACTATTTATTTGTTTTTGGCTGTGCTGGGTCTTCGCTGCTGTGTGCAGGCTTTCTCTAGTTGCAGCAAGCAGAAGCTGCCGTTCACTGTGGCTTATGGGCTTCTCACTGTGGGCTTCTCATGTTGCAGAGCGTGGGCTCTCGAGTGGGAGGCTTCAGCAGTTGCGGCGCACGGTCTTAGTTTCTCCGTGTGGCCTGTGGGATCTTCCCGGACCAGGGATCAAACCCATGTCCCTTGCGTTGGCAGGCAGATTCTTAATCACTGGATCACTAGATAAGTCCTAACTGAACTTTCTATCTCAGAGCATCTTCAATATAGCTCTTCAATGAAAGTGACTCTCACAGCTCATCTGAAGCTGAGGGATCAGAAAAGATGCTGTCCCTGAATAGCTGTAGCTATTATGATGTGGGAGATGGAGAATTAGGGAGAAGGCTGCGGCTTGTCCAAGTCATTATCTGACTGGCTCTTTGGTCAAATTGAGCCTTTCTCTCCACCGTCCTGGTGGTGAAACTGATTGGTGTCATTTCAGGGGGGCTCTGAAGAACTCCAGTACTGCAGTCCTTTATGTCAGCGCAGAGAAGAATTCAGTGAGCTCAAAGTGGTAGATAAGAAGTGATTTATTAGAATTGGATGCTTGTGAGATTTACCAGTGGGTGGCCTAGAAATGCCATGCCCCGAGAACTTAGTGGGCTACAGTTTTATAATCAAAGGAAAAGCAGAGAGGGGGAGAAGACTGTAGCCTGCCACACTCCTCTGGTCATAGAATTCTCCAGGCAAGAATACTGGAATGAGTTGCCACTTTCTTCTCCAGCCCAGCATCTAAGTGATACCTAAAAATGCTCGTTCAGTGATGAAAGCATTAACAGTGAGTGAAAGGAAGAATCCGTTATCCCAGTTCACACTCATTCACCCTGTGCGTCCATTTATGCTCCGCCCTTCGTGAGGTGTTGCGATTACAGAGGAAAGCAAAATGTGGCTTCAACCATCGTTGGCTCCCCCACGAAGTGCCCGACTTCCCAGCCGTGCTCTTTTGCAGCCCTCAGCTCACCCTGCATTCTTTAGCTTTAAATAGACCTACCGATGTGTCTGATGCCAGAGTGTTCATGACTAATTCAGGACCTTCCTGGCAGTGAGTTCAGGGGCGTGGGAGTCCAGCTGGGACCCCCCGCCCCCATCCTCTGAAGATCACTGGGGCCTGTTCCCTCTCAGCAGCTGTGGGAGTTTTACTCTCTTCAAGGAGACACAAAATAAATCTGTAGGCTCTTCTGGATCGAGTCCCCACTTCTCCACTCCTGTTCTGCTCTGAGTCTTATTTCCTCCCTTGTAAAATGGGGATAGTACCCAGTTTCTCAAGGTTATTGACATAATGGACATAGAAGTAAGTTTGCTGCTGTTCACTCACTGAGTATGTCCGACTCCTTACGACCCCATGGATTGCAGCATGCCAGGCCTTCCTGTCGGTCACCACCGCCTGGAGTTTGCCTAAGCTGAAGTAAGTTATGACACTATTAATTAGTTATATAGTAATATTATTAGTTAATTAGTTACATAGTATTCAAAATGTATTTAAACACACATTCTCTCTATCCCTATATTTTCACCCCTTTGCAACACAACCTTGCAGCTCCCCCACCAAAATGTAAAGGCAGTTCTCTTACTCCTTGGCTATAAACTTGACCGTGTGATTCACATTGACCAATGAGAGAGGAGTAAGTACGATGCAAATGCAGGTTGAAAAGCATCTGGATGTTAGCACTTGCTCTCTGGCTCTTGGTAGTCTTTTTAAAAAAAATTCTTTTGGCCTCTGAAAAATGCTGGAGCCCATTTCCCTTCTACATAATCTCCAGAGCTGAGACATGCTCTTGGAGTCCAGTAACCTCAGATACTCTGAACCTCATTAGTGTCATATTCATTTAATAATGGGTCTTAGTCTTAATTTTTCAGACTGTGTGATAAATAAAAACCTGACCACAGCTTCTGGGAACATGCAGTCTTAGACCAGGGACACAGCATAGGTAGTGTCCAAAGACAGCCTGAAACAGTGCTGAATATGTACATTAATTTTACATATATCAGAATAAGTGTCATGTTTATATTATTGATGGCAATTTAGAAAGGGATTTTAAAACCATATTTCAACTGACCTTTGTGGCAGTCCTTTAATCCAGGATAGAGATGCTATCCCCTTCTAGTTACAAGGAATCTGATGCCTAGAGAGGTAACATGACTTCCTTAAGGTCACACAGGGATCAGTTAATGTTTGCTGCATAACAACCATTTCAATATTTAGTGATTTTTTAAAAAAATCATTTATTAGCTCATGTGGGTTGGCAATGTGACTTGAGATCCCTTGGGTAGTTCTTCTCCTGGTTTTGCTTGGGCGCATTCATGCAGCTGCAGTCAGCTGACCGGTCGGCTCATAATGGTTTTACTGACATGTCCCGTAGTTGATGCTAGCTGTTAGCTGGGGTGATGGAGCTTTGGGGGCCATATGTCTCCAGTAGACTGTTGTTATTCTTGTTCAGTCACTGAGTCATGTCTGACTCTTTGCAGCCCCATGAACTGCAGCACACCAGGCTTCTCTGTCCATCCATCACTATCTTCCTGAGTTTCCTCAAACTCATGTCTATTGAGTCAGTTATGCCATCCAACCATCTCATCCTCTGTCGCCCCTTTCTCCTCTTGCCTTCAATCTTTCCCAGCATCAGGGTCTTTTCAAATGAGTCAGCTCTTTGCATCAGGTAGCCAAAGTATTGGAGCTTCAGCATCAGCATCAGTCCTTCCAATGAATATTCATGGTTGATTTTCTTTAGGATTGACTGGTTTGATCTCCTTGCTGTCCAAGGAGCTCTCAAAAGTCTTCTCCAACAACAGTTCAAAAGCTTCAGTTCTTGGGCACTCAGCCTACTTCATGGTTCAGCTCTCACATCTGTACATGACTACTGGAAAAACCATAGCTTTGACTATATGGACCTTTGTCAGCAAAGTGATGTCTCTGCTTTTTAAAACATTGTCTAGGTTTGATACAGCTTTTCTTCTAAGGAGCAAGTGTCTTTTAATTTCATGGCTGCAGTCACAGTCCCCATTGATTTTGAAGCCCAAGAAAATGAAATCTGGCACTGTTTCCACATTTTCCCCATCTATTTGCCAGTAGACTCACCTGGGCTTTTCATATGAAAATTGTCCCAGAATTTCCAAGAGCCACAAAGTCAAATACTAATGTTCAAGTACTTTTCAATCTGCATCTTCTGCACTGTTTTTACTGCTCTTGTTTGTCAAAGCAAATCACATGATCAAGGTTAGATTCAAGGAGTATGGGAATTGTCACCCTCTTTTGATGAGAGGAGCTGCAAGGTCACCCTGAAAGGGGTAAGAATATAGGGATAGGAAGATTCTTGCCTGTTTTTACAGTCTACTACAGCTATATGTGTTTGTTTATGTATATATACACACACACTCCTGTTGAGCTCAGTTGGGTCCAATTCTTTGCCACCCTTTGGACTCTAGCCCACTAGGCTCCTTTGCCCATGGAGTTTTCCAAGCAAGAATACTGGAGTGGATTGCCATTTCCTCTCCAGGGGATCTTCCCTACCTAGGGATCAAACCCATGTCTTTTGTGTCTAATACATTGTAGGCAAATTCTTTACCCCCTAACCCATTGGGAAATCCTATATATATATATGTATATATGTATGTATGTATGTATATAGGAGCACAGAGGGTTGGGGTGGGGAGCAGTGGCCAGATATGGAGACCAGATAAGTTATGTGGTTTTGAATGCTACAATGAAAGATTTGAAATTCATCTTGAGAGTCATGGGTGACTCAGAAACTTTTAAAGTGGCAGAGTGGGATAGAGAGACATAACTTTATAACTATAACGTAGGATGATTGCAGATTACATTTGGTAAAGACAAATCAGAGTGCGAGACTAAATTAGAAGGCTATCACCAAGTAAAAGGTGATGGTGGACTGAGTCAGAGAATTACAAATCCTCTCCTTGGAGAGGAGAGAATGAATTCTGAAATTATTTGGGAGGAGGGTTTAACGAATCATTGGGTCTGAGAGATGATAAAGAGGGACAGAGACCCCAAGTTTCCTGGTTAGGACAACTAGGTCTGCACGAGTTGGGACAATGAAGATTGACAAGTTGTTCATGGGGAGTAATGATAGAACAGGGTAAATGATAGGGGAGGATGGATGGCAGATTCAGTTCAGTTCAGTAGCTCAGTTGTGTCCAACTCTGAGACCCCATGGACCGTGGTGTGCCAGGCCTGCCTGTCCATCACCAACTCCCAGAGTCTACCCAAACTCATGCCCATTGAGTCAGTGATGCTATCCAACCATCTCATCTTCTGTCGTCCCCTTCTCCTCCTGCCTTCCATTTTTCCCAGCATGAGGGTCTTTTCAAATGAGTCAGCTCTTTGCATCAGGTGACCAAAGTAGTGGAGTTTCAGCTTCAACATCAGTCCTTCCGATGAACACTCAGGACTGATCTCCTTTAGGATGGACTGGTTGGATCTCCTTGCAGTCCAAGGGACTCTCAAGAGTCTTCTCCAACACCACAGTTCAAAAGCATCAATTCTTCAGTGCTCAGCTTTCTTTATAGTCCAACTCTCACATCTACACGTGACTTCTGGAAAAACCATAGCCTTGACTAGACGGACCTTTGTTTGCAAAGTATGTCTCTGCTTTTTAATATGCTATCTAGGTTGGTCATAACTTTCCTTCCAAGGAGTAAGCATCTTTTAATTTCATGGCTGTAAGTCACCATCTGCAGTGATTTTGGAGCCCCCCAAAATAAAGTCAGCCACTGTTTCCACTGTTTCCCCATCTATTTGCCATGAAGTGATGGGACCAGATGCCATGATCTTCGTTTTCTGAATGTTGAGCTGTAAGCCAACTTTTTCACTCTCCTCTTTCACTTTCATCAAGAGGCTCTTTAGTTCTTAACTAGTGCCATATTCAGTTGAGGGACCTGTGAGGATCTCCAGAGAAGTAGCTCACTGAGTATCTGAGTCAGAAGCTCAGAAAAAACATCTTGGTAGATGTCAAGCTGCAAGGCATCTACATTTGGGTGGCAAATTTGGAAGAATTCATCTGATGGTAATTGATGGAAAGTCTAATTCAAGCTAACTTAAAACACAGCAGTAAAAGTGGGGTTTCTAAAAATTCTATTAACAATATCACTGGGAAGTCCTAGAATAAAGTCTTGCTTCAAGCATGGCTAGATCCAAGGGTCCCAGTGATGTGATCAAGTCTTTGAGTGAGTGAAGTCACTCAGTCAGATCCAACTTTTTGCAACCCCATGGACTGTAGCCTACCAGGCTCCTCTGTCCATGGGATTTTCCAGGCAATAGTACTGGAGTGGATTGCCATTTCCTTCTCCAGGGGATCTTCCTGACCCAGGGTTTGAACCCAGGTCTCCTGTGGACAGACGCTTTCCCGTCTGAGCCACCAGGGAAGTCCTATCTTTGCTCTACTTCCCTCTGTGTTCTAGGCAAGTTTCCCCACCACCCCCTCCCCCCAGATGGCAGCAGCTTGTTCTCAATCAATCACTTACTTGTGATAGTTTATCAGTCCACTCAAGATCAGAGGACATCATTTCAGGACTTGTGCTGAGTTTTGAAAGCATCTGGGTCCATGATATTGTGTGCCTGCATGCGAAGTCACTTCAGTTGTGTCTGACTCTTTATGACCCTATGGACTGTAGCCCACCAGGCTCCTCAGTCCATGGGATTCTCCAGGCAAGAATACTGGAGTGAGTTGGATATTTCCTTCTCCAGGAATCTTCCTGACCCAGGAATTGAACCCGTGTCTTGAGTCTCCTGCACTGGCAAGCAGATTCTTTACCACTGTGCCATCTGGAAAGCCCAAACAAGGTTAGAGGATCCTCAAAACTCTCCTGAAGCTAATGGTACTAGAATTCCAGGATTGCCAACAAAAACAGAAAAAACTGGGAGTATATTTCTTAATACCAGTCCTGAGTGTCCTGGATTCTTTAGACCCCATCACATGGGCCCCCTTCCTTTGCCTTCTGGGACACTGGATGGATGAGATGGTCCACTGAGGGAATGTAACATCAGTGGAAGGGACAGCTAAAGATAAACCTGGGGAACATCTACCTTTAAGGGGTCAGCAAAGAAATAAATAACAGTAAGAAAATGAAAGAGGTCAGCAAGTTTGGAGGATAACCAGGAGAAAGGGACCTTATTTATCCCCCTCTGGAAGAACACCAGAATTGTCAGACATCCTATCTCTTGCTCTTCTGTTCTCTGGAGTCCTCTACACCAGACAACTAATTTCTTTAGAATGTTAAGTATTTCACAAGTTGCTGTAAACAGCCCCAAGGTGCACATCCAATACCTATCATGCAGATTAAACTATTAATATGGAGGAAGGAGCAGCAGAAGAGATAATCAAGCTTAATGTGATTTTTTTTTTCCCCCAAGAAAAGCATAAGTCAGTAAGGAGTGCTTTATCTAAATAGCCTCTTCGGGCACCTCTCTCCAAGAGAATTAGCTCATTTTTCTCTGGATCTTAGCACTAGGCGCTCCAGTGCCTCCTACAAGGACATCTTTTGTTATCCCAATTATTTCTAATATGACTCTAGCTAACTCAAGAATTAAGAGTTTAGGTCAAGTAAGAGGAAGGTGAGTGCACTTATTCTGACGGTCATTTTCTTCATCATTTTGAAATAGCGAGTATGATACTGTCCTCTCTCGGGGTTACTGTAAAAATTAAATGACATGATGTCTGTCAAGTGCTTCAGATAGTCCTGGCATAGTGACAAACTTAATTATATGGTAGCTATTATTAGATAGCTGGATTTATGAAACCCTTGGAATGTATTTTTCATTCTTCTATTCCTAGCACTTAACATTTGCCTTCATAAAGCTTTGATTGAAGTGAGACCATACACAAATAAGTTAAATATATAGCATGTATAGAAGATCAAAGTATCCCACTCAAAAAAATGTCACTTTGACATACATATTATTTTGTGCTGGAGGCAAATAAGAATCAACAGCTGCAAAAAGACTCCTTCCAGGAGCTTGCCTTATCTGACTAAAAGCAGAGACTTCTGAGAAATGAGGACCACCATCAATCCCCTCTCCCAGGAAAGGTTCATAGTCATGAGGAGGACAGGAAGCCAGCAATGAGATGCGTCTGCACAAAGAAAACCTCCTCCGTTAGTTTCCCCCCAGTACTTCTCTTCACAAGTTGTGCTGCCCTTGGAAACCTAAACCTTTTTCTTTGCTTTATCGCTTCTCTGCACATTTACTGCTCTTTGCTAAGATGCTTTTCAAGCCCAAATTCTAGCCGCTCCTTTGAGTTGCTCAGCAGTGGATTTCTCCCACACGCATGCATGCTGCATGTGTTAATAGAATGTCTCTTTTTCTCTTGTTAATCCGTCTCTTGTCAGTTTCATCTGCAAGGTCTCAGCGCTGGCCTCCTGGAGAACCTAGGCCTGTACCGAAAAAGGTTTTTTTCCCCTCCCCTATGTGTGTTGAATGAGAATGAATAGTATGGAGAAAAATAAGAAGCATGGAGCAGGAGGGAGGTGATTTAAAATAAGGTTGGCAATGGATGTTTCAGTGAATAGTTACTGATAACTATTTTTCTGTTACTGGTAGCTGAAGGCATGCTGATGGCTATAGAAGTTGCCTAATGTTTAGGCTTGGTTACTGTCTTGCATTTGGTGATGAATACAGTTGAGTAAACAGAAGATACTACTACACCTATGACAGTACAAGAATGCACAGGCTGTTGAAGAAGTACATAGGCACATCAGGCAGACAGCAAGATCAGCCAGACCACAGGATGCCTTTGGTGCTACGATTCCTTATTTTCTCTAATGCTCTACCCAAAGCAGAGAAGAGACACAAAGCCCTCCCCTGAGTTCCCTGACATGGCTGTTTTAAGACAAGACTTTCTTGTCTTGGATCATGGGGAAATAAACACAGGGGAATGATAAGTTTAGAATCTGTGCTGTCCAATAAAATAACCACTAGCCAAATGTAGCTATTTAAATATAAATAGATCAAAATTAAGTAAAATAAAAAATTCTCTTCTTCAATCATACTAACCACATGTGCTTAATAACCACAAGTGGCTACTCTATTGAACAGTGCAGATATAAAACATTTCTATCATCGCAGAAAGCTTTATTGGACTATGCTGGCCTAGATAATATGACTCAGGCTACCCAAATTCCAATTGTGCATATGAATCACTTGGGGAATCTTGTTACAAGCAGATTCTGATTCATTAGGTCTGGAAGTGGTGACTCAGATTCTGTATTCCTAACAAGCTCCCTGGTGGTGTCAAGGCTGTTGATTCATGAACCACTGTTCAATAACAGGGCAACCCTGCTTACTACTTAACTAGTTATATAAGGTCCTTTCATATGCAACAGAAAGATACATCACCGAGTCTGCACAGAGTCCTATCCAAGGAAAGACAGTCCAATAACTACATTAGTAAAACAAATTTATGTTTTTACTGGCTTCCCTTGAAGAGTGTCCCAGAGGATGCAATTTACAGCTCAAAGCAGAGCTTCTTAAAATCTTTTTTCCTTATTCCTCTCAACTCCCTTTCTCATTCTCACCTTCCTACCAGATCTTTACCTGAAACCAAGCTTGCGGAACTTGGTTGGTGGCCCAATGTCTAAGACTCCACGCTCCCAATGCAGGGGGCCTGGGGTCGATTCCTGGTCAGCAAGCTAGACCCTACGTACTGCGACTAAGACCTGACACAGTCAATATATAAATAAATAAATATCTAAAAAATAAAATCAAGCTTGTGATTTTTCCTGCCTCTTCTCCCAGTTTCCCAGTTAAGCAGTAGGCCTAAGCCTTGCCTCTCTCATCTGCCCATCCCTCCATACATGAACTGTTTCCTGTGACTTCCTCTTCCTCTTCCTCCAGTCTTGATGTCCACAGGGCCACTTCCTTCCCGAAAGCTCATGCTCCTGGCCTGTTCCACATCCTGCCACGTACTAGGAGAGGGTTGTACCTCTAGCTCTCTTTGCTTTTGAGTGGGAATCTGTCCATTTCTCAGATTACAAAGGAGAATTCATAAACTGATCCTGAATACAAATATTCTGTCTTGATAGAGAGAAGCTTGGAGGATGTGGCAGACAGGATTCTAAGATGTCCCCTAGGATCCTTGCTCCTGCATAATACCTGGGACTGTGAGCATGCTGAATTTCACTCCTGTGATCAGATTATGTTACAAGCATGTTGACTTTAACAAAGGGAGATCGTTCCAGAGAAGCTTGCCCTAACCAAGTGAGCATTTTTAAAGCAGAGAGTTTTCACAGATATGGCACTGGCATAGCTATAGATTGACTTGTTTATTAGTCAGTGGAATAGATAGAATGTAGAATCCAAAAGTAGATCCTGGTATATTTGATAATTTAATATTTGACTAAAGTTATGATTTTACCGAATGTAAAAGAAAGAGTGAATGATTTAATACATGATGGTGACACCACTAGCTATGCAAATGAGGAACAAAATCCGGCTCTTATTCCATTAAAAGAAACCTGGACCTATTACACAGATAAGTGTGATAGTAATCATTGTTTCATAGTATGATCTAAGAGACTCTGAGTACAATATCAAGGAGGGGAGATCTTAACCAAGATTGGAAACCCAGAAGTTATTAAAAACATGTAAATATATTTGAGCCTTTAAAATAAAAACTGCATGGAAGTAAAACTAAAGATAAGTTTTTAAAAAATGGTCATATAATGATATTTCTTTACAATGAAAAATGAACTCTAAAAAGTGGACTAGAAAGATAAATAACCCAGAAGAAAAATGAGTAAAAGATACGAATAGGCGAATGACCAAGAAACATGTGAAAATGATAGATTTCACAGAAGTATGGAAATACATATTAAAATAATAATACAATCACTATTTTCCAGACTGGAAAAAATTTTAAAGCCCTCATCTTTCATTGTTAGTTTGAATATGGGGAGAAGCATTCTCTCAAACATCGCTGATGATAACAGGAATTGCTTAAACTTTTTAGAAACATCATCTAATCACTATTAAAATTAAGATATGTATAATTTCTAATTTTAAAATTGTAATCAATATAAATGTATAATATGCATTTGTTTCTATTTATATGTGAATTATTAAAAAAAAAAAAACCACATGGCAAAGCAAACAAAACAGACCACAGCAGAGGGTTTTCTCTTGGTGGCCACTAAGGAAGAGGCGAGAGAGATGTGCTCCTGGTGGCCTGGAAGAAGCAGCAAGAAGTCGTGAACCATCTATGGGGGCCACGTGGCTAGGAATGTGGGTGACCTCTAGGAGCTCAGAGAAGCCCTTGACAAGGAAACTGTGACCTCAGTCCCACAACCACAGGAACTGATTCTGACCAACAACTTCAGTGAGTTTAGAAGTGGATTATCTCCTCAGAGCACCCAGAAAAGGGACACAACATGGCTGACACCTTGATCTCAGCCTCTTGAGACCCTGAGAAGAGATCCCAGCCATGCTGTGGCTGAATATCTGACCTAGAGAATTGTGAGCTAGTAAATGGGTGAAGACTTTGATGCTGGGAGGGACTGGGGGCAGGAGGAGAAGGGGACGACCGAGGATGAGATGGCTGGATGGCATCACTGACTCGATGGATGTGAATCTGAGTGAACTCCGGGAGTTGGTGATGGACAGGGAGGCCTGGCGTGCTGTGATTCATGGGGTTGCAAAGAGTTGGGCATGACTGAGAGACTGAACTGAAATGAACTGAAATGGGTGCTGTCTTAAACCTCCAAGTTTGCAGTAAATTGCGAGTGTACATGCTTAGTCACTCCAGTCGTGTCTGGCTCTTTGCGATGCTATGTCCTATAGCTGACCAGGCTCTTCTGTTCATAAGGTTCTCCAGGCAAGAATACTGGAGGGGTTGCCTTAGCCCCGCTCCTCCAGGGGATCCTCTATACCCAGATATCTAACACACGCCTTTTATGTCTCCTGCATTGGCAGGCAGGTTCTTCATCACTATCACCATCTGGGAAGCCCAAGTAAATTGTTACTTGCAACTAATATAGAAACCTAACACAGAGGGAGCATGAGAATAGGTGTGATGGGAAAGCTCATAGATGAACCTTTTTAATTTTTTTCCTCTTTTTTGTCCATGCCACTCGGCATATGGGATCTTAGTTCCCTAACCAGGATCAAATCCACGTCCCTTGCATAGAAAGGTAGATTCTTAGCCACTCGACCATGAGGGAAGTCCTTGCAGATGAATTTTGTTGCTGTTCTAGATGAAAAACATTATTGAATACACAGTGCCAAGGCTAAAGGCTGAGTGGAGCGCTGAAGGAAAGTGGTGCCAGAGGCCAGCCGAGGGGACCCGTGGCCTGGGACAGTGAGAAGTGGACCACGTGGTAGGGATGGATGATAGGGTTGGAGAGCTGGAGAGAACAGGGAAAGACTTCAGATAAGGGGATTGGTCTAAGGAAAAGTGTGTGGACAGGAGAAAGCCAGAAGTGAGGAATGAGGACACTGCTGGGGACCCTGCTGGCTTCCCCTTCCTCTTCTGCAGTCATTTTGGATGACTCCCCACACTGTCATACCTCCAGACACTGGCATATTCCCCTTCCTCTCTCTATAACACCCTTTCCCTTTTCCTTGCTTGTCTTTCAAGACTCAGCCCCAAACTCCTCCCCTGAAGACCCCCTAATCCCCCAATCTCAGCAAGGTTCATCCCAGACCCAAGGTTTCATAGCTTTATTAACAGAAGCTGGGAATCCAACAGCTTTACTTGTTCCACTCTTCCCCGTTCACTGAAGAAAAGGAAAGAAACTTTTGCTGGGTCAGTAATCAACTTCAAAATTTAGTCCTTTTGCCTAATTCTCACTTCTGGGGGGGTGGGGGGGAGAGATTTTCTTAAAGCCAGGCACCCTATAACTGGGTCAGGCTGGCAACCCTAATTCTATAGAAGGAATTGGCTGAGAGTTTCTAAAGAAGCTGGAGCTGTGAGGCACTGCCTGAGGCTCCCAATGAGAAATCCAAAGCCCCAGGCTCTTCCCACAGGATCCTTGATCTTGTTCTCATTTCCTCCTCCAGAAACGTGGGGCTAAAATAAGCCCAGAGGCTGAGGCAGGGGTGAGTCAGCTCTTCGAGTGAAGCAATCATGGCATGGCAGCTCCTTGTAAGAAACATCCCCCTTGAGTCCGAGTTGTTTATGCCAAGAGCTGCAAGCCTGAAAAATGAGTTTTCCTAAGATAGGTTGGCTCCCTCTTGGCTCAAATGGTAAAGAATATGCCTGCAATGCAAGAGACTTGGGTTCAATCCCTGGGTTGGGAAGATCCCCTGGAAAAGGAAATGGCAACCCACTCCAGTATTCTTGCCTGGAAAATTCCATGGACAGAGGAGACTGGCAGGCCACAGTTCATGGGGTCGCTGGGAGTTGGACACAACTGAGTGACTAACACTTCACTCTCAACACGGGTTGGTAGCAGGCTTCCCTTCGTACAGACAGCATGGAGCTTCATGGCCTGGAAACTTTCTGTGCCAGCATTAAAAGAAGGGCACCCATCCGTCTGGGCAGGCAAAGCCTGGTGACAAAGGAGGAGGAGCTGGAAGCCAGGTGATGTGAGGTGCAGTCCCAGCTTCACTGTTCACCAGGTGTCAGATCAGATAACACCCTCCACCACTGTGGGTGTCCTTTCTCTCAGTTACACAATGAAACGTAAACCCAGACAATTTTCACGTTTCTCCCTGGCTTTGGCATGCTTTTGGATTATCTGAGCAGCTCCCCAAATGCCAGGTCTCTAAGCTCACTCTTAGGCCCCAGCTCGCAGGTATGGGAAGTTAAAGGTGGAGAAAGAAATTCTGATGTGGCCTTGGTGGTTGTTGCTCAGTTGAACCAGGCTCCATCAATGCCTGCTGGTTGGGAGCCTCTCCTGTGCTACCATCCCGGAAACAGCTGGGGATACAGAAGAGAGAGAAAGAGACAGTCCCTTTAAGAACTCGTTTCTAGCAGATGAGGGTGTGAACAACAAGATGACCAGCGGTATGGACTCTTACTAAGCCCTGATTGAATGATACATGCAAGGAGCTTAGAATGAGGAAGAGACTACAACATTCCAAATGGGCTTCAGTAGGAATTCAGTTCTGTTACTAGACTTTTCCCATCTCAGTCAGAAGATACATGCACCCTAATGTTCATTGCAGTACTTTTTACAGTAGCCAAGACATGGAAGCAACCTAAATGTCCATGGACAGGTGAATGGATAAAGATGATGTGGGTCATACGTGCAATGGACTATTACTCAGCCATTAAAAAGAATGAATAATGCCATTTGCAGCAACATGGATGGACCTGGAAATTATCATACTGAGTGAAGTAAGTCAGAGAAAGACAAATATGATATCACTCATATGTGGAATCTACTTTTTTAAAACCTGATACAAATGAAAATTATTTATAAAATAGAAACAGACGTACAGATATCGAAAACCAACTTATGGTTACCAAAGGGGAAATGTGGGCGGGGAGGGGATAAATCAGGAGCCTGGGGTGAACATACACACTCTACTATATATAAGATAGCTAACCACCAAGGACCTACTGTATAGCTCAAAGAACTCTAACTCAAATATTCTGTGATAACTGATATGAGAAAAGAATCTAAAAATGAATATATGTATATGTATAACTGAATCACTTTGCTACACACCTGAAACCCAATATTGTAAATCAACTATGCTCCAGCCAAATTAAAAAAAAAAAAAACTTTACTGAGAAAAAGAACAATATGAAATGACCAGAGAAGTTAAAATTCGTTTTCTTCCAATGATTTAACATTTGAATGTCCTTGCAGTTTTCTGCAGACCTCAAGGATAATTCAGGGTTACCTATTGTCCTGTGGAGTGGAGTGGAGTGAAGTCGTTCAGTTGTGTCTGACTCTTTGCGACCCCATGGACTGTAGCCTACCAGGCTCCTCCGTCCAAGGGACTGAAAGGTTGCTGTTGAATCACGACGTCGGGATTCTTGGCCCCGAAGGAGAAGAATTCAGTCTGGAGCCAGAGACAAGGCTTGATCGCTCAGAGCTTTTGTGTAATAAAGTTTTATTAAAGCATAAAGGAGATAGAGAAAGCTTCTGACATAGGCATCAGAAGGGGGCAGAAAGAGTACCCTCCTGCTAGTCTTCAGCTGGATTTTATATAGTCACTAGCAGTCTGTTAATTAAAGAATGTCTTAAAACTCAGAATGGCACCAGGCCCCTCACCCATAAGATGCATTTTGGGATACTCTTGTCACCAAATGGTTCTTCCTGAGCCATAAAATGATTAACTTGAATCTTGAAGAAGGGCAGATCACCATACAAATAGTTTCATTTACATAGATTAGTGGAACAATATCTGAGTATAACATACTTGTTTGTCAAGTAGGTTCTGAGCCAAAGGGCAGAACTGACTTTAAGACAGAGTTTGGGGTAAATGCATAGTATATTAGCATAGCTTAAGATAAACATTTCCATAAGAAAAAGGCACTGGTTATCTCTAGGTTTGAGAATAGTTAACTTCAGGTGAAACCAGGTGTCATTATGGCAACACAGAATTTTAAGAGAAACCTCCTTTTAAATTTGTATAGAGAAGGAAAAAATATAGCTAGTTTGTTTCCTCCTGCCACTTAAGAGAGATAAAAATGTCTGACACTGCAGGCTATTTCCTCCATTTGGAGACCCCTGGCCTTCCTGCCTGTTACCCTCTCAGGATTTTCCAGGCAATAGTACTGGAGTGGGCTGCCATTTCCTTCTCCATATTGTCCTGTAGTCTCTCCATAATTGAAAGAAAAATAATTCATACACAATGATGGAGGCCACTCAACTGAGAAATTGCTTCCAATACCAAGAGTAAGAAACTGAATAATTCCGAAGAGTGACAGTTCTGTTCCTGTTATGCTCATCATCTGATATATTTACTGTAGTCAGCATTCCCAAAATGTCTTTCAACCATTTAAAAAATATTTATTGATGGCATTGTATTTTGAACCACTTTTAAGGCAAATATCAAAATTTAATTACATATTTTAATATTCTCAGCTACCATGAGGCTTCATTCAGTTTTATGACTTTCTCCTTAATGAGGTATTTTGCCTTCAGGCTTTTGTTTTGAAGCTTTAAAAATAAAATAAGTGAAAATGAAGATATCACATATAAAGAAGATGAATAAAACATATATATGCAGAAGACTGAAGAAAATATATATAATATATTATATAACATTAAAATTCTCATAAAACCATACTATATAACCACCAATCAGGTTATGTGGCCAGACAGATTCTTCTCTTTTTCCATATAGTGAAGTGAAGTCACTCAGTCGTGTCCGACTCTTTGCGAACCCATAGACTGCAGCCTGCCAGGCTCCTCTGTCTATGGGATTTTCTAGGCAATAGTACTGGAGTGGATTGCTGTTTCCTTCTCCAGGGGATCTTCCTGACCCAGGGCTCGAACCCAGGTATCCCGCATTGTAGACAGAGGCTTTACCGTCTGAGCCACCAGGGAAGTCCACCAGGTTCTTTGGTCCATGGGATTTTCCAGGCATGAATACTGGAGTGGGTTGCCATTTCCTTCTCCAGGGGATCTTCCCAACCCAGGGCTCGAACCCAGGTATCCCGCATTGTAGACAGAGGCTTTACCGTCTGAGCTGCCAGGGAAGCCCATATAAGATTATCTAAACTGCACATTTGTCATTTGTAACCACAGGTGTAATATAGCACAAAAAGCACCTAGGGTGATACCTAGCACCCAGTCAGTGCTCAGTAGGTACTCATCCTAATTGTTATACAGTGGTTCATTCAACAAACATCTATTGAATTTGTATCCTGCTGTATCAAGCCCTGGAGGAAAGAAGATGGCTGGGACATGATGTCCCATCCCAGGACTGAGGGGGAGACAGATATTAAACTGATGAAGCTGAAAATTGATTACAATCTACACCAAAGGAGAGCTTGACCCAGTGGCTCCTGGATGCAAAGGAAGGAGTGATTTGCTGGGGGGGAAAAAAAACAAAAACAAAACAAAAAGGGCACTTTTCAGTCAGCACGGTGGGAAGATAGCGGATTGTGCCATCACAGGGAACAGCTGAGTGGAGAATGGAGGCTTATGTCAGCAGGCTTGGCACTGTGCCCTGTGGGGAGGGTGGGATGAGCCGCAGGGGAGAATCGAAGAAGGAACTGTACTTTCTCCTTGGGAAATGAGAGAACCAATAGTCATGTATGCCCTTATGGGCATCAAATCAAGATTGCTCTCATAGTGGAAGTTTTGAGCTAATGTAAAAATGTCTTTCATCACCATCTAATGACTAATAATAATAATAATATTTATAGAGCTTACTGAGCACCATGTATGCATTATATCATTTAATCATCACAAAAATCCTGTGAGGTATATACTGTTATAATGATAGAAGTCAATTATTATGAAAACATACTTTTAACCTATTAGTGTTAAATATCCCTGTTCCACACCTACTGAATATAAAGTTTTAGGCAAGAACTTAGCCTTTCCAGGCAGTGGTGTGATGAAAGTGCCAAGATGAGGGGGTTGTAGAGAGGTACACTGATTAGAATGATGCCTGTGTGATGCTAGTGTTTAAGAGGTGTTGCTTCTTATGGACCCATCCTCTCATGGAGGCAGAAGAGGCCTGGGGAGGAAAGGCCATGATTTCAAAGGCACACAGCCAGTAAGGTGTGGATTCAAAACTCAGGAAGTCTAACCACAGAGCCCATGCTTTTCTTCATTAACCCAGCCAGGTTTGGTTGCTCAAGCATGGGCAGATTTTTGACCTTAACTCTGTTTCAAGGACTTTCTGAAGTTATGTACCCTGAAATGTCCAGCCAGCGGGGAGTGAAGAAATGATCCTCTGTTTGGTCATCACCACCTTCAGGAAGCTGCTAAGTTAATGGATTCATCAAACATTGTTAACCTGCTGAGCCCCTCCTAAGCATCAGACACGATGTTTTGCCATTTCTCGTTAATTATCTCCGGAGAAGGCAATGGTACCCCACTCCAGTACTCTTGCCTGGAAAATCCCATGGATGGAGGAGCCTGGGAGACTGCAGTCCATGGGGTCACTAAGAGTTAGACAGGACTTCACTTTCACCTTCACTTTTCACTTTCCTGCAGTGGAGAAGGAAATGGCAACCCACTCCAGTGTTCTTGCCTGGAGAATCCCAGGGACAGCGGAGCCTGGTGGGCTGCTGTCTCTGGGGTCACAAAGAGTCAGATACGACTGAAGTGACTTAGCAGCAGCATGAATTATCTCAGGTCCTCTCCACCACAAAATGTATATGATTATTCCCATTTTATCAGTGAGAGAGTTGATGCTCAGAGGAGTGGCTAACTTTTCCAACACCACACAATTACTATTGACTTCCCAATGTGCACTCCACAACATCTGTAAGGGCAGGACTTGATAAGCAGAGCAGACCTTGGAATTCAGATCCCTGTTTCCAGTGGGAGAACCCAGGCCTAAGCCAATCAGTGCAGAGCATTCTGTTGGCCATGGGATTAGTTCAGAAATGAACATCGATTTGAATCAAAAAAGTGTGAGGGAAAATTTTCTCTTTTGTAAATATCATCTTCCCTCTTTAGAGCAGGGCTTGGCAGGAGACGATCTCATCCTCTGACATTGTCGTGTATGGTTTTGGGGTCTGGGTACCACAGCCACCTCACCATCAGCCTGAGCG